>NC_044039.1:199960546-200294944 GCF_901765095.1 Microcaecilia unicolor
TTCACTAGGGGTCAGCAATACTATTTTGACCCTGGTGCTGGATGGAGCAGAAGCGGAAATAAATTGCTCCCATTTCTTGCCATTGGACCACTAGGCCTTTCCTCCAGGTAAGTCCCAGAGATGGTGGTGGTGGGAATCTGTGTGTGTGTGTGTGGGGGGGGGGGGGGGTATTTTTATTCCTTTGGACACGTGGATAGGGCTTGTTTCAAGAAAGGGTGGGTCGAAAGTGGGACCCAATGGGGGGATGGGGGATTGGATAGGAGAGTTGATAAAGGGATCCGGGGAATTGTATCAGGAGGTCTGATAAAGGGATCAGGGAGGTCAGGTTAGGGGGTGAGGGTGGGGGGGATTGAAGGAGAGTGGATTAGGGGAGGATGGGTAGATAATGGGCATCAGATTAAAAAAAAGCGGGTGGTTGGTGGATCACAGAGTTGGTCGGGGGGGACCTGGAGTGGGTGGCGGTACTCCAATAGCTATCATTTTGACAGCACCAGTGCTGCATTACATGTATGACCAATAGTGTGGAGGGGGTGCTATCAGCCCAGGTATGTAATGCGGTGCACATGCACTAAGAGCTGATAGCACCCCCCTCCACACTATTGGTCATACATGTAGTGCAGCAGAACGGCAGTAAGCCCAATGCCGGCTTACTGCTCACTCTTCCAGGACTACTGCTGGCCCAACGTGGCCACCGGCCGTAGTTCCATCCCGAGCGTGCACCATTTCCAGGGGAAAAAGAAAACTCCCAGAAATGACTTGCGCAGTGCTAACTCAGCAGTAATCGGCCATCGCCACATCCTGCCTGGTTACCGCCAGGTTAGCTCGGGAACCCTTATCACCACCTCAATGGATGCCGATAAGGACTCCCTGCCGCATGGCCACACAGTACGAGTTATCTCACAGCATGGGGGGGGGGAGGAGTTACCAGCTGCATAAAAAATGGCCCTGGCATTTAGGAAAAACGGCCTCCACCGCTGGCACAGGGCCATTTTCCCTGCAGCTTGGTAAAAGGACCCCTCACTGCCCTGTGCTGTAAATGAAGGGGAGATGCAAGGCATCCCCCCCACACACACACACATTTACCCAGGGCCACCGAGAGACTGGGCCAGGCCCGGGACAATGCCGCCCCGGGCCCCCCCACCCGGGGTCGCCGCCCCCCCCTCCCCCCGCCACCAGGCTCTCTCTCCCCCCCCCCCCCGGGGCCCTCCGCACTGACCCTAAGCACCTCACCTTCGAAAGCGCAGCAAGCAGCGACAGACCACTCCTTCCTTCTGTGTCCCGCCCTTGTGGAAGTTACGTCAGGCGAGGGCGGGACACGGAAGGAAGGAGTAGTCTGCCGCTGCTTGCCGCGCTTTCGAAGGTGAGGCGCTTAAGTTCAATGCCAGGGAGCGACGGAGGGCGGACGAGCCGGACTGCGGCGGTGGCGCTGGCCCCCCCTCCCCCCCGGAGGCCCAGGCCCGGGGAATTTTGACCCCCCCCCCCCCGTCCCCCCCTCTCGGTGGCCCTGCATTTACCATACTACCTTTGCACAAACCACTTGTTAATTTTTGCTGTTGATGTGTAGTAACTCCAATACCTTACCGCTGTTGAGTAACGTACCTTTAATTTAGCTTCCTGAACAAGATGAATGTTTCCATTATGTCTGCAATGCTCTTTTATTCTCCTGCCTGGGCTGGGGCAAAAGTTCACCTTTGTCCTTTAGATACAATGCTTAGGAATGCTCTGTATTTGAAATAAGAGTAACATCCTTCTCAGAAAGCATAAATAAATACTTTTTAATTGATATATTATATTTACTGTTCACTTTTTTCCCCCAAAATATGTACTGTACCTGAATGTACACCAGTTCAATAGCTTTTAGGCTTGCAGATGATATACAAGTAATTAAATAAAGAAATAAAATTAAAACTTGCATGCCCATATCCCTTTTATTGAAGTCTGACCGCGGCAGACAAGTTTCATCTTAAGATGCATCACCCCTGCCTTTCACCATTCTAAGATTTGTGCTCGCAAAGACTTAAAAATGAAAACTGCTCCATGAATATTTGCCAAGTAATCATATCTGACACAATTTTCACCGCACAGGGCTTCCTCACAAAATCATAATAACAACAATAATGATACAGAATTTGGCCCACCATGACTTCGTTTTTGTACAGTTTGGGAGATTCATAGCAATTAATGTCCTCTGATTGTAAAAGAAATAGCTAGTGGATAATGAGCCTGTCACGAACGTAGGAATATATCACATTGTTTCTCCTAATATGTCCTCTTAAGTCACCCAAGGAGCTCATGAGCAGACAGCGTATAACAATCTGCTCATGGCTGGAACTTCAAAACCTTTTCTTCTGCATAGCTGAGCAGGTTGGAAACTTGGAAGTCAGGGACTTTGGGCCACATTCAGGGCAGAATAATGCAAATGTTTCTGTAAAGGCTCAGAGTTAAAAAAAAAAAAAAAAGGAATTGCTATGATTTTGCTGGTGACATCGTGCGCAGTACAGTCGGATCATTAGGGGCTAAATTGTCAAAGCTTCTCGTTATTTGCTGTGTGCACCAAGATAAGGTTAATGCGCGTATTTTAATCAAACATAAGGAATAGGAAAAAGAACCCAAATAAAACCACTCAAAACTTTAAGTACACTCACAAGAAGTACTGCGCCACGTTTTTGATTACTTAGTTATAACCCTCTCCTTGGCATTTAATAAAAATACCAATCAAGATAAATAATTTATTTATTTATTTATTTGTAGCATTTGTATCCCACATTTTCCCACCAATTTGCAGGCTCAATGTGGCTTTCATTTGCCGTAATGGCGGATGCCATTTCCGGGTAACAGAATTACAAATGATATTGCAATAATCTGCGAACATACATGGTAAGAAATATACCATGGAACATATAAATGGAACAGATCATGGTATGTACATATATATACATACCATGTGCATACATACGTGGTGGAGAGGAGTACAATAAGGTATTACATGAAGGTTTCTGAGTATTAAATTGGATAGTAACATAACATTAGGTCATCGACTATAGAATGTATGTAGTGTTATTATTTAGTATTTAAGATGGATGTTTATTGTATGCCTTCTTGAAAAGATCTGCTTTCAGTAGCCTTCTGAAGATAATTAGGTCTTGCGTTGTTTTTATGGCCTTCGGTAGTGCGTTCCATAACTGCGTGCAGATATAGGAGAAACTGGTCGCATATGTGGATTTATATTTTACTCCTTTACAGTTATAATAAAATATATATAAAAAGCACAGACATGAGATCATACAATTCTTGGGTACATGAATGATTTCAGGGCTTACCTAAACCATAAACGTAAGATCTCCCCCTTCACTGTATATGGCAAAACTGTCCTTTCTAAGGGGGTTCTCACCCAAAGAGTCCAATTCCTCCACAGTTCCTTTTTTATACACTCTGCTCAGGCCATCTCAATTTCTATTTTCGGCAATAATGACCAGGTGTTAAGTCCTCACAGTAGAAAATGATTTTCTACCACAGGAAACTGCGTGCACCAGCTTCAGAACTACTGCCAGGCTCCTGCCCTATCCCAGCCGATTTGATATGCACTACCCGCACGATGGCCCTATCGCGTCAGGTAAAAGGACCGCTTTATTAATTGGGAGTCTTATTGAAAACTTATCTCAGGGGAAGGGAGCAATTTTCAAACTGCCCTCGTAGGCCAGAGACAACACATATTTCTGCTCTTGGGCTTGCCACCCATTTTCACAGGAAAAAAAACATGCATACATTTTTGCTTTGAAACAAGCTATAGGTACAAAGTACATAGGATCACCTGTGCATATCTAAGCATTCTGGAATTTCTTCAACTTTAAGCTTGGGAAATGCAAATCATCTTAGTCAGATTTTGACATTTGAAATCTTGGCTTCTGGAAGATATGGATTTGGTAGACCATGCTAAAATAACACATGTGGAATGTTTTTTTTTTCACTGTTTAAAAGGGACTCTTTCAAAAACAGTTCTTATGAAAATGGTTATAAACTTTCAGTGCTAAAAGAATATATAAAGAATGCAAAAACGTCATCGTTGGAAAGAAAATCAAGCGCAGAGAAAAATCAATAAATCAAAAAGAAAGGACATCAACATTGGTACATCTTCAGAAACTGAAATACAAACATAAAACCATTTGTAGTCAACAAGCAGAAAAAATCAATTAGCTTACAGAAAGATAAGTATTATTCAGAGAGTAATAAAAATGCCCGCTTATTAGTTACAGTATTATTAAATCAAGTAGGAACCGGGAATGAACGCAGGTTGTACAGACACCACATGATAAGATAGAGAACAGTTTTCAAAGGATTTGGGAACCTAATTAGGGAGTTATGGGGTCCTTTTACATGGGTGCACTAACGGTTTTAGGGCACGCTAATCATTAGCTGCAGTAGGAACAGTGGCGTAGCTAGGTGGGGTGCTAAGGGAGCGGCCGCTCCCCCAAACAGAGTTCTGTTGGCGATGGCGCCTACTTTTCTCTCATCGTGTTGAATAGAAAATGTGCACTGGCACCAGCGGAAGTCCGCTCTCGCACCGCTTTTGCTCCCCCCGCGCCGTCAACCTGGCTCCACTTCTGAGTAGGAATTGAGCCCAGTTCCCCATGTTATAGAATGAGGCATAGAGAGGATCCACGCATAAATCCTAATTACTGCCAATTAAGTACGTTAATTACCTAATGAGTTTACGTGCAGATCTGCAATCCATGCCTAAATTTGCGCACTCAACTTTGGGCGACCTATACTGAATCTAGTGGTTAATGTCTTTGTTGAAGCACACAGCAGAGTGAGACTCGCACATAATTCCAGGAAATCAAAAGTGCTACTTCAGTCGACTCCCTGTTTACCATCAACTGCATCAATTATTGCATTGATAAAGCCACAGTAGCTTTAAGTCCATGACATTAGAGCAACACCCAAACTAATGATTTATAATGTTGTTTGCCATTACTACACTGCTGTATGGTGATGGGGACTGGAAAACATATGGCAGAAAACACTTGGAAAACTCTATCAGCACTGCATATGGAAAATTCTTCGCATCATCTGTCAAGACAAACAAAATGCGGTGTTTTCTGTACAATATGGATTCTCAAGCATTGAATCTCCATTGGATAGGTCACATTGTTAGGATGTCCAGCACCGGGCATCCCTAGCAAATTTTCTTGCTGTGAGCCACTACGTTGATTCGCTATAGAAATGGCCAGACGGAATGTTACAGAGATGTCTTTAAATATAATTTCATCATGAAAAGTGGACTAGGAACATTGGGAGCAGCTGGGTCTTAAATGTTCATCACCGAGTTCTATTGTCCATTCTGGTATCTGAGAGTTAGAGATGCAATGCTGCACTGTACATAGGACTGACAAACATGCATGCATGCAGAAACAAAAATGCATTTCAGCCACAACATTCCTTCTAGCTATGCTGTCACTGTGTTTCCAAGATTGGCCTTATTAGCCACCTATCTGATGTATGATTGCCCTTCTCATTAGAGCAGAGACTAAGAACCAAGGAAGCCAGGCTAAAAAAATCCTGCTTCTCTTACCAATCTTTGTAACCTTGGACAAGTCACTTAACTCTCCATTGCCTTGGGTATAAACACAGGTTTTGAAATGTAGTAATGGCTTTCCAGTTATAGATGCTTAGGGACAGCATACAGGGGTCCTTTTACTAAGGTGTACTGAAAAATGGCCTGCGCTAGTGTAGACATGTGTATTGGATGCGCACAGATTCATTTTTCAGCGCACCTGCAAAAAAAGGCCTTTTTTTTTTTTTTGCCAAAAATGGACATACAGCAAAATAAAAATCAGTGTGTTTCCATTTTGGGCCTGAGACCTTACTGCCACCATTGACTTAGTGGTAAGGTTTCACACGTTAACTGGGCGGTAATCATCAGCATGTGTTGTGAGAGGGCAGGTGAAAGGGGATCCGGGAAGGCAGGAAGAAAGGGGGTGCAGCCAGCCGGGGAACCCCAACGGGGCAGGTTTCATATGCACAACACCCACATTCAGAAAGCTGGGCTGCCGGAGGCAGAGAGGTTGGCTGGGTTAAGGAAGAAGAAGAGGAACTACCAGTCCCAGAATTCTTCTCTTCCCCACCCGGCTGTGCAAGAGTTAGGGGAGGAGATCGAAGATTGGGAAATGGTCTCTGAGGAAGGTGATGAGGGCCAGCTGGAGAGGTTGGGGGCGGGGGAAGTTGAAGAGGAGGATAAAATGGAGATTACTGAAGGGCTAGAGGAAGAACAGATGGAGATTGGAGCTCTGGCTCAAACCTGCAAAGCTGCTGTAAGAGGGTGGCTAGCCGTGCCTTGGAGAGACTGGTGGAGGACCGGAGGAGAGAGGCTGAGGCACTAGGGGAGATCTCTACTAAGGAGGAAAGAGGTGCAGCCCCTGGGAGAGAAAGAGGGCTGGGCACAATTGAAACCCCAGCCTGAACCAGGTGGGACCCAAAACTGTGTAGCTGTGCTGTAAGACGGTGCAAGAAAGACTGTGTAAACTGTTTCATACTGAGAAGGGGCAGCAACCTGCCAAGCTACTGTGTTTTCTTTCTGATAATGTACTGTTCCCCAAGAGAAGTAATCTTGGTTTAAGTGAAGTGAAGTTATATGGACTGTTTTGAACCTGAATTGTGCTTTGGCAGCAAGCCCTAAACAACCTGGAGTTAAGGTGTTCCTGGGCATTTATGTTAACTGGAAGCAAGAAAATAAAGCTCTCTTACTTATAAAGGTTGTTGTGTGAATGTGCCTCTGTGAAAGGAACAGAGGGGGGAAGAAGTCCTGGAAGCTCTCAGGGCCTGGAGTTGAGGCTCAGAGCAGCCAGATTGCTGTGGAGTGAGGCAACAGCCCTGTGAAGGAGGAGGCAGCTAAGCAGCGTCGAGCCGGGCTGGGAGTTGGAGGGGTGACCCAGCTACAGTGTACACTGCCGATTTCCACCCGGTTAGCGCCACGCGGTAGAAAATAAAAAATATATTTTCTGCCGCGCGTATCGGACGCACATAAAAAAATGGAATTACTGACCGGGGTACGTGGTAGCGGTGGTAGTTTCAAATTTGAAGCGCATAGGTGCCTACGCACCTTAGTAAAAGGGCCCTTTAATATATACATACAGCACAGTGTATGACTAGTAGCACTATAGAAATTTATTTATTTATTTATTTGTTGCATTTCTATCCCACATTTCCCCACCTATTTGCAGGCTCAATGTGGCTTACATTATGCCATAGTGACAGTCGCCACTTCCAGATCTGAAAAATACAAAGTGGTATAGCATGTACATTATAGGGTAGATTACAAAGAGGGGCATAATTGAACGAAAACGTCTATCTCCATGGGCGTTTATCTCCGAGAACGGGTCCGTGAAGGGGCGGACAGAACCGTATTTTCGAAAAAAATAGACGTCCATGTTTTATTCGACAATTTGTGAGCTGGGCGTTTTTGTTTTTCAGTGATAATGGAAAATGAAAGCGCCCAGCTCAAAAACGAATAAATCCAAGGCATTTGTTCGTGGGAGGGGCCAGGATTCGTAGTGCACTGGTCCCCCTCACATGCCAGGACACCAACCGGGCACCCTAGGGGGCACTTTTACAAAAACAAAAATAAAGGTAAAAGAGCTCCTGGGTGCATAGCACCCTTCCCTTGTGTGTTGAGCCCCCCAAATCCCCCTCAAAACCCACTGCCCACAAGTCTACACCATTACTATAGCCCTAAGGGGTGAAGAGGGGCACCTACATGTGGGTACAGTGGGTTTGGGGGGTTGGACGACTAATAAGCATTAAGCAGCACAATTGTAACAGGTAGGGGGGGATGGGCCTGGGTCCACCTGCCTGAAGTCCACTGCACCCCATAATAACTGCTCCAGGGACCTGCATACTGCTGCCAGGGAGGTGGGTATGACATTTGAAGGTGAAAATAAAAAGTTGTGAAACATCATTTTTTGTGGTGGGAGGGGGTTAGTGACCACTGGGGGAGTCAGGGGAGGTCATCCCCGATTCCCTCTGGGGGTAATCTGGTCATTTAGAGCACTTTTTGGGACCTTATTCGTGAAAAAACAGGGTCCAGGAAAAGTGCCCTAAATTCTAGCTACAAACGCATACTTTTTTTTCCATTATCAGTGAAAGGCGCCCATCTCTCCTCGGCCGATAACCACGCCCCAGTTTCACCTTCGCCACGCCTCCGACACGCCCCCGGCAACTTTGTACGCTTCCAGGGAACCTACCTGTCCCTAGCAGGGGCGTAGCCAGTATGGGGCCACGGGGGCCTGGGTCCCCGTAGATTTGCCCCTGGACCCCCTGCCGATGACCCGATGACCCCCCCTCCTGCCAGCAAAGGTAGGCGGCGGCGGGGGGGGGGGTCAAAGCTGGTGGCAGGGGGGTTCAGCAATGGCAGGGGTGGTCAAAGTTGTTGGTGGTGGGGGTTTGGCAATGGTGGGGGGGGGGTCGGCGGCGGCGGGGGGGCTAAAATGTGCCCCCTCACCTCGGGCTCTGGACCCCCCTCCCACCGAAGTCTGGCTACGCCCCTGGTCCCTAGTGATTAAAAACACAGTACTGAAGCACCACTCCCCCGGCAGCAAAACAGTTGGAGGACCTAACTTGGGACATCTTGCCTCATACATGCGTAATACCCCATACATGTGTGGATTTTAGTTCTGCCCGTTCCCAGCCAAACCACACCCTACGCACACTCTCTTGCAATCCTTGTATAGAGTAGATATTCGTGTGTAAGTAGTAGCTCTCTGAAATTGGTATTTACACATGTCTATATATTTCCAGAATAATGGCCAATGTAAATAAAAACCTTAAAAAGAAAATCAAATTCAAGAATATACGTTAGACCATCATTTAAAAGTCTATTGAAAATGATGCATTTTCAGCTGAAGAAAAGTCCGTTAACCAGACTTCTTTTGAAATAGCTTTTCACTGGTGTGCGAGATCACCAAGGAAAGGCCTTACTCCAAGTCCCAGTTAACATCATCTCAGACCATGGAGGAACCACTAAAAATGTATGCATGTATTTATTTATTTTAAAAAGCTGAGAGGCCCTTTTACTAAGCCGTGCAGGAACCTATGTGCGCCCAATGAGCGTCAATTCGGAGTTACTGGCTGGCTACCGTGTGGCCTGGGTGGTAATTTCATTTTTTATGTGCATTCACTACGCATGCCGGAATACAATTGTAATTTTCTGGCGCATGGTGGAAACCAGGCAGTAGTCGTCATTCTACACGTGTACACAATTCCTGCACGGTTACTGCGTGAGACCTTACCGCTAAGTTAATGGGTGGCAGTAAGGTCTCAGACCCAAAATGGACATGCACCTGTTTTACAGGCGCACTGAAAAATGGATCTGTGCGCACCCAAAACACGCACCTACACTAGCGCAGCCCATTTTTCAGCGTGCCTTAGTAAAAGGACCCCTCAGAACCTGAGCGGCTACCATATAAGCATATATATTTTAAAAAATTACAAACAAGATTTTTAAAAAATACAAATATGCTACCATAATCATCTTTCATCAGTTTTCTTGTTACCACCATTAAGCATTAACAAATGCCTGAATAGAAAAAAAACCTGTGTCTTTAACAATTTCTTAAATTGCAAAGCATTTGAATATAAATGCAACCGGCCAGGTAAGGCATCCCACATTGAGGGCCTGCTATCGAAAACGTCAAAGCTCTCATTGCAGCGCAAAGTGTGTTTGTTACCAAGTCCAGAGCTTAACAATATTGCAAAGAATGAACAGATTCTTAAGCAGTTGAAGCATGTTTTCATTGACTTGACTGCAAACCATGTAATTCTAAACACAATTTAAACTTTAAACCAAAGCAAACTGGAGTCATCCTGTCACATTATTTAGCAGCAGTTAACAAGTTGCTGCGCTATGAACTCAAGTTTTCATAAACATTTTTACGCATGGGCAGCACAGAGTTAATTGCAATGATCGAAACATGATGTGATGAAAGCATGCTCAAAGAAAAGATCAACTTCGCTCCTTCTGTCTCGCTGCACCCTACGCCTAGAATAGACTTCCTGAGCCCCTACGTCTTGCCCCATCCTTGACCATCTTTACATCTAGATTGAAAGCCCACCTCTTTAACATTGCTTTTGACTCGTAACCACTCGCCCCCACCTACCCTCCTCTTTCCTCTACACATTAATTGATTTGCTTGCTTTATTTTTTGTCTACTAGATTGTAAGCTCTTTGAGCAGGGACTGTCTTTCTTCTATGTTTGTGCAGCGCTGCGTACGCCTTGTAGCGCTGTAGAAATGCTAAATAGCAGGGGCGTAGCCAGACAACAGATTTTAGGTGGGCCTAGACAAGAAGTGGGTGAGCACCAAGTGTTCTCCCTCCCCCCAACCACCACCCAAAAAATATCTCAGCTGGCGGGGAAAATGCTTCTTTCTACCTTGGCGGTCTGCAGCAGGCATGCGCTGAAAACTGAGAATGCACAGATGCTGGTATCATAGAGAGTAGTGTTTTCATTACCATCAGGGGGAAGTCTTCAGCTGGCCGAACTTGGGATCCCCACCAGCTACCGCTAAACGTGTGCTACTGTTGGATGGGCCTGAGCCCTAAATGGATGGGCCCTGGCCCACCCAGTCCCACCTGTGGCTACGCCACTGCTAAATAGTAGTAGTAGTAGAGTCCCCGAACCCACCGTAGTTTCAAATCATCGCTCAGAGGCAACATCAATCTCTGCTTCCGCTCCTAGAAATAAGTCAGAAGAAACCCTAAGATTACACATTTGATTTCGAAGAGGAAGCGAAACATCATCGAGTTTTGAGAGTATTGTCAAGATGTGCGAAGCGCAAAGATTTTTGTATTTACTACAATTATTTTTAACAGGTTAAAACTTTTTAATTCATGATTATTGAATTAGGGGCTCATTTTTGAAACAGAAAAAAAAAACATCTAAAAAATGGACAAAGAAGCAGATGTATGTTTTTTTCTTGCAAAAGCATCCCGATCGATATTTCTGAAACACATTTTAAGACATTTTTTCTGTGCCTTCTGTCTGCAGTGTGTCCAAATCATGTGTTGGGGTGGGATTCGGGCCTTCGCACAACTTGGACGTTCTTCTGCCATAATGAAACAAAGCAAAAATGTCCAGTGCACGCTGAGCACGACCCCCCACCCCCTAAAGACGTGAAAGAAACAGTACGTACCAGCCTCTAAGCTTCAGATGTTATTGGCAGTCCTATTAGAGCAGCAAGCAGGTCCCAGGAATAGCCTAGTGGTTGTCGCAGTGCACTTACAGGAGGAGATGCAGGCCCATATCCCACTCTAACTGTTATACTTGTGGTGGAAAGTGTGAGCCATCCAAAATCTACTGTACCCACATATAGGTGAGACCTGCAGACATAAGGGCGATTGCAGTGGTGTTTAGTTGGGTACAGTAGGTTTCTGGTGGGTTACGGAGAGCTCACCATACAATATAAAGGGGTAATGGTGAGATGTGTATCAGGGACAGGGTTACCATTTTTTGTCCTCATAAAAATGATACTTGCCCCGCCCCTTTCACGTCCCCTGTCCCGCCCCTTTCACACCCTCACCCCGCCCCTGACGCATATTCCCCTCCTCCCCCAATCACCTTGCCTCCCCCCTGTCATCTCCACTCCCCTTACTCTACTATCCCTGGTGGTCTAGAGGTACCTCTTTGGGGCAGGAAAGATCCCTTTCTTTCCTGCCCGGAGCGCTGCTGCCAGCTGCCCTACATCCTGTGGTGAGTCCAGCTCTCGGCGTTTCAAAATGGCCGCCGAGAGTTGAAGTCTCACGAGGCTGCTTCAACTCTCAGCGGCCATTTTGAAACGCCGAGAGCTGGACTCACAGTATGCAGGGCAGCTAGCAGCAGCGCTCCGGGCAGGAAAGAGGGGGCTCTTTCCTGCCCCGAAGACGAAGAGGTACCTCTAGCCCACCAGGAATAGTAGAGTAAGGGGAGGGGAGTCCCGCGCCCGCCCCCGCCAGCCAGCCCGTTTGTCCAGAAATCTGGACAAACGGGCAGGCTGGTCAAATCCGTCCAGACGCCCGGTAAATCCTATGTGCGCCCTAATCAGGGACCTTTTTTGTGAAGTCATACAGTGCCCCCCCTAAGGTGCCCCACTGCTGTGCTAGAATGTCTGTGGTGCCAGTCTACCAAGAATGCTGGCCCCCAAATGTACAAAAGGCTTGTTTTTGTGCATTTTCCATTGGATGTATTTTCACAAAAGAAAAATGCGCTAAGCGTATAGGACTAAATTCTATAACATACAGTAAATGCCTGATCTCTGCAACACAACAAACTAAAGTACGTAATGGACATAACACAACTCTTCCGTTATACGATGCCCTAATGTGGCTGTGTCACATGAACTTTATCTTACCACAACATCACTTTGTATTTTTTAAACCCCGGAGTCTGCAAACGCCTCTCCGGTACTATGTAAGCCACATTGAGCCTGCAAAGAGGTGGGAAAATGTGGGATACAAAGGTAACAAATAAATAAAATAAATAAATTGAGCCCCAAAAATTGGAGCCTAAAACACACACACGCTTCGCTCTACTCTATAAACCTTACCTAAAGTTAGGCACGGTTTATAGAATACACATAGCAGCCATCCCCATGACTAAAATGTTGGCGCAGCCATTTACGCCAATTAAAACCTGGTGTAAATGCCCACACCTAATTTAGGCATGGATCAGGCATATTCTATAACAGTGCGTAATTTTTTGGAATGCCCATGAACCGTCCATGCCCCTCCCATGGCCACACCCCTTCTGAGATCCACATATTAGAATTTATGTGCACCACTTTATAAGATACACACAGAAAGTTGAACGCATAAATTCTTATTTGTGACAATTAGTGCCGATAATTGCTTTTTAGTGGCCAATTATCGGCGCTAATTAGCTTGTTAAGCGATTAAGTTGCATTTGCAAATCGGCTATGCATGAAGATTTACACATGCAACTTTAGTCGCCATTTATAGAATCTGGGGAAAACATCTAAAACATCTAGGAAATGGCCATTTTTGAAACAAAGAAATAGACATTTTTCAGCTTTGAAAATGGCAATGTTCACCACTTGATTTTTGAAAATTTTTAGTAAATCCAAAGTTGGATTTCGATGTCATATCAAAAATGCCCTTCCACATGCATGTTAATTCATAGGTTAATGTGCATTAAATTGATTTAGCACCCACTAAGAGCCCTATTTGAGAAAGGGCGCGGAGAGGGGAATTCAGACATCCAGACAGGGACATGAACAATTCTTTCTCACAATCTACTATAATAAAACGCACCCTCAACGTTCTGAGGACACTGACGTCACTGCAGGCACTCACACACCAGTTCATAACTTCATGGTGGTGAAGCCACAACACTCACCATGTCTGCATGCCCCGCCCTCGCGTCACACGTGATGACGTCGAGGGCGAGGCAAAACAACGCACAGGGAGCGCATGTTTCCCTACTCCTCCCCTTCCAAAAAATACCTGCAGCTGACGACGTGCCCATCACCCCGCCCCCTTTCGCCCCATCATACCGCCCCTTTCAACGTACCACCCCGCACACGGTAGCAAACTTTTCCCCTCATCACCTTCCCTCCCCCTGTCACCTCCCCTCCCCTTACGCCACTATCCCTGGTGGTCTAGCGGTACCTGTTCGCACGGCCACAAACGAAGGAACACCCGGTTTCCTGGCCCGGAGCGCTGCTGCTAGCTGCCTGGCAACATCGTGTCCGAGTCCGGCTCTCGGCGATTCAAAATGCCTCGCGAGACTTCCACTCTCGGCAGCCATTTTGAACCGCCGAGAGTCGGAATCCCACACGATGCAGCAAGGCACCTACCAGCACTGCTACGGGCAGGAAAGAGGGGGTCTTTCTTTCCTGCCCCGACCGAACAGGTACATCTAGACCACCAGGGACACAACCGTAAGGGGAGGGGAAGGGAGTCCGGTGCCGGCTAGGGCCCGTTTCATCAAAGCTAGAAACGGGCCTTTTTTACTAGTATTTTATAAGAAGTTCAGCAAAATGTAGAACCTTTTGTAAAATATGGGCAGGAATTTATGTTCATGGCTTTACCCATCCAGTAGGAGCAACAATTTGAAAATCTACATATGGGGAAAAAGTGTAACCCACTCCTACACACATATACACACATGTGTGTGGGAACAGCTTTTTATAATTGTTCTCTATATCCCCCTATTCTGCAGTTCCAGTCTCCTCTCCCAATCACACTCCCTGCCATAGATGCTCCTCAATCCCACCACTGACCTTCCAATGTCCTTTCCCGCTCTCTGTAGTCATCATCTGCTTTTTTCTATGACTCCCCTGGCAGCAACCCCTGCCCCAATACATCAGACCCCCTCCCCCCCACACCAGAAACCACCTTCCCAAAAGAATTGTGTGATTGTGATGTGATTCTTATAACCTGCCAACTCCCAACTAGTGGTTCAAATTGGGATACATAAGTACATAAGTGAAGAAAAGAAAATTGAATAGAACTAACGAAAAAAAAAAAACTAAATAAAACAAAATTAACTCTAGAATTGCTGAAACAAGTTTTCAAATGTTTACAAAAGTTTAAATTACAACAACATATCACCCTGGAGCCCCCCCCCCCCCATCAAACCTCTGCTCCCCAGCCCTATAGGGTCCATGGTATCTAACCGAAACACAAGCCATCCTCACTTGTTCCAGTTCTTGTGGCCCCATGTTTAAAAATGGGCTCTGTGACCCCTAGCACTAATTGTACAGTGTTACCATTAGAGGTCAGGCTGTCATATACAGCCATTTTTGAACCTGTAGCAGCTTCTACTAGAAACCAGGGACATCAGTAAGGCAAGACACGGTAATCAGGGGTGAAAGGTGGGAGATTCAGGGGGTCTGCTGGGGGGGCCCTCAGGGAGTTTATTTATTACCAGGAAGTGGATGGGTGGTCTTTTTTTTTCCAGGTCAATGGCACCCGGAAGGGATCAGATGCCATGCGTTGGGGTAGTTATCAGAGAAGAAAGCAAACGACTTGCAGGGGATGAGGATGCTTTAGAAGAACAGCAAGGGGGATCAGGGGGATCTATGGCTGGGAGGTGGGCGTGATCAAGGGGGCACAGACCTTGGCATTGACACCTGCCCCTAAGGCAGGCACTTATGCCTGCCTGGGGCAGGTATAAATGCTAGCATGTATATTTTCTTTTTTTTCCCATTTTTCTTTATCTACATGGATACCCCTTGAATATGGGGAATTTGCATCGATATGTTAGGTTTGCCCTAACCCCTTCTCTCTATCCTTGGCCACACCTTTTAGCAAAGTGAGCATAGTAAGCATCACTTCTTATAAATAACTCCCTTTTAAAATGGCTTTTAGACATGTATGCCAATCTACTTGTGCAAAAGCTGCTATTTATTTGTGGGAATGCATCTAAAATAAGGGCCTACATTTTTTTAAAGTATTCCATTGAACCAAATGCGAATGAATGAATGCAGCACCTTAGAATATTATCAGTTCCTAGACCACAAAGAGGGGCATAATCGAACGGGGCGCACAAGTTTTCATGAGGGCATCCCCGCAGGATGGCCCCTTGAAGGGGTGTGGAAACCACTATTATCGAAACAAGATGGGCGTCCATCTTTTGTTTCGATAATACGGTCAGGGACGCCCAAATCTCAACATTTAGGTCGACCTTAGAGATGGTCGACCTAAATGTTGAGATGGTTGACTTTAGAGATGGTCGTCCCCGGTTTTCGGCGATAATGGAAAACGAGGACGCCCATCTCAACAACGACCAAATCCAAGCCATTTGGTCATGGGAGGAGCCGGCACTCGTAGTGCACTGGTCCCCCTCACATGCCAGGGCACCAACTGCACTGCAGTGGACTTCACAAATTGCTCCCAGGTGCATAGCTCCCTTACCTTCGGTGCTGAGCCCCCCAAACCCCTCCCCCCAAACCCACTCCCCACAACTGTACACCACTACCATAGCCCTAAGGGGTGAAGGGGGGCACCTAGATGTGGATACAGTGGGTTTCGGGGGGGGGGGGGGGTTTGAAGGGCTCACATTTTCCACCACGAGTGTAACTGGTAGGCGGTGATGGGCCTGGGTCTGCCTGCCTGAAGTGCACTCCACCCAGAAAAACTGCTCCAGGGACCTGCATACTGCTGTCATGGAGCTAGGTATGACATTTGAGGCTGGCATAGAGGCTGGCAAAAAAAAAAAAAAATTGTTTAGGGTGGGAGGGGGTTGGTGACCACTGGGGAAGTAAGGGAAGGTCAGCTCTGATCCCCTCCGGTGATCATCTGGTCGTTCAGGCACCTTTTTGAGGTTTGGTCATGAAAAAAAAAGGACCAAGTAAAGTCAACCAAATGCCACCCTGAGAGAAGGACGCCCATCTCCCGATTTGTGTCAGAAGATGGGCGACCTTCTCTTTCGAAAATACCCCTGATAGTTCCCCAGTCACAAGAGTTATATCTTTTTTACATTATGTCTCAAGTTAGAAACTTTCATCCTCTTACCATTTCATCTAAATAGTTATTCAAGTTTGAGACAGCCAAGTTGAACTACAAATGAGTTTCTACTACATATCATTTCAATAGCACCATTAAATATAGGAAGCACTACACAGATGTGCAGAAGAGACAGATACCATTGTGTGCTACTTATAATCAAGTCAAGACAAGTAGACAAGGCAAGTTAAATTTACCTGACCCAATTTTTTTTCAGTGCTGATTATTTGAATCCTTGTTGTTTCTATTGCTTGCCTCTCATGGATACAATACAGAGCTGGGATTGTAGACTTTATGTCAGGAGAAAGTGTTGGAGCATTTCTTCTGTTGTTCTTTCAAGTAAATAGCAAGTGGTCTATTCTATGCATTTCCATAGTATCCTATCAATCTCCTCCACGTGTATTTTGTTCCTATCCACCCACCTCTCTAAGGGGTCCTTTTACTAAGCCCGTGTAGGCACCTATGTGCGTCAATTTGAAACTACCACCCGGCTACAGGACGACCTGGGCGGTAATTTCATGCGCATTGGAAAATATTTTTTTATTTTACAACACGCGGCGCTAACCGGGTGGTAATCAGCAGTGTACACTGACAATTACTGCCTGGTTAACACGAGAAAATATACCGCCAAGTCAATGGGTGGTGATAAGGTCTCAGACCCAAAATGGATCCACACCAATTTTTATTTTGCCGCACGTCCATTGTGGGCCAAAAAAAAGGCCTTTTTTACAGGCGCGTTGAAAAATGAATCCCTGTGCATCTAATACACGAGCTTACACTAGTGCAGGCCATTTTTCAGCGCACTTTAGTAAAAGGACCCCACATTACTCTCCAAATATCGTAAGTACAAAAATTGCATCCCAGCTTACATTTTCCCTTTGCCTCCAACATTTCAGCCTTGTACCTCAAGCAACAAAAAACAGCACCAAGGCCCCGATGCTCAAAAGTAAATGTGAGTGCTAGAGTTATTAGCGCCGTACTTGTGCCTGCATTTACCCGTGCAGAATATTCAGAGGGAACTAACACGGGAAACAATGAGCACGCCAGCCATTAGCGCAGATAGAATGCAAATGTAGTCAAGCTCATGTTCATGAGGCCATTTTCTATTCTTCCCCACTCCTTAGAAAAGAGCGCCCGAAACAAAACTGCCATACAGCTGCAAAAAACAACGCAGGTCAGAGTAGGCGTTAGCATGTTGGAAGAGAGAATTTCTCATGTTTGTCATGCTTCTCTCATGCTTCTTTCTGTAAAATCTTCCGGTTTGGATTGCTTTTGGAAACAGAAGGAAGCCTGTGCAAGCCCTCAAACACTGGTCAACAGAACAGCAGACCCAAGCAAAAGCACAAACTGACGTCTGCTTCCTGTGTCTAAATATAAGCATCCAAGCTTTAAAAAATGTAAAATGCTTATATTTAGGCTACAGAAAAGGGGGAAATGGGGAAAAGGAAATGGGACTTGATATACCACCTTTCTGAGGTTGTTGCAACAACATTCAAAGTGGTTTACATATATTCAGGTATTTATTTTGTACCTGGGGCAATGGAGGGTTAAGTGACTTGCCCAGAGTCACAAGGAGCTGCAGGGGGAATTGAACCCAGTTCCCCAGGATCAAAGTCCACTGCATTAACCACTAGGCTACTCCTCCACTAGCAACATTCCATGTAGAAGACCGTCCTTGCAGATCAGCAATGCGGCCGCGCGCAGGCTTCTGTTTCTGTGAGTCTGACATCCTGCACATATGTGCAGGACGTCAGACTCACAGAAACAGAAGCCTGCGCGGCCGCATTGCTGATCTGCAAGGGCAGGCTTCTACATGGAATGTTGCTAGTGGAATAGCAACATTCCATGTAGAATCTCAAATAGTAGCAACATTCCATGTAGAATCTCAAATAGGGAAAGGGAAATGGGACTTGATATACCACCTTTCTGAGGTTGTTGCAACTACATTCAAAGTGGTTTACATATATTTAGGTACTTATTTTGTACCAGGGGCAATGGAGGGTTAAGTGACTTGCCCACAGTCAGAAGGAGCTGCAGTGGGAATGGAACTCGGTTCCCCAGGATCAAAGTCCACTGCACTAACCACTAGGCTACTCCTCCACTCCACAGATGCCAATGTGTGTTTCATATTCAGGTTTTACCAGGCACATGCGCGCAGGAGTCGAGCTTACCACGGAACTCTTCTGCGCATGATGTGCATGCGTCAAGTACATGCTCTATACTATTTGCATCTCATTAGCGTTGAGCATTAGGGTGTTGCTCTTCTGTGCTGTACTGGTGATATTTTAATGGTGCTATTCAGAACTGGAGTTTTGAGAATCGGGACCCAAGAGCCTTCAAAATAGGGACGTCTTTAGTTTATGGTCCATAAATGGGTTCATAAATTAAAGGTTTGACCTTATTTTTAAGGCTCTTGGTTCTGTTTTCTGTTGCCTGTGTGTTTACACTCTGATCCTCTCCGTGTTGCTGTGCAGACCCATGAAGAGGGCAAACCCATAGGCACCCAAAACTGGAAGACACACACAGCCACCAGTACAACCTCATAAGCCTCTCTTTGGAGACTCAGACTTGGACAAGCAGTGTAAATACACAGCAACAAATACATGACTTAGGGGTGCTTTTACTAAGGTGCGCTGAAAAATGGCTTGCGGTAGTGTAGGCGCGGGTTTGGGGCTTGCGCCGATCCATTTTTTAGCACGCCTGTAAAAAAGGCCTTTTTTTTTTTGCCAAAAATGGAAATGCGGCAAAATGAAAATTACCGCAGGTCCATTTTGGGTCTGAGACCTTACTGCCAACCATTGACGGTAAAGACTCATGCGGTAACCGTTACACGCGCCCAAAAATAACAAATATTTTTCAGATGCGCGTATTGGATGCATGCCAAAAATGAAATTACCACAAAAGCCACATGGTAGTCAGGCAGTAACTCTATTTTGGAGCGCGTTGGGCGCGTGTAGATGCTTACACGGCTTAGTATATTTTTGTTTAGAGCTTCTATGTTTTCAAAAAACTTGCACCAAGACTTGCTGAATATGTAATACTGTAATACCTAGTAATTACTAGCTATTTTGTTGTAATCCTCAGTGGACTGAAATAGCGGAATATGTACTAATGTTGTATTGCATAATAAAGGTAGTACATAAGAAGAGAGAAAGACAGGTACAGATGTACCCCAATGTGCAGTCAGAAAGCCTGTGAGGGAATCCGTGGGACCGTTAGATCATGAAGGAGTAAAAGGGGCACTCAGGGAGGACGAGGTCGTAGCGGAGAAACTGGATGAATTCTTTTCTTCGGTCTTTACAGAAGAAGATGTAAGAGGTCTACCTGTACCAGAAATGGTTTTCAAGGGTGACGATGCGGAGGAACTGAGAAATCTCTGTGAACCTGGAAGATGTACTGAGCCAGATTGGCAAATTAAAGAGTAGTGGACCGGATGGCATACAGCCAAGGGTACTCAAAGAACTCAAGCATGAAATTGCTGATCTGCTGTCATTAAAATTGTCCATAGTACCTGAATATTGGAGGGTCACCAATGTGACACCAATTTTTAAAGAGGGTTCTGGAGTGATCCAGGAAATTACAGACTGGTAAGCCTGACGTCAGTGCCAGGCAAAATAGTGGAAACTATTATAAAGAATAAAATTACAGAACGCATAGACAAATATGGTTTAATCGGATAGAGTCAGCGTAGGTTCAGCCAAGCGAAGTCTTGCCTCACCAATTTGCTTCATTTCTTTGAAGACGTGAATAAACATGTGGATAAAGGTGAGACAGTTCATGGTGTGTATCTAGATTTTCAGAACGTTTTTGATGAAGTTCCTCATGAGAGACTCCTGAGAAAATTAAAGAGTCATGGGATAGGAGGCAAGGAATTGGTTATTGGACAGAAAACAGAGGGTAGGGTTAAATGGTCAATTTCTCTAAATGGAGGAGGGTGAACAGTTCAGTGCCATAGGGATCAGAACTAGGATTGGTGCAATTTAACATATTTATAAATGATTTTGTTTGATTTCTATTGATAACCTTATAAATGATCAGGAAATTGGAACAACAAGTGAGGTGATTAAATTTGCAGATGACACAAAACTATTCAAGGATGTTAAAACACATGCAGACTGTGAAATATTGCAGGAAGACCTTAGGAAATTGGAAGACTGGGCATCCAAATGGCAGATGAGATTTAATGTTGGGAAATGCAAGGTGATGCACATTGGAAAGAATAATCAAAATCATAGTTACCTGATGCTAGGGTCCACCTTGTGGGTCAGCACTCAAGAAAAAGATCTAGGTGTTGTTGTAGATAATACACTGAAATCTTCTGTTCAGTGGCAGCCAAAAAAAGCAAATAGGATGCTAGGAATTATTAGAAAAAGGACGGTGAATAAGACCGAAAATACTATAATGTCTCTGTATCGCTCCATGGTGCGACCGCACCTTAAGCACTGCGTTCAGTTCTGGTCACCGTATCTCAAAAAAGATATAGAGGGGCATAATCGAAAGGGATGTCCAAGTTTAGATTTGGACGTCCTTGCAAAACGTCCCGATCCAGGGGCAGGGAAACCCGTATTTTCGAAAAAAGATGGACGTCCATCTTTCGTTTCGAAAATACTGTCAGGGATGTCCAAATCCTGAAATTTGGTTGTCCTTAGAGATGGATGATCTTAGACATGGATGCTTCTGATTTTTGGAGATTTTCAAAACCAAAGACGTCTATCTCAGAAACGACCAAATGCAAGCCATTTGGTCATGGGAGGAGCCAGCATTTCTAGTGCACTGGTCCCCCTGACATGCAAGGACACCAACCAGGCACCCTAGGGGGCACTGCAGTGGACTTCATAAATTGCTCCCAGGTACATAGTTCCCTTACCTTGTGTGCTGAGCCCCCCCAAAATCCACTCCCCACAACTGTACACCACTGCCATAGCCCTTACCGGTGAAGGGGGGCACCTAGATGTGGGTACAGTGGGTTTGTGATGGGTTTTGGAGGGCTCGCTGTGTCCTCCACAAACATAACAGGTAGGGGGAGACGTGGCTGGGTCTGCCTGCCTGAAGTGCACTGCACCACATGAACGTTATCTTACCACAACATCACTTCGTATTTGTTTACACCAGAGTATGCAACGCCTCTCCGATACTATGTAAGCCACATTGAGCCTGCAAATAGGTGGGAAAATGTGGGATAGAAATGTAACAAATAAAACTGACCCAGGGACCTGCATACTGCTGTGATGGACCTGAGTATGACATCTGAGGCTGGCATAGAGGCTGGCAATCAATATTTTTTAAATATATTTTTTGAGGGTGGGAGGGGGTTAGTGACCACTGGGGGAGTAAGGGGAGGTCATCCCTGATTCTCTCCGGTGGTCATCTGGTTATTTTGGGCACCTTTTTGTGCCTTGGTCGTAAGAAAAACACGACCAGGTAAAGTCATCCAAGTGTTCGTCAGGGACATCCTTGTTTCTTTCTATTATGGATCGAGGACATCCAAATATTAGGCACGCCCAAGTCCCACCTTCGCTATGCCTCCGGCACGCCCCTTTGAACTTTGGCTGTCCCTGCGACGGAAAGCAGTTGGGGATGTCCAAAATTGGTTTTCCATTATACCGATTTGGACGACCCTGGGAGAAGGACGTCCATCTTCCGATTTATGTCGAAAGATGGGCGTCCTTTTCTTTTGAAAATGAGCCAGATATTGGAATTAGAAAAGGTTCAAAGAAGAACAACCAAAATTGTAAAGGGGGTGGAATTCCTCTCATATGGAGAAAAGCTAAGGAGGTTAGAACTCTATAGCTTGGAAAAGAGACAGATGAGGGGAGATATGATTGAGGTCTACCAAATCCTTAGTGGTGTAGAACGAGTAGAAGTAAATCATTTTTTTGCTCGTTCCAAAAGTACAAAGACTAGGGGACACTCAAGGAGGTTACATGGAATTAATTTTAAAACAAACAGGAGGAAATATTTTTTCACTCAATGAATAGTTAAGCTCTGGAACTCTTTGCCGGAGTATATGGTAACTGCGGTTAGAGTATCTGGGTTTTAAAAAAGTTTGATCTAGTTCCTGGAGGAAAAGTCCATAGTCTGCTATTGAAAAAGACATGAGGAAGCAACTGCTTGCCCTGGGATTTGTAGCATGGAATGTTGCCACGATTTGGGTTTCTGCCAGGTATTTGTGACCTGGCTTGGCCACCGTTGGAGACAGGATACTGGGCTAGATGGACCATTGGTCTGACTCAATATGGCTACTCTTATGTTCTTATTTTATGTTGTAAAGAATGCCAGAATGTATTTGGAAGAACTAAGAACCTATTTCTGAGTGTTTTAATTAAGAATGGAACTTGAATTGTTCATAAATAATCTCCTCCTGTTCTCAGTTAAAACAAGAATGGGCAAACTGTAGTGATATGTATGCTTTCATCTAGGGAGACATAGAAGGTGAATAAAGATTAATTTTTTACAAAATAATCATGGAAATGGGTAGTCATGAAACCTCTGGAAGACTAAGGAGCACTTAAAGAATCATGCTTTCAAGATTTCAAGCACCTTCTTCTGGTGTCTAACACAGACTAGCAAAGTATCGAGTAATGTATCACATAAGCTCATTAATGCTTAATGCTAATGTGGAGGTGAAAAAAAATGGAGTTATTGGGCCATAAACATGTTTCCCATCTGCCGCTTCATGAATAAGGATACTATAAAAACATATATAACACATCTTTTCAGAAAGATTGCACAGCCATTATTAGCCCATTACCTGTGTTAGTTATTTTAATCTTTGCCTTAGAAAGATGATATAATAATTCTAAGGGCGATTTTCAGGTATAAAGTCGACAGCAATTTCTTTCTGTGGATTTTCCAATTCCCTTTTATTTATTTAATTATTATTAGAGTTTATTTACCACCTTTTTGAAGGAATTCACTCAAGGCGCATACGATAAGAACAAATCAAACATGAGCAATAGACAATTACAGCAGTAAGAATACAAAGTATGGCGTAGTATACTACTTACAATGTCAACACAGTACATAATAGAACATTTTAATTGACAGTTTAGGATATAAGCAAAGGGGTCTTTTTACTAAGGTGCTCAGAAAAGTGGCCTGTGTTGGTGTAGACACGTGTAAGTTCATTTTTCAGCGCACCTGCAAAAAAGGCCGTTTTGGGGGGGGGGGGGGGGGGGGCCAAAAATGGACTTGTGGCAAAATGAAAACTGGCATGCATCCATTTTGGGCCTGAGATCTTACCACCATCCATTCACTTAGCGGTAAGGTCTCACACGTTAACTGGGTAGTAATCGTCAGTGTGCGTACAATGCCAATTACAGCCCGGTTAGTGCAGTGCGCTGGAAAATAAAATATATTTTCTGGCGTGCATAGGGGGGCATAATCGAACGGGGCGCCCAAAATTTCATGATGGCGTCCTCGCAGGACGGCCCCGTAAAGGGGCGGGGCAACCCGTATTATCAAAACAAGATGGGCGTCCATCTTTTGTTTCGATAATATGGTCGTGGATGCCCAAATCATGAAATTTAGGTCGACCTTAGAGATGGTCGTCTTTAGGTCATTTTTGAGATGGTTGTCCCCGGTTTTCGGCCATAATGGAAACCGAGGGCGCCCATCTCAAAAGCGACCAAATCCAGGCCATTTGGTCGTGGAAGGAGCCAGCATTCATAGTGCACTGGTCCCCCTCACATGCCAGGACACCAACTGGGCACCCTAGGGGGAACTGCAGTGGATTTCAGAAAAAGGTCCCAGGTTCATAGCTCCCTTACCTTAAGTGCTGAGTCCCCCAACCCCCCCCCCCCCCCCACACACACACACACACAAAACCCCAAACCCACAACTGTACACCACTACCATAGTCCTTAGGGATGAAGGGGGGCACCTACATGTGTGTACAGTGGGTTTGTGGTGGGTTTTGGAGGGCTCACATTTACCACCACAAGTGTAACAGGTGTAGGGGGGATGGACCTGGGTCCGCCTGCCTGAATTGCACTGCACCCACTACAACTGCTCCAGGTACCTGCATACAGCTGCAAAGGACGTGAGTATGGCATTTGAGGTTGGCATAGAGGCTGACAAAAAAATATTTTTAAACATTTTTTTTTATAGTGGGAGGGGGTTAGTGACCACTGGGGGAGTAAGGGGAGGTGATCCCCAATTCCCTCCAGTGGTCATCTGGTCAGTTTGGGCACATTTTTATAGCTTGGTTGTAAAAAAAAGGACCAAGTAAAGTCGGCCAAGTGTTCGTCAGGGACGCCCTTTTTTTTCCATTATCGGCCGAGGATGCCCATCTCCTAAGCACGCCCCAGTCCCACCTTCGCTACACTGCCGACATGCCCCCGTGAACTTTGGTCATTCCCGCGACGGAAAGCAGTTGAGGGTGCCCAAAATCGGCTTTTGATTATGCCGATTTGGGCAACCTTGGAAGGACGCCCTTCTCCAAATTTGTATCGGAAGATGGGCGCCCTTCTCTTTTGAAAATGCCCTGATAGTGGATGCGTGTAAAAAATGAAATTACCGCCTGGGCCACGTGGTAGCCGGGCAGTAGTTCTGAATTGGTGCGCATTGAGTGTGAGTAGGCACCTACACGGCTTAGTAAAAGGGCCCCATCGATAGGTAAGAGAGTAAGAGGAGTAAGAAAGTAAGGTGACTAATTTAAAGAAAGTTGCAGATGAGGTCAGAGAGATAGTTAACATATTTCTCAGCTAGGGTAGGAGTGGATAAACAGATCCTGCTGCAGTATGTGGGCCCTGATCTCAGCTAGGGTAGGAGTGGATAAACAGATCCTGCTGCAGTATGTGCAGCCCGTGTCCTTCCTTGTGTGTGTGGGTGAGACTAGCAAGTTAGTACTTCTTCCATTAAAGGCTTGGTTGAAGAGCCAAGCTTTCACCTGCTTCCTGAAGTAGAGGTAGTCTTTTGAAAAATACCCAAAGAAAACATTCTAACAGAGCTTTCTTGGCCAAAATAATACACGTAGGGGGTCTTTTACAAAGCAGTGGTAAACCCAACACAGGCTTACCGCTCGCTAATCCAGAACTACCATTGGTCCAACGGAGCCGCAAGCAATAGTTCTGGCTGGAGTGCGTGCCAGTTCCAGTGCTCCTGAATTTTTTTCTGTAGCACAGTGTTAACCTGGTGGTAATTGGCATCACCGCGCACTGCCCAGTTACCACCAGGTTACTGTGGGAGCCCATACTGCTATCACAACGGGTGTCAATAAGTGCTCCCCACCACATGGCCACGTAGGGTTATCTTACCACGTGTAGGGTTACCATATGTCCGGATTTACCCGGACATGTCCTCTTTTGAGGGCATGGCCGAGCAACCGGGTGGGTTTTGCCAATCTGCCCGTTTGTCCAGAAATCCAGACAAATGGGCAGATTGCTAGCCTCCCTCACTTACTAGTGCCCTGGTGGTCTAATGACCTCTTCCGCCTTCGGGACAGGAAAGAACCCCCCTCTTTCCTGCCCGGAGCTCTGCCCTGCATGCATCCTTCCTGTTTCTGATCCTCGGCGCCGATTCAAAATGGCTGCCGAGAGTTGACGTGACCTTGCGAGACTTCAACTCTTGCGGCCATTTTGAATCGGCACCGAGGATCAGGAACAGGAAGGATGCATGCAGGGCAGCGCTCCGGGCAGGAAAGAGGGGGCTCTTTCCTGCCCTGAAGAGGTCACTAGACCACCAGGGCAGTAGAAAGGTAAGGGGAGGGGGTGACGGGGAGGGAGGGCGACGGGGTATGTGACAGGGGAGGGGAAATGTGACAGGGGCGGAGCGAGGGTGTGACAGGGGGTGGAGCGAGTGTGTGAAAGGGGGCGGGGTGGGGTGTGTGGTGGGGCGGGGCATGTGTCCTCCTTTTTAGGGGACAAGATATGGTAACCCTAACCATGTGGCCATTTTGTTTTAGGGGGGGAGCATTTTACTTGCTGCGGTAAAAAGGGCCCTGTCGTATGGGAAAAATGGCCCTGCTTTTTAGTAAAAGACCCCATAATTTTGAAAAAGCAAAATTTGAACACAAGAAGCTCCATTTTTTTGCAGGATGTAGAGATCAGAATTGAGAATTCCGGGTCAGATGGGGCTCAGTTCCAGTGGTGTTTTAAAAAAGGCTCCGCTGAGGTACAGCCTTTTCGAAAATACATGCATGACAGCAAGAGCAGCCATTTAATAAATATACACTTTGAAAAAAAAGAATGGCACAGACTTGGCAGTTTCCACATGGAAGTTTCAGCACTTACAAATGGAGGGGCTCTTTTACTAAGCCGCGTAGGCATGTACCGCTCGGCTACCACGTGGCCCTTGCGGTAATTTCATTTTTGACGCGCATCTGATACGTGCACCAGAAAATATTTTTATTTTCTGGCATACGGGCGGTAATCGGCATTTAGCACGTAGACCATTACCGCCCGGTTACTGCGTGAGACCTTACTGGTAGCTCAATGGCTGGCGGTAAGGTTTCAGACCCGAAATGGATGTGCGGCAATTTTCATTTTGACGCATGCCCATTTTTGTAGTTGGATATTTGAGCACAATTTATTATTTGAACTACTTAATTGGCATCCCTTAAATTTTAGGTTTGCTAAATGGGGCTGCTACATGTTGAACTGTTGGCACTCGCATGAGGGAATTTCAAAAATCACTACTTCCGGGGCCTTTTTAACTAAGGTGCGCTGAAAAATGGCCTGCAGTAGTGTAGATGCGTGTTTTGGGCACATGCAGATTTATTTTACAGCGCACCTGCAAAAAATGCCTTTTTAAAATTTGCCAAAAATGGACGTGCGGCAAAATGAAAATTGCCGTGCGTCCATTTTGGGTTTGAGACCTTACCGCCAGCCATTGACCTAGTGGTAAAGTCTCATGCGGTAACTGGGTGGTAATGACCTATGCGCATCAAACACCACTTGGCGCATATCCGATACAGGCTTCTGAAAATAAAAATTATTTTTTCGGATGCGCGTTATCAGATGTGCACCAAAAATGAAATTACTGCAAGAGCCACACGGTAGCCGGGCAGTAATTCCATTTTGGCGCGCATTGGGTGCGTATAGACGCTTATGTGGCTTAGTAAAAAGGCCGAGGAAGACCACACAAAGGTGGAGGTGCGCTAGTTCCCTACGTACAAATAGTCAAAGCAAAAGAGGAAGGAATAGGGAGGGTTGGCTCTTCTCAAATACCGAAGGAGACATGTAGATGGATAGGAGTCTTTATTACAAATCATCAAAGAACGATTCAACACATCTGCTGTGTTTCAGTGCCTAAGCGCCTGCGTCTGGAGTCTACAAAAATATACAACAAAACTTATGAAAGCAAAAACTAAAATAGCACAATTAAAAAATAGCACAATTAGAAAAAATAACAATTAAAAATATGTCACACTATCCACCTTATAATTGAAAGAGAAAAACGCCTAGATTTCGACCCAAATCGGGAGATAGA
The DNA here is from genome assembly GCF_901765095.1 of Microcaecilia unicolor. Taxonomy (NCBI): domain Eukaryota; kingdom Metazoa; phylum Chordata; class Amphibia; order Gymnophiona; family Siphonopidae; genus Microcaecilia; species Microcaecilia unicolor. The sequence continues at coordinate 199,988,472 of NC_044039.1, forward strand.
CGTTTATCTCACAAAAACGAATAAATCGGTATAATGGAAAACCGATTTTGGACGTTTTCAACTGCACTCCATCGCAGAAGCGTACAAAGTTGACGGGGGCGTGTCGGAGGCGTGGCAAAGGTGGAACTGGGGCATGGTTATCGGCCGAGGAGAGATGGGCGCCTTTCGCCGATAATGGACAAAAAGTATGCGTTTGTAGCTAGAATTTAAGGCACTTTTCCTGGACCCTGTTTTTTCACGAATAAGGCCCCAAAAAGTGCCCTAAATGACCAGATTACCACCAGAGGGAATCGGGGATTACCTCACCTGACTCCCCCAGTAGTCACTAACCCCCTCCCACCACAAAAAATGATGTTTCACAACTTTTTATTTTCACCCTCAAATGTCATACCCACCTCCCTGGCAGCAGTATGCAGGTCCCTGGAGCAGTTGTTAGGGGTGCAGTGGAGTTCAGGCAGGTGGACCCAGGCCCATCCCCCCCTACCTGTTACAATTGTGCTGCTTAATGCTTAGTCGTCCAACCCCCCCAAACCCACTGTACCCACATGTAGGTGCCCCCCTTCACCCCTTAGGGCTATAGTAATGGTGTAGACTTGTGGGCAGTGGGTTTTGAGGGGGGGCTCAACACACAAGGGAAGGGTGCTATGCACCTGGGAGCTCTTTTACCTTTTTTTTTGTTTTTGTAAAAGTGCCCCCTAGGGTGCCTGGTTGGTGTCCTGGCATGTGAGGGGGACCAGTGCACTACGAATCCTGGCCCCTCCCACGAACAAATGCCTTGGATTTATTTGTTTTTGAGCTGGGCGCTTTCATTTTCCATTATCACTGAAAAACAAAAACGCCCAGCTCACAAATTGTCGAATAAAACATGGACGTCTATTGTTTGAGAAAATACGGTTCGGTCCGCCCCTTCACGGACCCGTTCTCGGAGATAAACGCCCATGGAGATAGACGTTTTCGTTCAATTATGCCCCTCCATGTATATTTAGACATATCACATATAAAAGAATTATATATAAAAGAGATGGAAAACATTTCATAAAAGTGTGACTATATCCAGTAACTAGCATAAACGTGAGAACAAAAAAAGATACAAATTAAGAGCAAAACTTACATAATAAAAAAATGACGTTTTTGTTGCAATGTTTTATATACATATATATGTATACATTGTTTTATATAATGTTTTTATGCTTAAGTGTTTAGTCATGAGACATTACATGTGGCATACACTCTCTCATATATAATTTATTTATATGCATTATTTTATTCATTTTTTATTATGTAAGTTTTGCTCTTAATTTTGTATCATTTTTGTTCTCAAGTTTATGCTATTTACTAGATATATTCACACTTTATATGAAATGTTTTTCATCTCTTTTATATATAATTCTTTTATATGTGCACCCCAGCAGGTAAGAAGAATGCACTGGGGGGGGGGGGCTTGGATGTGACGCACTGGGGGGGGGGATGCTGCACCCGGGGGAGGTGTGTTGTGCTACACCTAGGGGGGAATGATGAAGCGCCTGGGGGGTTTCACAGTGACGATCTGCCTCGGGTGGCAGCCGACCAAGGAACACCACTGTGATAGTGGCACACCTTTTGAACTCTATCTGTAGCATGATATGAGTTTAATTGTCAGAGTTATTGATTTTGCTGGATACAGCTGCAAAGACTTATTGGAACAGTATCAGATAAATTGCTCTGACCATCACCCTCCCATGTAACAACAACTAGCTGGGTGGATACCTAAGTTCATCAACACATCTCCAAAGAACAAAAATCTGAAGATGGACAGCAATCACAGAGACTGGAGTTAACAAAGACAGTGAAACTCCACCTATTCACAGACAATGACTCAGAGACTGAAAAGCCCATCTAGTTATCTAATCTGACAAAAGAAGCCCACTTACTCTCAGGCAACGACTCTTTTAATCCTGTCAGATGCCTTCTGGAGTTGTATATACCCACAGATATCCAGACAGAAAGTCTTATGATGCCATTAAAACATGGGACCATCTCAAAACTAGATGAAACTAGTTTTCAGCTACCCCTGCGTTTTCATTGGATCAAGTACACCCCACCTGACTTCAGCCTATGGTCCAACAAGAGATTATAAAAAGCCTGGAACATTTTCATTCAGTTCACTCTCTTGCTCTTGGCTCCTCGATTCCTGATCTGCACCTCCATGATCCTTGCTAGACTTCACACACATCCCTGATAAGACTTTCTCCAGGCTCCACCAACAACTCTGCAACAAAAAGACTTCTTTTCCAGCAAGGATCTCCTTCTCACTCCAACCAGCAGCCTCCATCAAAGTGAGTTACCATTATCCAGCCTAATTTATAATTCAGACTTTTTAATCTTGAAAAGCACATTTCCGTTGTGAAAGATCCCTAAAAACTGTCTCTCTTGTAACATTATTACATTACCTGTATTGTAAATAAACATTTTAAAGTTAAATATATGGTCTTTATGTTCTGAGCACATGTCCTTAAACCTTACATACATAGTAACATACATAGTAAATGACGGCAGAAAAAGACCTGCATGGTCCATCCAGTCTGCCCAACAAGATAAACTCATATGTGCTACTTTTTGTGTATACCTTACCTTGATTTGTACCTGTCCTTTTCAAGGCACAGAGCGTGTAAGTCTGCCCAGCACTAACCCCACCTCCCAACCACCAGCCCCGCCTCCCACCACCGGAGGGAAATGGTAAAGGATGGAGGGAAGAAGATGAGGGATTGAGTATAAGGGATTAGTGAAAAAGGTCAAATGTAACATTGGGGTCTGAGTAAGCGTCAACATCTTAGCAGGAGTATCGTAGGTGATCTGGTGGAATCAAGCTGGTCCATTAGTGTAAACTTGCTTGAAAAAATGGGACTTTAACATTTTCCTGAAAGGTAAATAGTTATTAATAGCTCGGATGGGTCTTGGGAGAGCATTCCAAAGTTGACTACCCATGAAGGAGAAACTGGATGCATAGTATGTTTTGTACATGACACCTTTGCAGTTTGGGAGGTGTAGATTAGGTGTAGGTATAGAATAATAGAATATTATATTATTATTTTACATTTATTAAATAGGTAGTGGGATCGTTGCCCACATTCTCCACAATTTAATAAATGTAAAATAATAATATAATAGTGGGTGGGAGGGCGCTAATTTAGAACAGCATTTAAATTATAGAGAACAATTGTGGATTTATACTCTTCAGATGGTGGAGCTTCAGGGACTCAATAAAGAATTAGAATGGATGACACTGGTCTAATCTGGGAACATGACTGGTTTCAAGTGTCAGGTGACTGTGATGTTTCCTTATATAGAGGGAAAACGCCACAGTCGTTTCAAATGAGATAATAAGCCAAGTATGAGGTAAGCGATGAAAGGTAGGAACATGTTATAAGCAAAGTGGAAAAGCGGGAGAAATTTAAAGAAGTATGTATTAAGGTGAAGTGTTTTAAAAACAGCATCTAGATATTTTTATGTTTGTTATTTAGGGGATTGAGGGGCCCTTTTACTAAGCCTTGTAAGCATCTACGCATGCCAAAATGGAGTTAGCACACGGCTACCTTGTGGTTCTAGCGGGTTAAATAGGCAGTATTCACAATGGAGAAGGGTAGTTAGTGGGGTTCCTCAGGGTTCTGTGCTAGGACCGCTGCTTTTTAATATATTTATAAATGATTTAGAGATGGGAGTAACTAGCGAGGTAATTAAATTTGCTGATGACACAAAGTTCCTCAAAGTCGTTAACTCGCGACAGGATTGTGAAAAATTACAGAAGGACCTTACGAGACTGGGAGACTGGGCGGCTAAATGGCAGATGACGTTTAATGTGAGCAAGTGCAAGGTGATGCATGTGGGGGAAAAAGAACCCGAATTATAGCTACGTCATGCAAGGTTCCACGTAGGAGTTACGGACCAAGAAAGGGATCTGGGTGTCGTCGTCGATAACACACTGAATGTTGGGTATTATTAGGAAAGGTATGGAAAACAGGTGTGAGGATGTTATAATGCCGTTGTATCGCTTCTTGAGTATTGTGTCCAATTCTGGTCGCCGCATCTCAAGAAAGATATAATAGAATTGGAAAAGGTGCAGCGAAGGGCGACAAAAATGATAGCGGGGATGAGACGACTTCCCTATGAAGAAAGACTAAGGAGGCTAGGGCTTTTCAGCTTGGAGAAGAGACAGCTGAGGGGAGACATGATAGAGGTATATAAAATAATGAGTGGAGTGGACCAGGTGGATGTGAAGCATCTGTTCACGCTTTCCAAAAATAGTAGGACTAGGGGGCATGCGATGAAACTACAGTGTAGTACATTTAAAACAAATAGGAGAAACGTTTTCTTCATCCAATGTGTAATTAAATTCTGGAATTCGTTGCCGGAGAACGTGGTGAAGGCGGTTAGCTTGGCAGAGTTTAAAAAGGGGTTGGACGGTTTCCTAAAGGACACGTCCATAGACCGCTACTAAATGGACTTGGGAAAAATCCACAATTTCGGGAATAACATGTATAGAATGTTTGTACGTTTGGGAAGCTTGCCAGGTGCCCTTGACCTGGATTGGCCGCTGTCGGGGACAGGATCCTGGGCTCGATGAACCCTTGGTCTTTTCCCAGAATGGCATTACTTATGTAATTTCATTTTTACTGCACGTCCGATATGTGCGGCCAAAAAAATAATTTTTATTTTCTGCCACGCGTGTCAGATGTGCGCCAAGTGGCATTTGGAGCGCGTAGGCCATTACCGCCCGGTTACCGCCTGAGACTTTACTGCTAGGTCAATGGCTGGCGGTAAGGTCTCAGACCCAAAATGGGCACGTGGCAATTTTGATTTTGCCGCACGTCCGTTTTCGGCCCTTCATCTAACACTCGCTTTTTGTGCTCCTAAATTTAAGAGTTTAGTGAAATGTTTATGTAAAAATGACTGCACTCAGCCCTAGTACATTTTCAGATGCCAATTTATGAGCACAACTCTCAAAGGTAGCAGCAAAACTCCTTTGAATATCAGGCTCAATAAGGCCAGTAGTCTATAGAGGAAAGTAGGTGCCTGTATAACTTCATTAAATAGACTCGTACCAGGTACCTTCCGAGTGCCCGGTTGTAGGTCCTGTGTTATGGAATTGCCTTCTAAGTGGTGCAGAAAGATAGATGGGCCCCATTTCACAAACTGCAGTGACAGGAAAGTGAAGAAAAGAGAAGAGAAGAGAATTATAAATAAATCTATAGAATGAAAAACAAAACCTTTTAAATGTGAACTTGATAGATGATAGTGTTATTTCACAGTTTATTTGAAATACAGCAGAAGGCAACCTTTGTTCTAGCGTAAAGTATTTTATATTATATGATGTAGTTTATGATATCCATGAACTTTTGAGGCCACGTTGATCTTAAGATTGGGAGCAGAGAGCCTTTCGGTCTTGAGAGCTGGTATAGAACAAAGTGTTTTTCTTGCGTAGAACCTACAAAGATACCATTAGTCGAAACAGTTCCCTCTAGTATGAAACCTGAGCGGCATTTTCTGACACATAAGTACATAAGTGGAGGAGTGGCCTAGTGGTTAGGGTGGTGGACTTTGATCCTGGGGAACTGAGGAACTGAGTTCAATTCCCACCTCAGGCACAGGCAGCTCCTTGTGACTCTGGGCAAGTCACTTAACCCTCCATTGCCCCATGTAAGCCGCATTGAGCCTGCCATGAGTGGGAAAGCATGGAGTACAAATGTAACAAAAATAAAATAGATACTATTGGAGATTCCACATGGAATGTTGCTACTAGTGGAGATTCTACATGGAATGTTGCTACTATTGGAGATTCTACATGGAATGTTGCTATTCCACTAGCAACATTCCAAATAGAAGGCTGCGCAGGCTTCTGTTTCTGTGAGTCTGACGTCCTGCACGTACGTGCAGGATGTCAGACTCACAGAAGCAGAAGCCTGCGCGGCCACATTGGTGAGCTGCAAGGGCCGAGGAATGGCCTAGTGGTTAGGGTGGTGGACTTTGGTCCTGGGGAACTGAGTTCGATTCCCACTTCAGGCACAGGCAGCTCCTTGTGACTCTGGGGAAGTCACTTAACCCTCCATTGCCCCATGTAAGCCACATTGAGCCTACCATGAGTGGGAAAGCGCGGGGTACAAATGTAATCCAAAAAAAAAAAAATAAGTATTACCATACCGGGACAGACCGAAGGTCCATCAAGCCCAGCATCCTGTTTCCAACAGTGGTTAATTGTGACCTGGATTGGTGCCTGGCAAGATCCCAAAACTGTACAATACATTTTATGCTGCTTATCCTAGAAATAAGCAGTGGATTTTCCCCCAAGTCCATTTTAATAATGGCTTATGGACTTTTCTTTTAGGAAGCTAGTCAAATCTTTTTTTAAAATCCCGCTAAGCTAACTGCTTTTACTACATTCTCTGGCAATGAATTCCAGAGTTTAATTACACATTGAGTGAAGAACTATTTTCTCCAATTTGTTTAAAATTTACTACTTTGTAGCTTCATTGTGTACCCCCTAGTAGTTTTGGAAAGAGTAAACAATCGATTCATGTCTACCCGTTCCACTCCACTCATTATTATATAGACCTCTATCATATCTCCCCTCAGTCATCTCTTCTCCAAGCTGAAGAGCCCTAGCCACTTTAGCTTTTCCTCATAGGGAAGTCATCCCATCCCCTTTATCATTTTCGTTAAAATGTACCTTTTCTAATTCCACCATATCTTTTTTGAGATGCAGTAACCAGAACTGCACACCATATTCAAGGTGTGGTCGCACCATGGAGCGATACAAAGGCATTATAACATCATCGCTTTTGTTTTCCATTCCTTTCCTAATAATACCTAACATTTTATTTACTTAGACACCACCACACACTGAGCAGAGGGTTTCAACGTATCATCAACGATGACACCTAGATCCTTTTCTTGGTCGATGACTCCTAATGTGGAACCTTACATTATGAAGCTTTAGTTCAGGTTCTTTCTTCCCATAGGCATCACTTTGCACTTGCTCACATTAAACATCATCTGCCATTTGGATACCTAGGCCCACCCATAGCTATGCCACTGAACCTAGCTGATTAGGGAATGTCTGATTAGGAGATATTCACAGCACTAACCAGTTAAGTGCCATTGGGTACTGACAGCCGACCAGCTCAGCAGGGTTTAACTGGGCAGGAACCTGTCCTGTCCAATTAAACCCCTTTGAATATTGGATCCACTGTTCCTTGCACGAAACCGCACGGCCAATTCATTCCGATCTGTGGCAGTGATTCTCAACCTCAGGGTGCATTAAACCAACTAGGCTTTCACGATATGCACCACGAATATGCATGAGTTCGGTCTGTATGCATATTCATGATGGATATCCTAAAAGCCTGACAGGCTGATCTGAGTTTCCTTGATCTATAGAAACAGCAACTCCAAGCTCAACTGGTGCCTTCCCTTAGGAGTTTAAAAGAAATGAAAACCAAACAAAACAAGATGGGCCATAAACGTTAAGGGTTTCCACAATCGATGCCTTCTTTAGAAGAGAAGATGCAGTCATTCTTTTATGGGAAGATTTTATATTTAAAAATAACCAAGTAACATCCTGCACTTTTAGAGGGCTGGCGTCTTTGAAGACATTTCAAGTGATACAGATGGAACCACAGTTCTCTTGCTGAGCAAACAGTCAAGTGTTCTTAATAGGAATTGCAGTTTCTCGACATCTGTTGGGGAAAAGGGAACGGTGAAACAACAATTTAGACGGAGATTGGTTTTGTTAAATGCATTTAAATTCCAAGATTAGTGGTGTTCTTTCTTTTTCAATTAGCATTTACTTGTGGAAAGGTTACAGATGAAAGGGCTAAAACAGAGATCACGGGAAAGAAAGAGGGTTTGGGAGGAGGAGGAGGAAAATGCAGCTTATCACCCAGGGTAGTAAAAAAAGGAAGAATCCAAAGCTAGCACATGCAGAGCGACACAGGACTTTGAGAACTTGTACCATCTGCCAAATAAACATTAATTTTGGACATCTAGAAAAGTAAAAACATCAACATGTACCCCTCCCCACTGACTTCACATCAATGAGCCTTGCAGATAATCAGACAAAAAGATATTACTCCTTGGCAGTGGCTTACCAAGGGGGGGGGGCGGGGGCGGTCCGGCCCGGGTGCACGCTGCTGGGGGGGGGGGGGGGGGTGCCGCGTGCCTGTCGGCTCCACTGGTTCCCTGCTCTCTCTGCCCTGGAACAGGTTACTTCCTGTTCCGGGGCAGAGGGAGCAGGGCCAGCGGAGCCGACAGGCACGCGGCTGCTCCCAGCAGCCAAGAAGGCACCCGGGGGGGGGGGGGGGTGTTGATGTGCTGAGGGAGGGTGTTTGATGTGCCGAGGGGGGGTGTCGTGCTGCACCCGGGGGGGGGGGGTGCACAGTGGCGATCCGCCCCGGGTGTCAGCCGATCTAGGATCGCCACTGCTCCTTGGGAACCTCACTAGGCCCGGACCTGATTTACAGAACCTTTCTGGGTCTATGGGGGAACAGGTTAGTAAATTAGAGGCCCTTTTACTAAGCCGCATAGATGCCAATGCGCACCCAACATGCGCCAGCTTGGAACTACCGCCCGATTACTGCGTGGCCCGGGCAATAATTTCATTTTTTGCGCACGTCCACTACATGCTCTGGAAATATTCTGTCGCATGGCGCTAACCGGATGGTAATCAGCAGTGGACGTGTGCTGATGATTACTGCGCAGTTAACATGTGAGACTTTACCGCTAAGTCAATGGGTGGCAATAAGGTCTCAGGCCCAAAATGGACGTGCACCAGTTTTTATTTTGCCCAAAGGCTGCAGTTTTTCTTTCTATACAAAATATATAGGTAATTGGCAGTTTCTAATTACAAAAGCAAAAAGCAAAACTGCTTCATTAGATTTGTAATGTGAAAAACCAATGCTGAAAACCTTTTGCAATTAATGCTTAAGCAACCAAATATGGGGAAGAAAGATCTCAGCAACAAGTGCTACTGCTTGACATTAAACGATGGACCAAGCTTATCACAATTATCAGTCAAAAAACCTCCATATTTCCTTCATAAAAGGCGTGGTTTCACTCCCAACTCTTAACAGGATGAAATCAAAAAACAAAAGCCTAAATTGTGATCACAAATAAGAGGTAAAAATGAACTGATCTGACAAGTCTTCGGGTCCCTTGAGGCAGTGATTGGCAAAACAGGGACCCTTCTCAGGTCATGGACATGAGTGAACTGTTATTCTGCTGCTTAATATGCAGATAATAATATTATATTGCTTTGAAATGTAAGTGCAAAACCAGGACAGGCCAATAAGTCTCCCTTCTGGAACTGGGTAACTTGAAAGCAGTCTAAATCTTCAACTAGAGCTTGTAGGATATCACTTCGTTCATAAAACTAATCACATTTCTCAGATATCTACTAGTGTCGATGTTACTGTTATAGGAGGAAAAGCCTCAAACAAATACTGGGAAACTCCTTTGTTAATACGTCAATCAACTTTAGAGAGGCCCACACATTCATCACTGGCACAATACCCTCCTGTCCATGGTACTCTTGAATGTTTAAACAAACTGTTTCAAGTAGCTCTTTAATCAGCGTATATCAAAATATGAAAAGAAACTTATCTTTCCAGCTGTCCAGTCTTCTGCTCAGTTTCTTCCCCCTAACCATGGCCCAACTGAATCGTTATAGACCACATATTTTTAAATACCACATCTCTTTAAGGGGTCCTTTTACTAAAGCACATTAAGGACTAGATTTTATATGGCGACTGAAAAATCTGCCTGGAAAAAAAATGCGCCTAGGTGCATTCTATAAAGTACGCCTAAATCTAGGCGTCCTTTATAGAATAAGCCTAAATTTCCATGTGGATTATAGAATACGTTGAGCGCCCATCCATGCGAATAAATTGAGTTGCGGGCAGTTATGCTAAGTAATATTTGCTGTAACTCCCAATGCCTAAATTAGACGTGGACCGGATATATTCTATAATAACACTCAAAGGTTTGTGAGACACCCATGACCTGCCCATTCCACACCCATGGCCATGGCTCTTTTTAAACTATACGACTTAGAATTTATGCACATCACTTTACAGAATACGCTTAGACAGTTGTGCGTCTAAATTCTAATTAATTAATTATTTTGTTACATTTCTATCCCACATTTTCCACCTATTTGTAGGCTCAATGTGGCTTACATAGTACCGGAGAGGGCGTTTGCAGACTCCGGTGTAAACAAATACAAAGTGATATTGTGGTAAGATAAAGTTCATGTGGGCCACAGAAGAAGAAATGTCAGCTCCTGATTCCCATTATACTACTACTACTTAACATTTCTAGAGCGCTACTAGGGTTACGCAGCACTGTACAGTTTAACAAAGAAGGACAGTCCCTGCTCAAAGGAGCTTACAATCTAAATATGGAATGTTGCTAGTGGAATAGCAACATTCCATGTAGAATGTCAAATAGTAGCAACATTCCATGTAGAATCTCAACTAATAGCAACATTCCATGTTCCACTGCACTAACCACTAGGCTGCTACTTCTCCACTACTACTACTTAACATTTCTAGAGTGCTACTAGGGTTACGCAGCGCTGTAGAGTTTAACAAAGAAGGACAGTCCCTGCTCGAAGGAGCTTACAATCTAAAGGACGAAATGTCAAGTTGGGGCAGTCTAGATTTCCTGAATAGAGGTATGGTGGTTAGGTGCTGAAGGCAACATTGAAGAGGTGGGCTTTGAGCAAGGATTTGAAGATGGGCAGGGAGGGGGCCTGGCGAATGGGTTCCCATTTACACCCGTACATAATCACTCTTCAACCAGAGGAGGACACAAATGTACACTTTATAAAGCCAATTATAATTTAACCTGAGGGCAAAACACAATGCATTAAAAAAAACACATTATTGTGTCAACCAACAATGCCCACAGCTTACGGAATACTAGAAGTTGTGCGCATTGATCTGATGCTGTTATAGAATTGATGCTCCAAAAAGGAGATGCCAATTTATAGAACTACCCACTAGCTTTTAAGCACCTAAAGTAAGATGAATTTTCAGCTGAAATCGTAGGCTCTTTAATTTGGCTGACAATGGTTCACAGATTTAGAAACTTAACAGGAACATAAATGTAGGAGCTGAGCTTTTTTTGAATATCAGACCCACTGATAACCATTGTGTAATGCAGACAATGTACAAACACTAATATAAATTCATATATAATCCTAAATAAGGAAAACAAATATATACATACATATAGATAGTATGCTAAAAAGCAAGCAAGAATGTGAAGCATAAAGCAAAGATCCAAATCCCTTCTGGGCCTGTGAACTGGAAGGTTTATTATGTACTGGTATCAAATAAAATCAGTGCACTGGGAATCTTACCTGTGATCTGTGCTGACACCATATTGTGATAATGAAAGAGGCAGAGCATGGGTGGTGCTTCCATTTATACCCGTAACATACAAAATACTGTAAGTTGTACATGTCCCTACTGCATTTAGGTGCCTGTATGGGTGACAAAAATGAAGGCATCTAAATTTTTGGAATATTCATAACTAGTTGCGTTGGTATTCTGTAACAACCTTTTAAGAACAGGATCCAACCACATGGACTCCTGGTGCCTAATTAGAGGCACCCAGTTATAGAATTGCAGCTATAGCAACTGGGTGTGTCTGACTACTAATCAATCAGTTCATTGTTGGCAGATCATAGGTTTCAAGAGTCATCTCAGAGGTGAAGACCTGACTCTGAGCTTTGATGTCATGCTTGGGGGCTGGTGAGCCCTTGGGCCGCAGTCAGTTTGATGCTGCCCACCCAACCTGGAGCTCAGGCAAGCCCTGACTTTGTGGCAAGTAAGTCTAACCCTGACTAGGGTAGGGTGGATCCAAGGACTGGGCAGAACATTGAAGTGAGAAGCTGGAAGAACTGGAACTGAAGGTAGCATACAATGAGGTGGAACTGAAGATGAGGCATACATGAGCTGGAGACTGAAGAGTGCTGAAGCTAGAACTGAAGATTAGAGACATGCGGGAGCTGGAGGCTGGCAAGTGCTGGAACCGGAACTGAAGACCGGAGACGTGTGGTAGCTGGAGACTGGAGAGTGCTGGAACTGGAACTGAAGACTGCAGGAGTGGAAGACTGGAGAGCTGAAACTGGAACTGAAGACTGCAGACTGCAGGAGCAGAAGACTGGAGAGTGTTGGAACTGGAACTGGAACTGAAGACTGGCGACATGCAGAGCTGGAGATTGCTAGAACTGGAACCGAAGACTGGAGACTGCAGGAGCAGAAGACTAGAGAGAGTTGGAAATGTAACTGAAGACTGGAGACACGCAGGAGCTGAAGACTGGAGGGAGCTACAACATACACTTGAGCAAGGTCAAGGGACCTGTTGCAAAGGCAAAGTGGTGGTGAACACAGCTCCCTTAAGTTGGTCCTGGACCCTTGTTGTCATCGCAGCACATATCAAGGACCTCCTGCTGCTTGTCCTAATTGACTGCCCCACATGGGCACTTTGGAACGATGGCTAAAAGACATCCTGCCCAACTCATGGTAGGCCCTGAGATGCCAGAAGCGACCGTGCCAGCAGGCTGCTGCACAGCAGGAGTTACTGGAAGCCCTGAGAAGCACCATGGAACGTGGTCTCGACATCCAACAGGAGAGCACGGTGAGCCAGGGTAAGGAAGAGCACTGCAAGACCATGAGATGTGATCTTACAATTGCATTTTGTAAAGCCGGAGGATGGCAGGGGATGGTAAGAAGGCATGATTCCATTTGTCTGATGCTTCATGAAAGGGACCAGAGTGCAGCCAGGGCAATTACCTTGGATCTAGAGGCTAACCGAATTTTGGGTTCAGATTCAGCTTTAGCAACGGTCAACAGTCAACCCCTCCCTGCCCCTTCCTATATACCCCCTAAATTGGTAGCCTGAAAATTGCCCACACTTTTCACTTTTAAAGATAAGTGTGGGGACCAGAAACTAATGTACTTTTACCCACAGAAAACATGAGTGGGTTTGGAGGTGGGGTGAAGTCAAGGTAGGCCACAATATGCATGTTTTTTGTTTTTGTTTTTTTGTTTTACTGAGAAAAAACACCTCCAGGAAAAGAAGAGGCAAATCTCTGTGAGTACTTTTTCCCTAGGCGATTTTCAACTGGAAATTCCTCATGAGAATTAGTACAAAGTCCTTGGATACATGTGTTGGGGGACTCTGCACCTATCCACAGACATTTGAAAATTGCCCTTGTAGAAGACAGTGGTGGGAATATATATGAAAGGCTGTACAAAATGCATTGGGGGAGGGGAGAGCTGGTATTGATTTAAGTATGGGGCATCTATACATCTACTGACCCAAAGCGGTAGAAAACCAAAGAGGAGAGTAACTGGGCAGACTTTTTAGCTGCCATCATTTGTCATCTTACTATGTAGAGAAGGCATAGAAGGGAACACACTGGTGTCCTTAAATGACAGTGCTTTAGCACAACAAATGCACTATACAGAAAAGTCTTGCAAGGCAGAATAAACAGAGAAAACAAAACAGTACAAATGGTATGTGCTGTTGCATTTTGAACTCTTCAAGATGAAGTGTTTCTCCTGTTATCATATAAATTTTGTTCACAGGCAAAATGTACTTTTAAAATCTTTTTTTTTTTTCTAGCTGCTAGTGGAAAAAAAACATTTTAAACAAAACAATTTTCTGAAGTCTGCTGGTACTTTTAAACCAATTTCATTCTTCTCCAATAGGAGAAGGACACTGAATCTCTGTACTGAAACAAGTGCCTTCCAGGCTGAAGATTTCATATCCATCTTCTGGCTCCAGCTTAACTGTCTATACAAGTCTATTTAGTATTTAGCATTGTACTGATTTGGGATCTTGCCAGGTACTTGTGAACTGGATTGGCCACTGCTGGAAGCAGGATATTGGGCTTGATGGAACTTTGGTCTGTCCCAGTACGGCAACACTTATGTACTTATGTAAGTACAAAGACTAGGGGACATTCAATGAAGCTACACGGAAATACTTTAAAAACAAATAGGAGGAAATATTCTTTTCACTCAATGATTAGTATTATTGAATCTGGTTATTGTATCTGGGTTTTAAAAAAGGTTTAGTCAAGTTCCTGGAGGAAAAGTCCATAGTCTGCTATTGAGATGCACATGGGGGAAGCCACTGCTTGCCCCAAGTGTGGTAGCATGGAATGTTGTTGGGTTTCTGCCAGGTACTTGTGACCTGGATTTGACGCTATTGGGTTCAGGATACTGGGTTAGATGGGTCATTGATCTGATCCAGTATGGTTATTCTTATTTTTTTATATTCAACAATTGTTTTCTATATGACTTTGCTCTCAAGATGAAAACATGACCAGATGAAAACAATCAAAACATGTCTGTAAATGACCCAGGAAATGATATGACACAAAACGTTTCCCTAATAAATAGCATAAGAGAACCTCACAAAAGAAAACCAATACCAAACTACACTTCACCAGTTACTTATTATTACTTTCACTCTGAGATTATTCCACTAAATTATTACTTTTTTTCCTCACTACTTGTCACTGAAAATGACTAAGCCACATTTAATTAAAATAACTGGCAGCATTCTTAATAACACCCTGTGCTACCTAATACCAAAAATCTGTGCTCCAAGTCCACTGTCAGTAATCTTAGCCCAGCTCTCTCTGGCATCCTTGGATTATAACTGTAGATTTCTGCTGGATACTGTATGTTATTATAATCAATTGCAATTAGATAGAAAACCCTCAGATTCATAAATCTTCATGTGACTATGAAGAATATAACACAAAATAAGCTATGTTGAGTAAGCCAAGGTCCGTCGAGCCCGACATCCTTTCTTTGACAGTGGTCAGTATGGGTTGCAAATACCTTGCAGGTCCCAAAATTAGATATACTGCATTTCCCATAGTTCATTTTCAAGGATGATCAATGACTTTCCTAAGGCTACCTGGCTAATAATGTTTATGGACTTTTCCACCAGGAAGTTGTCTAATCCTCTTTTGAATCCTGTTATGCTGGTTATTTTGACTATATCCTCTGCTAAAAGGTTCCACAGTCACTTTGGATAATAGGTGAAGGATTACTTAATAACAATTTAGCAATTTTATGTTTGAGCTGTTTCAGGACTCTGGGGTCAATGCCATCTGGTCCAGGTAATTTGTTGCTTTTGAGCTTGCCAATTTGTGCTATTACGTTTGCTTCAGTTCCTCTCAATCATCTTTACTAAAATGGTTTCCAATGTAGCTATGACACCAGTAAATACATAGTTAAAGAAATTATATAGTTTTTCTACTATTTCCTTATACTCCCTAAACATTCTTGTATCCTTTGCCTGTGAAGTGGTCCAACTGACTTCCTCACAAGCTTCATGTGCTTCACAGACTGGTTAAGAACTCACTTGACAACAGTCAGAAAAATCCAGAAAGACACGTTCCCCAGCTGCAGTAGTCATTTTATTTCACCCCTTTTCCTTCTCAGGGTGAAATTCAGCTCAGCTTCAATCAAATGAAGAACAGGAAAGTAGCTGCTGAGAGTTTTCTAGGATAATTCCAAGTTCTTAATGGCTTTCAAAGTCTCTTTTCCCTCATAAATAGGAAAAGAAGCAAGGCAGATTAGAATATGTAAGCACATATGTAAATTAGTTCTACTGGGCATCTCAAGCTTTGGCAATTAATGTTCTAACAGCTCTCATGAGTCTGCCACTCTGTTCCTTCACAGTAAAAAGACTTACTCAAGTCTCTTAAAGGAAACTTGCAAGGCAAAATTCTCCAAAGTTCCTTCTGAGACACAGCTCTGTAATGTTCAGTTACCTCCCTATGTAGTTCTTGAATTAATCATGTTCCTAGTACTTAAAGGCTGAGTGGCCTTGCCTCAAATGCAGCTTTAGGCAGCCCAGTTTTCAGTAGCCCTGCCCCCTCCCCTCAGAGTAGTCAACAGCAAGAAAACATTCACCTACTATCCTCCACCATCGTGCAGTGAAAACAAAACCAAGATTTAAACTAATCAGCAAAATAGTTCACCTGCCTACATTCCTAGGAAATACCACTTTCTAACAGTAAACAATGAATTGTAAGACATTTCCACCTCTCTGGGTACTGCTCAGAAGGCTCTTGAGCTCTTCCGTATCTTGGCTTACCCATGTGGACATAACCACTTGCTCCCCCCCCCTCAACCATGGCTTACCCATGTGGACATGACCCCCTCCCTTCCACCACACACACACACACACCTTTCAATTGGCTTTGGCAACTGATATGGCTCCAGGGGAAACTAATATCTACCCTCCTCTTCCACTGCAGTTGGGTTTCTATCCTCCATAGGGCAATGGATGGGGCTTGTATCTGATGATACCCTAGGAGTCTGTTTTTACAGTCCCCTCCCCCAGCTCTCACATCTCCTAAACTCCCTGGATTTTCGGGTGATGAATGCTAGCTGCTCACCACAGTACTTGAAAACGTTTTTACGTCAGCTCTTGCCTCCACAGCAAGTTTCTTTTCAAAATCTTTCTTGTCCTACTGTATTTGTTTTTACATCTACCTTGCCAATGCTTGTGTTCATCTCTATTTTCTTAATTAGGGTCTGCTTTCCTTTTTAGAAAGTCTTTCTTCGGGCTTTCGAAGCCTCTAATGTCTCACAATTAAAATAAAAACAGGTGGGAGTATGAGCCAGGCTATCCAAAGACTGAAACCAAAGTAAAATTAAAATATATAACTTTTAATGGTTTTAAAACAAATAATAATAAAACAATTTTACATAGAAAATGACTCGACACAACGTTGCGTTTCGGACAGATGGCCTACATCAGGAGTATATAAATAAAAAACAATAAATAAATACATGAATACAATCAAAATGAAAATAATGTCCAAACAAGAGGAACATATATCAGATATAGAATAACAACAAAGAAGAAATAATTACTACCATGCTGACATGAATATTGGAAAACATGTTCGCTAAGTAATAACGATAAGCATATAATACATGTAAAAGCTGATGACAAGAAACTGATGACGAGAATAATGACTAAATCCACAGATACCATATGCTCTGTAAGCGACATAAAACATGAATTAAACCATGCTGACTGTACTTTGATCTCATTTTGCTCTTTAAAAAATGTTTTTATTATCTTTATTTGCATTGTTTATCATCACAATGATCAGAAGCAGCAAGCAAAAGCAGAAGAAAAGGAAAACTACGGACTAAAATCACATCACAGGGCACAAGTGGCAATATTTGTAAGGCAAGAAATAAAAATATTTAAGCAATGCAGAATTGAACTAATATAACCCCAATACACTTCGCAACCCACCTGGATTAAGGTGGTTCATTAACTCTCTCTTTGAGAACAATTTCTAAACGTATAGGTTCCACAAAAATACACTGAGTACCTTTCAGATGGGCCAGGCACTTAGAAGGAAACTTTAAAATGAATACAGCTCCCAGCTCCAAAACTCAAGGTTTTAGAGCTAGGGAAACCGTTCTACACATCCAAGCCTTTATTTAATCAGTTTTCGAAAAAGAAAGAAGTTTCCAACATAACAAAGACAGCAAAAACAGAAAAAGAAAATATGTATACATATATTCCATATATTGCCCATATATGTTATATGCAATCAAACATATAAATGGCAAGAGGCGTACTCACTCGCAAATGCGCTTTAGAGACCCTCTCTGTCCCACCTCCGCGTCAATACGTGATGATGGGGGCGCGACAGAGAGGGAACCTGCGCACCTGCGAGTGAAGGTACCTGGCTTCACTATTCAAACCGCCGGAACGCAGCACACAGCTCATCTGAGCTGCCGTTGGCCTTCCTTACCTGCCTGTGTCCCGCCCTCACCGATGTTACGTCACACGAGGGCGGAACACACGCAGAGAAGAAGGAAGGCCGACGGCAGCTCAGATGAGCTGTGTGCTGTGTTCCGGCGGTTTGAATAGTGAAGCCAGGTACCCGGCCCGGGTGGAGGGGTGGCGGAGGGGACTCTGAGGGGGGGGGGGCGGCGGCGGCGATTCTGGGGGGAGGGGCAGTGGTGACCTATCCGGGGGGGGGCCTTTCAACCCCCCCTTCCTTTACTAGCCCGTTTTTACGGGCTCAACGGCTAGTCAAACATATAAACGGCAAGTGACCGACTCACTTGCAAATGCGCAGTAGAGTCGGAACGCTGAGAGTGTAGAAGTCCAAGCCCCGCCTCCACCAGCAGTACAGCCCAATAGGGAGGAGGGCTTGGACATGGGCGTGGAAATCGGAGGAGGAGGGAGCAGGGAGGGAAGGAGGGGGCGGAACTGAGGGAAATAGACGCTAGGGGGAGGGCAGGGGAGAGAGCAGGGTTGGTGGACGGGGGGGGGGGGAGGCCATAGGAAAACAAAAACTAGCCCGTTGTTACAGGCTTAACGGCTAGTTTTATTAATAAAGAAGATTGTGTATATCCACCGCTGATCTGCTTTGTTGTCTTCCACTTTGGAGTTTGTGGATCGTTTGCCTTGCTGTTTTTTGGGACCCTACATATATTCCAACCCATATTAAAAAGAGTAATGGTGAATCTAACAATGAAGAATGAAGTAGGAAACTAAGTACCAGTACTAATACCAGACAAATGCTGATTATCTGATTACAACTCACTTCCTACCTACACTGGTCCCTGCAGCTGATTCTCTTTTCATTAGGAAATTGTTTAAGTGGCCAGGATCCCTAAATAAATAATTACGACCCTGAAACGTCATCGAATATTTGCATGGGAATTTTTAAAAAAAAATGAAGTTCCCAAAGCAAGGAGAGACGGTTTCATATTAAGACATTTTTTTTCCGTTTGACCTGTGCGGCTCTAGCCACATGGGGAAAGATCTGTACCTTCCGGCCACAAAATAAAGCAGCGTTACTTTACTCTTAAAATGAGCGCACAGGGGGTCCCATGATGCAACGCGGCTGATCGGACGCACGCGATCCAGCTCCGCTCCCAACGCCCCCGAAAACCAGCTAATTAAACCGCAAAAAATCTCTTTCAAGCCAAGAAAAACGGAGATCAGTGCGGCGGAAGAGTAGGGCAGCGCATCTGCGCCCTAATTGGCAGCTCAGCGAGGAAGGGAGATGGGTATGCCCGCTAAGAATCAGCGGCCTAAAAAGACCCGCGAGGTGGAAGCACGCGCCAAAATGGCGACGGTAAATATGGCCACGGGGGAGATCAGTCAGCCAGCAGACGCCTTTAAAGATTTGATCCAGCAAGTTACCGCAATACTGGAAGAAAAGCTATTCAAGTTCCAAACATCGGTGGAGCAAATCAGAGAAGCAGTGGAGCGGCAGGGCGCGAGGCTGCAACTAGCAGAGGAAAGAATCTCCAGGCAGGAGGACAGGGCAGAGGCAGCAGACACGAGGTTGGTGGCACTTGAACAGAAATGTGGGAAACTGGAACAACAACTAGATGACTTGGAGAATAGGAGCAGAAGAAATAATGTGAGAGTCGTGGGACTCCCTGAGACAGTGAAAGAGAAAGACTTATGGCACTTCATGGAGTCATGGCTGCCGGAACAGCTGGGATTACAGGGGCCTGAGAAAGGATTGAAGGTTGAGCGGGTACATAGACTCGGTGCACTGAAAGAGGGAAACGCACGCCCCAGGACGGTCATAGCCAGAATCCTAAATTACGCTGATAAGGAGAAACTTCTGCTAGCGTTCCGGAAGAGGAAAGGGGAGTTGGAATATGAAGGGAATAGGCTCCTAATGTTTCAAGACTACTCTGCTGCAGTAACTGAACAGCGTCGGAAGATGGGGCAGCATTGCAAGAGGCTGTATGAGAAAGGAGTAAAGTTCGCTCTGCTTTTTCCCGCTAAAGTACGAATCATGCAAGACAACAAAGTACTTTTCTTCACAGAACCTAAAGAACTAGGGAACTATGTGGAACGCATGCAGCTCTGAATGTCTGTTTCCAGTTTCCACTTTACGATTTTTCTTCTTAGTTTTGGGATTCGGAAGAAGTGGTCGCAGTCTTGGTGGCCAATGAACAGTTGTCAGTGTGCAAAGCCCCACAGCTAGCTAAGTAAGACGTAGGAGGCTCACGGCATAGGTTAGACCTCTGCAGATCAGTGGAGCAGACCAATGAGAGCTGCCTGCTAGAGAGGACCTTGCGGGGAGCTGGGAGGAGCAGAATCATGCTAAGCAGCAAGTTGACATCTTTATCGGTCTGGAAGCAAGGGGAGCCTCCTCGAAGTTCTTACTATACTTTAAATGCCAGAGCTGTGGGGTGCGAGACAAGATAAGCTGCAGTGTCTGAAGCGTATAACATTCAGATATGGTCCGCAGGGATTCTGTGTCTCTCAACATGTAATTGAATATCTGCATGAGACCAGTTATGTTTATGTTTACATGTTTACGTTTACATGTTCATGTTAATATGTTTCAAATGTTATAAGCATCACTAGTAAGAAACCTGTTAATGGTTTATGCATAGAGACTCCAGTTCAAAGGTATTTTGTTTAGTAATGAACAGCAAGAAACAGGCAGGATGTCACGGGGGAAAACAGGAGATGCACATAGAGGGTTATAAGAGAACTATTTTGTAAGGGGGGTAGGGTAAGCTCAAGGGACCGGGAGGAGTTAGTGTTAAGGGGATGAGTGGGGCGAAGAAGCAATGGATGCGGTTGGGGGGGAGGCTGAATGTGTTGAATGGTTGGGAGAGTTTGGAAGGTAGGGGGGGTATCCTTCCAGGGGAGGGGGGCAGGGGGGGCAGAGGAGGGGGGAGGGAATGGGAGAGAAGTTGTCCACTGTACAAAAGAAGGAGCCTACTAGAGCATCTCACGCTGCTATCAGAATTCCCTGGGGGGTTTGGCAGGGAGGCCTCCTTGGGGTGAATCTCATGAAATCTATTGTGAACATTTGGATGTGGAGATTGCTTTTGTATGGCTAGTTTGAGAGTTATATCCCTAAATGTAGACGGAGTCCACTCACCAGTCAAACGCTTTAAAATATTACAGGCGTTACGGAAACAACAGGCCGACATCGCCTTATTGCAGGAAACACACTTGGGGAACGCTGAACACGTCAAACTGCGAAGAGAGTGGGTGGGGGAGGTATACTATGCCTCTTACAATAACAGGCAGAGAGGTGTGGCAATCCTATTAAAAAAGAACTTGGCATTTGAGTTGCACAGATTGTATCAGGACCCGGACGGCCGATATGTAATCATAGCAGGCCTCCTGCAGGGACAGAAAGTGGCTATATGTAGTATATATGCACCCAATATATATTCACAGAAGTTTTTTACCCTACTAGCTGCAAAGCTCACCACATTTGATAACTACCCATTTATACTGGGGGGAGACTTCAATATAACTAGTGATCCCTCAATAGACCGGAAACCAGCTAAGACAATTAGCAAGGACCATGATGGGAAGGGAGTGAACTTTCTTATTAATGAATTGGGAGTAATCGATATTTGGAGGCTACTACATCTAGAAGAGAGGGAATTCACATTTTTCTCTCATCCCCACGGAGTCCATGCGCGCCTTGACTATGTGTTGATAAGTCAACCCTTAGTGAGATTGACTGAGAAAGCAGAAATTGGCGAGGCGGTCGTCTCTGACCATGCCCCAGTGTGGGTCCAACTGAGGTGGGGCAAGAGGGAAAGGATGATTCGTTGGCGCATGAACCCGGCCCTGTACCAGGACCAAGCCTTCTGCAAGTATCTAAAGCAAGTGTGGGGAGAATATGTAGAAGAAAATTCAGAGCAGCCAGTAAATAACAGAATTTTTTGGGAAGCAGCAAAGGCAGTGATACGCGGAAAGATATTGGCGTACACCGCAGCCCTCAATGGAAAGAGGGACAAGGAGCTCCACACACTTATAGCCCAGGTACAGGGAGCAAGGAGAGGGCTTGTTCTCTCGCCCTCAGAGGTTAATAGGAAAGAGTATGTGGCAGCGAGAAAGAGGCTGCAGACAGCGCTAGACGCTAGAGCATTGTATGATATCCGTTTATACAAATACCGCATGCACAGATGGGGCAACAAAACGGGGAAACTGCTAGCGTCCCTAGTACGGCAAAGAAGCGGAAAAAGTTTCATAGGAAAAATTAAGGATGCACAAGGTAAAGCACAAACGGGGAGGGCAGAGATTCAACAAGAATTTGTCCGGTTTTATTCTTCCCTCTACGCAAAGGGTTCCTTCTCAGAGGCCAGCTGCGAGAGCTTCTTTGCAAGGCTGAGATTGCCATCCCTTACAGAGACACAGGTAGCTAGCCTGAATGGGCCGATTGAGGGTCGGGAGGTGCTGAATGTCATAAAACAATTGAAATTAGCAAAAGCTCCCAGACCAGATGGCCTGGGGACAGAGTTCTATAAAATACTGCAGGGTGAGATAGTCCCATCATTTGTGGCCATGTGTGAGGAGATACGTGACTCGGGTGACATGGGCACAGTTCTGAACCACGTGCACATCACGGTACTACCAAAACCTGGTAAGGATGTGGAGCTCGTAGGCTCTTACCGCCCAATATGCCCATTGTCGCCTCTTCTGTTTATCCTCACCCTTGAACCACTAGCAGCTAAAATCAGACAAGATCCGACTTTGAAAGGGGTTCAGGTAGGAGGCAGGGAATACCGCATAAATATGTTTGCTGACGACATGTTGCTGTTGGTGGATGAGGCCTCCACAGGTATCTTCCAAGTGATGGACCTTATTAAAAAGTTTGGTCAATTTTCGGGTTTGTGCATCAACTTTGGAAAATCTGAGGCGCTCCCAATTAGTAACCCCTGTGCATGTATACAGATGTCAGACTTCCCGTTGGGATGGGCCAGGGAGGGGATCAAATACCTGGGAGTGTACTTAAGTGCAAAGGTAGAATGGGTGTATAAGAAAAATGTAGTAGAAAGATTGGAAGCTATTAAGAAGTTATGCTGCAAATGGAAAGATCTCCCAGTCAGTTTTATGGGGCGAGTGGCTCTAGTAAAAATGGTCTTGCTTCCGAAAGTATTATACCCTTTACAGATGGTGCCCTTATGGGTTCGCAAACAGGAGGAGAGTCAATATCGCAGTTTAATTACCTCGTTTATATGGCATGCGAAGAGACCCAGAATTTCTTTTGCTAAACTAGTCCTAGATAAAACACAGGGGGGCCTTCGGCTGCCTGATCTCAGAGCATACAATGTGGCAGCGCTGATGCGTTGGGTACATGAGTTACATTCCTGGGGGACGACCTTCTCTCCGGAAGATTTCTGGGAGAGTTGGTGTGCCCCTCTAGATCCATTCGTTCTTATGGACATGGCACAGGCTAGTGGCTTTGGCAGGGTAAAAATCAATCCATATTTGCTTGCATTGCGGAGGGCTTGGAAATGGTGGAGAGAGCTGGGTGGAACAAGGGGAGGAGTGGGTCCTTTTGTCACTTTGACAGGAAATTCGGACTTTCCAGCAGGTCTTGGAAACACGGTATTCCACTCGTGGAGAGCAAAGGGGTGTAGATACATTGGGGAATTCCGCCGGGTGGGAGAACAGACTTTCCCGTCCTTCGAACAGCTCAGGCACGCATGGAACATCCCTAATACCCAGTTTTTTGCCTTTTTGCAAGCCAGGGACTATGTACTGTCAATAGAGCGTAAATATGGGGGCCCGGTAACCTTTGGTAAACTGGATTTGGTGTTTATGCAAGTGCCACCCATATTAAACAAGTTGTCTATGTGGCATAAGATTATCAGGGACAATAGACAAGTTACGTATCTGCAGCAATTAGCGCACACTTGGAGTAAAGAAATTGGGGGCACAGTAACTGTGGAAGAATTAGGGAAGGTCTTTGGAGAGCTTTGCAAGGTTACACCAAACACTGCTTTACAGGAGATACAATTTCGCATTTTGCACAGGGTTCACGTCTCCAGGGCAAAAGGGAAAGCACTGGGGTTGTGGCCCGATAATCAATGTGTGAAATGCAGAGCACATGTGGGAACACTACTGCACTCCTTTATGGAATGCCCTAAGCTGGGTGAGCTTTGGCAGGGCGCCCTTACACATATAGAACGCTTGGTGCAAGATGAATTTGAATGGTCCTACTCAGTTGCGTATTTGGGTAGCTCGATGAATCTGAGAGAGCAAGGGCTGAGTGAGGCCCAATGTAAATTTGTAATAGTGGCCACCATACTAGTTAAAAAGTGTATTCTGATGTCATGGATAGATACTGCCCCTCCCCAACTCAAAGTGTGGATGGGCCTGATGAGAGAAATGGCTAGCTGGGTAATGAAGACAATACAACCTCATGCATCTCCAGGACTGAAGCAATACCGACTGCTATGGGGTAGAATTCCTGAGGCTGAAGCATTGTTGCTGGATCCCTCGGCTGAGAATAATTGAGGACTAAAAGATGCTAAGCTAACACTCGGGAGAGGGGAGTGAAAGGAATCTCCAAGAGGAAATCAGAGAGACTAGAAATTGCCTGGTTACTAGCAGTGGACAACAGGGGGGGGGGGGGGGGGGGGGGGGGGGGGAAGTTTAACAATAACCAAAAAGTCAAAGGTGTTTTACATAATTATAAGCCATAGTCGTGAAGTCTATTTTTGTGATATACTTGTGTATTGGCTTTTACTTTGTTTGTCGTTGAACCAGCGGAAGTCCCCTTGTTGGGACATGCATTTGTACTTTATCTTGATATTATTATGCACCAAAGACATAATAAAGATATTTAAAAAATTAAAAAAAAATGAGCGCACAAAATCATAAATTTATCTGCTTCTGACAAAAAGGTCACCAAAAGAGTTGCCCGATATGTAAACTCATCCTAAGAAGACTCTAAGGATATAGGGACCCTTTTACAGAGCGGTGGTAAGCCCATCGCGCGCTTGCTGCTCGCTTTTTCAGGGATTACCGCTCGCGGTAGTCCCGCCTCTGAGCTCATGCCATTTACGGAGGAAAAAGAAAACCCCAGAAATGGTTTGTGTGGTGGTAACCTGGCGGTAATTGGACATTGTCGCATGCTGCATGGTGTTTATCTTTCTGCCCTCTCCCAGGTATAAAGGTACTAGATACCTGTAACCTGGAATGTCCGGGACTCCAGGAATTATGGTGGAGAGACAGAAAGACACAGAAGGCTAGAGAAATAGGAGAATAATCAGTAATTGTTTATTACACTTACCAATCAGGACTACAATTAGAATAAGCAATATAATTAATTAATTCTCATATGAGACAGCAACCGGGACACAAACCTGACCTCTGACATTAACTCTCTGATTGCCTCTGTCCAGGATTCTCCTTTTATACTCTTTTCTCTCATAGACTAGTATTGGAAGTACAAAATCAGCATTTCTCTCATATCCCAGCCCATTCTAGCAAATTCTATCTTTACAGAAGCAACGTTCTTCATAACATATTTGTACATAATAAGTAAGGTCAGTAAGGTTATCCTACTTTGCAAAAACCATCTTCCCAGCAACTAAAGTTATGTCTCTTTCATTGTCTGCTTCCATGGTCAACAGCAAATTTCCCCTCTTACATTACAGTATTCTCTTGCCACACATATCTTTGTTATGACTCCATGTCTGCCTGTATCTCCAACAGAAAGGCAGGCTGACATGAGATTCACATTCTGTATAATTCTTATAATTCTTATTACTTAGCTTCTGAGTGATTCTTTAACCTGTTCATAGCCTGTTCACAGAGGCTTTGCTCATGATTCTCAGTTACTGCTGTAAAGTTATTTTATGGTTCATAACCTGCTTGTCCCATATAAACAATGGTTACCACTGGGTTAGTGGGGGGGGACCTTATCGCCACCTCAATGGGTGGCGGTAATGGCTGCCCATCGCATGGCCATGCGGAAAGAGTTCTCTTACTGCATGGCCACGTGTGCCTGGGGTCTTTTTACCCACTGCAGTAAAAAGGGCCCTGGAACACAGGAAAAACAGTCCCTGTCGCCAGTGCAGGGCCCTTTTTCTCGCAGCTTGGTAAAAGGATCCCTTAGTTAAATTAAATTCAACTTCAGAGTCTAATACATCCAATGCTTAATCGTTTTTGAGGTATATAATACAAAGTAGATAATTTGGCTACAGAAAGGGCCAACACCTACTTTAAGTATTTATGAAACAATATTTCAGGAGATAACAAATAAGTAACAGGAAAATTACAAATATTAAAATTCCTAGCCCTACATACAAGTTGAAATTTGCCTGTAGATGTATTATTTCCTTGAAAAATGTATATTATGTATTTTTTGAACCAGAAAAATTGAGGCAATTTATAATTGCCAGAGAAAGTGGTGGCGAATTGGTTATGGATGCCCCGGTAGGGAGCTGAAACCGCTGGCAGGGAATGGACTCTACCCTCACAAATGTTTGTTTAAAAACTTTCCTTAAAATAATTGCCTTGTGTCTTGATCAATACAATGTGGACTAAGTAACAATATCATTACATATTTGTTTTTGTTTTTTTTACTTAACGGACAAGGATTTGTCCTGTATAATTTCCTGAATTTCCCACATTTATTATATGTAAATGTATATTTTGAAAATTGTTAAATAAAATAAAAAAAAAATTCCTAGCCTTATACATATTTCCCAAAGATTCACATTTATTATGGAGGAGAAGACGATTGTCATCTTAGGTTTGATAGTCTGGAGGCGCCGGGTACAGTCCGAAACCCCAGAATCTAATTGTAGAAATTTTTTAGTTGCCTGTTATTAATAAGCACAGAGCTGAATAACTAAGTTCTGTAGCGTGAGTCTCTACCCATGTTAGGGACTTCCATACATCAGCCAAGGTAATATCCATGGGAGCCTGTTCCAACAGCCCAGGAGTCAAAATTGGGTATGGAACAGGATCTGTAACAGAAACAGCATCAATTACAAGGGGAGATCCAGTCAAATTGAGCGCTGCATTAGCCATGCCAGAAGGTAAAGATAATTCTTTGGAAGACTTATCCTCTGGACCTACAGACAAGGAGGACACCAGAAGAGGAGGATTTGAGGGATCGCCTGGACTTAAAGAAGCTCCTGAAGATGATAAGGGAGTGGAGGTCTTGGCATCCAAACCCTGCACCATTACAGATAAATGGACCCACCACAGTCTTTTCTTTGGAAGTAAGTGCTGTCTCCTTAACCTTGGGGTTTCCTACCCATAATTATTGAGCAAAGCAAACAAAAAATATTCACAAAAAAAGAGGAAATGCAGGAACAGAGTCCCCGGTCCCCGACCCCTTTGGCCTCCTTCAGACTCTGAAGGGGTTCCAAAGGGGTGTGCCCCTTAGGTCATGCCCCTTCAGACCATACCCCTGCAGCAGCATGCCTGCGGCATGGTGCACTTTCAGATGTTCCGGTATGACCTCCCTACTGACATCAGGGGGGACCTACTTGCGGGTGAATTCAATGGCACCCGACCTTCCACCATAGACTCCAGCCAGGTCTCACTCCCATAACAGTAAGCAGGTCACCAACCTCCCAAAACATATTAATTGTATGAACAGAAACCAGTATACGTATCTTGGGAAGAAACAGATTCACAATACAACTTTTTTGATTCTCTGAAAAGAATCGCAAGAGTTGCACACGTCTCTATATTTTTCTAAAGTAATTCCAAATATTCTGAATATTCAGGGTAGGGCGAATAACAAGAGTCTCAAAAACCTTTCTACTTCAGTGTGTAGATACTTGTAGAATGAACTCCATAGTCTGTTGGACGGGAGAAAAAGGAAACGGGTTCGATGAGTCAGGAAGTTGTTCAGGATGACCCTGGCATGAATGGCAAAGAATTCACAATAATTCTCGTGCAGTTCTCCAAGATGCTTTCATTTGTACTTCACTTGCCTTTAAAAACATCAAATTTCAAGTACTTTTCTACTGTGCTTTAGATTGTAAGCTCTTCTGAGCAGGGACCGTCCTTAGTTATTAATTTGTACAGCGCTGCGTAACCCTAGTAGCGCTCTAGAAATGTTAAGTAGTAGTAGTAGTAGTATGATTAGAGCGGTATTTCTTTTACAAAAATAGTATATCCTGATGCAATACTGATGTTAGACAGGCAAGATCTTGGTTTATCATTCCAAAGTTGAAAGTGATGATATATCACAACATAAACCCGAAGGGGGAGCAGAACAATGCTATCAGAGACAGCAAAAGGACTTCAAGGGTGGTACAATGTGTCTGTGGTGTGAATGCATTATCTGTAGCTGTATCTACAGTATCTCTCACCAGACACATTCTACAGGCAACTGTGTTGTTGAAATGGAATGTAGGTCAATCATATGCATGCAGCATTTTGGAAAACATAATCATTTTGCAGAAACTGTATGATTTCCTGTTGCGACTGTGGACTTTGCTATCGTATCTTTAGCTCTGGTACTTTAGTTACCCTTTGCAATGAATTCTGAGGCCTTTGGGGGGGGGGGGCAAGGAGTAAGGGCAGATTGAACCAATCTGCCTATCAAGCTCAACGTCAATACTGGCAATATATATGTGGAATGTTATCATTGATTTATTTTATTGCTTTTGTTTGTTTATTTGTTTTTTTAACATAGGCATCAATGTTACAAACTTCTAAGCCACCTGCTTGGGCAAAATGCGATGCCAACAGAGGAACTTAGATAAGATCAGAAAAACTCTGTTTCCCCCACCCTCCTGGGTTTTTTTTTTTCCTTATTTCTTCTGAGTTTTGCAAAGTAGCCACAATTGTTTTTGCTGAATTCTACTAGGGCTTCTAGTGTTGCAACGGGGAACACAGCGGTTCCCCAGCAACTCCTGCACTGTTCTTTTACTTTTGTGCAAACAGCAGAACATGTAGGTCCAGGGCTTACTAGCTTAGCCACATTGCCCGAAAAAAAGTCACTTCATTGTGTGCATCGTTGTGCCTACCACTCCATTTATGCCATCCAGTGGTTGAATTTGCCAGAGATAAAGTAGACAAAATACCAAGATGCTTTAGGGGAAAAGATATAGATATATCTTCCTAGTCTCTGGTTGATCATTTCCACCTCCTTTCACTTTCATATGTCATACTATGATCTGTGGTCTACTGCTTACATCAGCCATACAGAGTGAGTGATGGCCTTCCTCTCTCCCTCTTCTTTATGTGAAGGTCACTGCTGACCAAAGTCTCTTCAACTGCCTACAACCCTTCTCCTTCACTGAAATACAGAATCCACTTTACCTCCCAGCCCCATCTGGGGTTCTGCTGGGTACTTGTGACCTGGACTGGCCACTGCTGGAAACAGGCTACTTGGCTAGATGGATCAGGCTTGTTCTCAGTGCAGATGGGCAAGTATATTCCATATGGGCCCATAGCAAGAGTTTGTCTACATAACAGCATACCCCTTTATCCAGAGCTAAAGAATATTGCCTCTTTGGAAGGCTTTTGCCCATGTAAATCTGCTAATCAACAGTAACATTCAGCAATACCTACTGTAAGGCATGCAGAACTACAAATGCCACCTCCAGGCATTGCAGGCGATCAAAAATGCAGCTGTGAGATTAATTGTCGCTATGCCAAAGTCAGTGCACCCAACACGTGCCAAATTGGAGTTACCGCCCAGTTACCGCGTGGCCCTTGCAGTAATTTCAATTTTGGCGCGTATCCACTACATGTGTCTGAAAAAAAATTATTTTCCAGTGCGCGGCAGCTACATGCGTCAAAGTGGCATTTGACACGCGTAGACCATTACCTCCCGGTTACCGCATGAGGCCTTACCGTTAGGTCAATGGCTTGTGGTAAGGTGTGAAACCCAAAATGGACGGGCGGCAATTTTTATTTTGCCGCATATCCGTTTTCGGCAAAAAAAGGCATTTTTCTGTAGGTCCAGTAAAAAATACTTCTGCACATGCCCAACACATGCTTCTACAATACCGCAGGCCATTTTTCAGCACACCATAGTAAAAGGACCCCTATATTGGTTGTTGATTTTTTATAGAATACAATATGGAATTATGTCATTGGTTCACCAAAGGATTTATAGAAATTTCTAGCTTACACGTCTAAAGATTTAGAATGCTATAGGCTGTGTTGAAGTTTATGATCTGAACTGGTGAAACAGTTAGTGATACCATCTCCTTCAGTTTTCCTTTATGTGGAAACTTGTACTCATGCATTTTCACTAGCTGGATCTTTATTGTGGAATAAACCGCCTGGTTATCTCACACTTTGTACTGTTGCCGCAGTTTAAGAAAAATCTGAAAGCTTTTTATTTGATGCAACCTGCAAACGTACTCAGGTTGAAGAAATGATTATCTTTGCTAATTTCTCAGTCATAGTTGAGGTGTAGTGTAAAATATTTTGCTACTGAGTCCGATTGTATTCAATTGATTTGTGAGTGATATTGCCGAGGGTTCGAAGGAAAAGTGTATCTTTGTGCAGATGACATGAAGCTCTGCAACAGGGCCCTCAGTGTGTAAAGTGCAAAATGATGCACTTGGGGAATCAAAACCCAAAGGAGCTGTATGTGCTAGGGGGTGAAAGGCTAATATGCAAAGACCAGGCGATGGACCTTGGGCTGGTAGTATCTGGGAATCTGAAGACTGCAAAACAATGTGAGAAGGTGGTGGCCATAGCCAGTAGGATGCTAGGCTATATATAGAGAGGCATAACCAGCAGACAAAGGGAGGTGTTAATGTCTCTGTGCAAGTCATTGGTGAGGCCCCTCTTGGAATATTGTGTTCATTTCTGGAGGCTGTATTTTGCTAAGAATGTAAAAACAATTGAAGCAGTCCAGAAGAAGGCAATGAAAATGGTATGAGGATTGCACTGAGAGACATATGAAGGAGAAACTTGAAGACCTGAATATGCATACCCTAGAGGAAAGGAGGAATAAAGTAGATACTATACAGATGTTGAAATACTTGAAATTAATATAGAAATAACTCTTTTCCAGAGATGGGGAAGCAGTAAAACTAGAGGGTATATATTTAAGTTGCAGGGTGGGAGATTTAGGAGTAACATCTCTCTATATAAAAGGCACCACCAACATTCTATGAAGCCTCCAGCCGGAAGTGTGAAGGGGGAGAGATATCCGGTTTCCCCATGAGTGTCTGCCCCGCCCTCTCTGTAACACAGACAGTCAGTGAAGGAAAACACAGCAAAGCACCAAATCAAATCGCTCTCTCTGTAACAGTGAAGGATTCAGAGGGGGGAGGGGAGAGAGAGCAGAGGGCAGGGACACACACACTCCCACATGCACACAGAAGAAAACCTTGCTAGCCCCCGTTTCATTTGCATCAGAAACGGGGCTTTTTTACTAGTTAGGAAATACGATTCATGGAGAGGGTGGTGGATGCCTAGAACACCCTCCTGGTGGAGATGGTAGAGACAAAAACAGTGATGGAATTCAAACATGTATGGGATAGACACAAAAAAATCCCTTAATAGCAAGAGAATAACGTCAAAACAAAACTTAACACATCAAGAGCTATGAATTCATTTATAATGGGCAGTAGTGCTGCTTTGAAGACAACTCCAGCAGTGGGGAAGTGAGGCCAGTTCTGGACAGGCTTCAGTGGTCTACATCCCGTTTATGGCAAGACAGATCAAGACAGGTTGGAGTAAGCTTTGATGGTAGCCCCAGAAGTTGAGAAGTAGAGCAGTTCTGGACAGACTTTATAATCTGAACCCCAAATATGGCAATGACAGATCAGGATCAAGTATGTCTATTTTATACCACATTCATATTGTATGCTATGAATGTGGGTGCTGTATATCTTAGTGCAGGAAGGGAAGACATCTTAAATTGGAATTTAGCCAGTAAAATGCTAGTTAGAAATACTACTGGATTGTTAGTTCAACGCTCATTTTCCTTCCGAACCCAATTCCTCCTATGTTTAACTTACTTATCCGTTAACCCCATTAGTTTTGTGTTTACCACAAACTGTATATTCTTCTTACGACTTTGTGATTCTTTATATTGTTACTATGTAAGCCGCATTGAGCCTGCCATGTGTGGGAAAGCGCGGGGTACAAATGTAATAAATAAATAAAAATAAATAAATAAATAAATAAATAAAATGAATTGATAATGAATGTGACTGTTGGGCAGACTGGAAGCACCATGTAGGTCATTATCTGCCCTCATTTACTATGTTACTATCATCATTGAAGATTTGGTGATAGGACGTATGTGGAATTTAGAACATGTGCAAAGTACAATCATATGTACTATCCACCTCCTGGCTTCCATGACCTTTTCCAATGTCCCCCACCCTGATCTCACTCTTTTTTTTTTTCTCTAGCTCAAAGTATGAATGCTGTCAAATAACCAACTATACCATTGGCTGTTGATGAGGAGATTTTCAGCCCAAAGAAGTAAGTTACAAATCTGCTTAATAACCTGGGTAAATTCCTTTGAAAACTGTCTTGCCCACGTGCAAGGTGTTGTCATTCAAATCTGTAAAACCATTTCTCAGTGATAAGAAAAAGGTCAAGAGGGAAGGCCATCAACCTCATACAAAGAAAAGATATAAAGCATTCATCTCTAGCCCTACTGAAAATAATGCTGTTGAGGGCATTTTTCATTCTGTCTCTGCCCCATGTAACTTGTGTTCTCTAGAATAAATGATTGAAACTCAGCTATCGAGGTCAACTATCAAAAAAAGCATTATATTAGATCAACTTAAGACATGCTTACTTCCGTAGGCCAAGGCTAAAGAAAACATAGCTCTCTAATGACCTTTGCATTATAACTGCAAACATCTAGAAGCGCTGTAGAAATAAGTAGTAGTAGTAATTGTAATTAGATTTAAGTTCAGTACAGTACAGGAACTACCACCTGCAACCTATTTCTCAACCCTTATTAGGATATATCCATGTTTGCTAACAGAGCACCCACAAGCCTCTATTCAAGATGATCCATACTTAGCAGAGAGGAAATTAAGGGGCCCTTTTACTAAGCCGCTTAAGCATCTACGTGCGCCCAACACGCTCCAAAATGGAGTTACCGCCTAGCTACCTTGTGGCTGTTGCAGTAATTTCATTTTTGGTGCACGTCCGATACATACGGCTGAAAAATAATTTTTATTTTCGAACGTGTGTATCGGACGCGCACCAAGTGGCATTTGACGCGCATAGGTCATTACCGCCCGGTTATCGCATAAGACTTTACCACTAGGTCAATGGCTGGAGGTAAGGTCACAGACCCAAAATGGACACGCAACAATTTTGATTTTGCCGCACATCCATTTTCGGCAAACATTTTCAAAAAGGCCTTTTTTTACAGGCGAGCTGAAAAATGGATTGGCGTGCGCCCAAAACCTGCGCCTACACTACCGGAAGCCATTTTTCAGTGCATCTTAGTAAAAGGACCCTAAGTTGCTACTATAGTTTACAAACAGACAACCAGCAGCATCGACCTCCACTCCTTATTTCATCTGTTATGACACTCAATCACATCTTTTTTTTTCTTTTTTTCATCAGCACAATTTCCTTTTTTTTTTCAAAGTAGAGGAATTTAATCAGCTAACAATTTAGGGGACGTTATTCATTTGGAAATGACACAAAAATGCTGTGAAATGAGCTTATTTTGTTTTGTGTTGTTTCAAAATAAAATTGAATATTGTATAATCAACTACAACTCAGTCTTGTATTTGTTTCTGCTATTGGGTCAGTTTTATGGAATCGACTTGGAACTTAGGAAGGACTCAAGGGGGAAGTTATCAAGGTGCGGTATAAGACAAGCTTTAACCGTACCTCGTTTAGCCATGGGAGTCAGCAACCTGTGGTTTAACAGTCCCACAGGTTGCTGACTACCATGTACTTGAATAAATCTGCTTGCATGCAAGGCACTTCACAAGCAGCATTATTTCAGTAGTCCAGAAGCATCAGGCCTCAAGGATGTGGCCCAATGCTTCCAGGCCAGAGCCTAAATGGGCAAGTGCTGTTCCCCAACCCCCTCCCCCGAGCAAACACCCCTACTCTGATCACATAAACCATTCCCTGGGGCAGCGGTCTACGTCACTACAGCTCTTCCACTGTTGGCTGGTACTAGCCTCTGGGTTTGCACGTGTATGTGTGCCAAAGAGTCTGGTGCAGGAAGTTCCAGTCCCATGAAGGACACCTTCACTTCCAGGTTGAGGCCTATTTTTGGAAGGACCTGGCATTCCCTTAATGCCTTCGCAACAGGTCTCCAGGAGCTTTGCCTCATCAAGCCTTGCCTTGTTTGTCTCCAATTCCTTGCCTTGTCTGCCTTGTCCTGCTTTGCCTGCCTTGTCTCCAAGTTCCAGCCTTGTCTTCCTTTTTTGTAAGTTCCTGCCTTGCCTTCTCCAGGCCTGCCTTGTCTCCAACTCCAGCCCTGCCATGTCTCCAACTCCTGCCTTGTCCCTAGCTTCAGCCTAGCCTTGTCCCCAGCTCTAGCCCAGCCTTTTCTCCTGTTCTAGTCATGCCTTGTCCTGAATGGTCTTGGCTGGGTCCAGTTATTGCCATGTCAGCCTTGCCCTGTCTTGCCTTGTCTGGATCCAGTTCTTGTCCTGCTTGCCTTGTTTTGTCTTGCCTCGTCTGGATCCAGCTCTAGCCTTGTCTGTCTTGTCCTGCCTAGCCTTGTCTGCCTAGCCTTGTCTGCCTTGTCCTGTCTAGCCTTGCCTGCATTGTCCTGCCTAGCTTTGTCAGCATTGCCCTGTCTGCCTTGTCTTCAGCTCAAGCCCTGCCTGCCTTGTCTCCAGTGCAAGCCCTGTCTGCCTTGTCTCCAGTCAGGGCCGTGCCTAGGGTCTCTGGTGCCCCCCTGCAGACTATCAGTTGGCGCCCCCACCCCCTCCGTCTAGCAAAGCAGGAACAGAAGGGAGCAGGCAAGTAAGCTGGACATCAGGAAAAAAATAGCACTGTATGTATCCCTCATTGATAAGGCTCTGACTCTAAAGTTTAGCAATTTCATTAAAGCAAAATGTATTTTCATAACACTTCAAAGATTTCCAACTCAAAATAGGAATGCTAATTCAAAATGTGAGCAAAGTCCTCTTAGTTTCCAAAGATTCTTTTTCTAATCTCCTTTGCACCAAAGGATATAATTCAGATCAAACATTTGTCTCTGATCAACTATCTCAGATCAAATATTTATTTCAGATTAAATATTAAGGTTTCCTTGCTTACAGTCACTTAAATCTACCTAGCCTTTATATAGCTTATAGGATTTAAACACTCTTAAACTGAAATTCACCCTTTTCTATTCTTCATAAACTTCAAGTAATCCTGAAATATTCAGATCCTTTTTCACTAGAGAAATCTCAAACTTCAATCTCCACCAACCTCTTTTCATTCATATTTTCTCATTTACCACATAATCTGGCAGTCTTTTATAATTTCAGTCAACACACACAGGAACTCACAGCTGCATGTCTCTCTTGGCCAAACCGACAGTCAGTTGCTGTCTCACTCTGTTCCCTTCCGGGCAGATTTCTAACAAAAGCTGATCATCCAATCAGAGAGCTCTATTTGAATGCAGATTAACATACAGACACTGTAATGGGAATTTTTAGTGAAAAACACTAGATAAACCCTTCGTTTTTGGACCAAACTTCACACTTTTGATCAGAGCCATGCCCTAACATTAAGGCTGTAAACACTTCCATCATTTTTTATTCATAAATATGCAAATGAGAACCTCCCAAAAACGGACTAATTTGCATACGATTTAAACAAATCTGAGCATATGACAACCAAGTACAGAGTCCCAGCACCTGAATTCTGCAATTAGATTTAATACAAATACTTTTAAAACTTATTTTTAGCACTTTTAAAATTTCAGGTTGTCTTTAATTTGAATGCGGTTCAAGCTCTGAAGCTCACCCTGAGTGAGGAATTAGCCACAAACCACAGCATATATAGCAATTTGGTTGCATTCTTTAAAATAACTTGAAGAGCCTGCCTGCCTCAGTGAATAATGCTGTTGCTTTCACTTCCGGTTTTAGGCAGGGCAGGGGCGATCGCAACTTCAGCTAAAAGAGGCAGGGACCGCAGGGCAGCAGCGCCCCTCGAAGGCAGGCGCCCCCCTGCATTGCTTACCTGGCTTACCGCATTGGCACGGCCCTGTCTCCAGTTCAAGTCATAGTAGATGACAGCAGATAAAAACTACAGTCCATCCAGTCTGCCCAAAGAGATGATACAAAGCGCATATCCCTGAACTTGATTTGTCCATGCTATTTTCAGGGCAAAGACCGTAGAAGTCTGCCTGGCACTGTCCTTGTTCAAAAACTTTTGAAGTTGTTACCGTGCAGGACATCAGACTCAGAAACAGAATGAAGGAAGAAGAGGACCTCGGCTGGCGGGAGTTGGGGTCTCCTGCCAGCAAAGGTAGCAGACAGCTACGGCGGGTTGACGGTGGGTTAGCGGCGGGAGGGGGGGGGGGTCGAGAGCATCAGCAGCAGGGAGGGCCAGGGCCAAATCTTCTGGGGCCAAGGCCCCCGTGCCCCACGTAGCTACACCTCTGGGTAGCACATGGTAATGTGAACCCACTAACTGATTAGCATTGGAACATCCACTATTTTTAGAATGCCGATTGGGAACTTACCATAGGATGCCTGAGCGTGTCCTATGGGAAACCCTTTTAATCTCTGTTAAGAATACACAAGCTTAGTAAAAGGACTCCTAAGTAAAATAAAACAAACACAGCGCAAAAAAAAAAGACAAAAAAAATTATGCCTTACACACAGGATTCACTTTTACTGACCAAAGTTCAAGTTCAACTTTCCTTTACATCCGATTGGCAACTAAGTCTTTATGGGGGACGCACACCTTTAGAATAGAAATGAGATTTGACAACTTGAGTTAGAAATTGGCAAAATCCCCTTTGGACCACAATGTGCAATTCATGATTCTGGATCTATTTCTGATTTGGGCATAAAACTTTCAAAGACTTTAGGCACAGGTTTGGCACTTAAAAAATGTTTAACAAACTTAAGTCAGCTGTTTGCAGGTAATGGAATTTCAGCTGCATAATATAAATTTTCTTTTTTATGGGTCCTAATTATTAAGCTGTGTTAAGTGATTAACACAGACAAACCAGTACAGCAAAGGTGACAAATGATCGCAAGACAACACTCTGCAAGTTCAAATGTTTATTATAATCCAAGACTCGATACGGGTCATGTTTCAGCCACTAGACCTGCATCAGGCATATAAAAAAAGATATAAATAAACTGCCAAATTAAAATTAAATAACAGAATGATAAACAATAAAATGAAATTAAAATAAATTAGGAAACATAAAAATTGTACGACCAAGGAAGACAAAATATCCTATTGTAGAAAATAGCTATCTGTGCCTTGAAGCAAAGAATGCAAAAGATAGTCAAACAAATCCATATACAGCTTATATATTAAACTAGCCGTTAAGCCCGTTAAAATGGGTGAGATTTCCAGCTACCCTCCTCGCCGCCGCTCCCTACCCCCTCCGTGCCAGGCACCCCACACTGACCTGACAGCGCCTCTCACCTCCTTGTGAAAGCGCTGCAGGCAACAGCAGATCGCTGTGCTGCTGCCTGCAGCGCTTCCACACGGAGGTGAGAAGCGTTGTCAGGTCAGTGCAGGGGGCCCAATACGGAGGAGGGTGGGAGCAGCGGCGGGGATGGGGGGAAAGTGGAGGTTGGTGCGCGCGATGTTCATTTCCAGGCGGCAGTGACTCTGACTCCGTTTCCCTCTCTGTTCCGCCCTCTGACATCATCGCGTCTTGACGCAAGGGCGGGACAGAGAGGGAAGTCTCTACTGCGCATTTGCAGGTGAGTCGGTCACTTGCCGTTTATATGTTTGATAGAATTCTTAAAGTACTTATCTGGTACTAATACATACTATTATTCCTAATTTGATATAGACCATAAATTGCTACATGAAAACAATGTAATCACCTATAAAAATGACTAGAGTGACACAAAAGGGCATTTTCGATATGACGTCTAAGACCTAATTTGGAAGTTTTGCAAAAAAAACATCCAAAATCCAAATAGGAAAGAAGGTCATTTTCAAAAATACTGTTTTGAAGAAGGTTTTGTGCTTTGGACATTTTGTTTTTAGGTCCATTTTAAAAAGAAACCCTGAATAAGTGCAAATTGTAGAGATGCATGCCATCGGGATATAGGAGGAGCCAACATGTTTAGTAGACTTGTCCCCTAGACATTCCAGGAGAGCAATAGGGCAACCTAGAGGGCACCTCTGTTCACTTCATAAAAATGCTCCCAGGTACACATCTCACATTTGCTCCCTTGTCTTGTCCCATGAGCCCTCCAAAACCCATCCAAAACCCACTACCCCCCCCCCCCCCACACACACACAGTACACCACTACAATAGCCCTTATGGATGAAGGGGGCACCTATATGTGGGTACAGTAGGGTTTTGGTGACTTGAGGGGGTTCACAGTTTCCACCACAAGTGTGACAGGTAGAAGGAGAAAGGGACCTGAGTCCCCTACTCCATAGTGCACTGGACCGACCACCTCACTACTCCAGGGACCTGCATGCTGCTCTAATAGACCTGGCTTTAACATCTGAGGCTGTCATAGAGGCTAGTAAGTCATATTTTAGTCACATTTTTGGGGAATGGGAAGGAGTCACTGACCACTAGGGGGTATTGGGGGGGGGTCACCCCTGATTCTCTCCAGTGGTCATCTAGTCAATTAGAGCACCTTTTGTGCCTTATTCTTTCTGAAAACAGTTCTAGACCAAAACTTCTTAGTTTTAGTCCTGGACATTTTTGTTTTGTTCCATTATGGCTGAAAAATGTCCAAGTGTTGGGCTTGCCCTAACCCCAACGTTGAAATGCCTCCAACACGCACCCTTGTGATTTGGATGTACTGCAGATGAATTGCATAGATAAACATCTGCAAAATAGGTTTTGAAAATACTGATTTGGACGTTGTTGAGAAGAAACACGTCCAAACGGTGCTTTATGACACTTTTTGAACATTTTTCTCTTTCGAAAATGAGCCCCATATTGTATTATATATGTGCCAAAAGGAAACCTCATACCACTGCTAAAGAAAATAATGACAAAATAAAAGGTCTCTGTATTACTGTATCTCACGGATATTTGAGGTTTCCTTTTGGCACATATATAATACATTACCCTGCTTATTTTTGAAGGAGAAGGCGGCCATCTTCCTACAGAAATCGGGAGATGGCCGGCCTTCTCCTAAAGCCGGCCAAATCAGTATAATCGAAAGCCGATTTTGGCCGGCTTCAACTGCTTTCCGTCGCAGGGCCGGCCAAAGTTCAAGGGGGCGTGTTGGCAGTGTACCAAAGGTGGGAGGGGTGTGATTAAGAGATGGCTGGCCTCGGCCGACAATAGAAAAATGAAGGCCGGCCCTGACGAGCATTTGGCCGGCTTTACTTGGTCCCTTTTTGTTCACGACCAAGCCTCAAAAAAGGTACATAAACTGACCAGATGACCACCGGAGGGAATCGGGGATCACCTCCCTTACTCCCCCAGTGGTCACCAACCCCTTCCCAGCCAAAAAAAATTTTAATACATTTTTTTGCCAGCCTCAAATGTCATACCCAGCTCCATCACAGCACTATGTAGGTCCCTGGAGCAGTTTTTAGTGGGTACTGCATTGCACTTCAGGCAGGCGGACCCAGGCCCATCCCCCCCCCCACCTGTTACACTTGTGGTGGTAAATGGGAGCCCTCCAACCCCCCCCCCCGAAAACCCACTGTACCAACATGTAGGTGCCCCCCCTTCATCCCTAATGGCTATGGTAGTAGTGTACAGTTGTGGGTAGTGGGTATTGGGGGGGGGGATTTGTGGGGTTCAGCACCCAAGGTAAGGGAGCTATGCAGCTGGGAGCAATTTGTGATGTCCACTGCAGTGCCCCCTAGGGTGCCCGGTTGGTGTCCTGGCATGTGAAGGGGACCAGTGCACCACAAATGCTGGCTTCTCCCATGACCAAATGGCTTGGATTTGGCTGGGTTTGAGATGGCTGGCATTAGTTTCCATTATCAGTGAAAACCAATGGCAGCCATCTCTAAGGCCAGCCCAAATGTTAAGATTTGGCTGGCCCCGACCATATTATCAAAACGAAAGATGGTTGGCCATCTTGTTTCGATAATACGGTCGGGTACGCCACTTTACGGGGCCGTCATTACAGATGGCCTCCCTTAGAGATGGCCGGCCCCGTTCGATTATGCCCCTCTATGTCACTTTAGTCTTTTTATAGGTGGACACCTCTGGTACTAGATTTAATTTGTTTACATCGTTTTCATATAGCAATTAAGCAACACAGCACAATTAATGCAACAACATGAGATGCCACTCACTGCATTGCATTATCTGCACAGTAAAAAAAAAAAAATTCTCTGCTTTAACTGAATGGTAAAATGTCGGGAAATCCCCCCCCCCCCCCCCCCCCCCCCCCCCCACATACACACCAAAGCAGTTGATGCAGAAATTTTGCAATTTAGCACTTCATTTTAGCTGTTAATTTATAATAACTACAAAATCTTACCGAGTTTTTGTAAATTGGGCCCAGTGTATACAGGTTTATTCAGATAAAAAAAAGAAACAATTTGGGAGAGTTTGAGATGTTTTCAAAAAATAGAGGGTTTTCCATGAGCACAATAACTTTACACCCCCATTTTACTTTGCCTAAATGTCTGTGGGTTGAATTGTCTGCATAACAACACAACTTTGAAACACAATATATGTACATCGTGTGGTTTGGAAATCCCCTTCTTCTAAGCAGGCTTCCAACTATGTACATATCTTTACATTAATGCATCTTACTGAAAATTTATCCTCAGTAGTGTCACAAAATAAAATCCCAACTCCCCAAAAGCTTGCATATCATAATCGATGGCTCACAAATTCTGGTCTAGGGGTAATATCAGGAAAAGCTTCCTCAAAGAGAGGGTAGTGGATGCCTAGAAGGCACTTCAAGGAGACGCAGTAGAGTTGAGAACACTGAGGGAATTAAAAAATGTATTGCCTAAATAGAAGACGAAGAGAA
Organism: Microcaecilia unicolor; assembly: GCF_901765095.1. Classification (NCBI taxonomy): domain Eukaryota; kingdom Metazoa; phylum Chordata; class Amphibia; order Gymnophiona; family Siphonopidae; genus Microcaecilia; species Microcaecilia unicolor. The sequence goes on from NC_044039.1 coordinate 200,029,356, forward strand.
AGAAAACTTGGCTGTTGAAATATTAAGTTGGACAAGACTAGTTGGGAACTAAGGCCAGTGCCAGATGAACATCTACATAGGAGCCGACTCTGTGGGTGCTGTGGGTGCTTGAGCACCCCCAATATTGAGAAAATCCCTTATATGTGTCCAGGGAGGGGTTATTTCCACTGGGCTTAGCACCCCCAATAATTTTGAAAAGTTGGCTCCTATGTCTACAGTTTGTGTCCCGCAAATGGCAAAAAACAGGTGTGGATTGGAGAACTAAGGCCAGTTTGGGATGGACCTCTACAGTCTGTGTTCCGTAAATGGCAAAAGGTCTGGTGCGGATCAGGGGACTAAGGCTAATGCCAGACAGAATTTTATGGCCTGTGTCCCGAAAATGGCAAAAGACAGATGAAGATCAAGAGTGTGTGCATTCTATATATCACGTTATTAACATATGCTATGAGTGAGGGTGCCATGCACGTCAAGGGGGAGGGCAAAACATCTTAATGTTGAGATTAACAAGTTAAATACAGTTAGCAATACTTTTGGTTATAAAAGATCGTGCCAAGACTGCATTATATTTAACTACCTGTATGTGGTTGGCATGATGGCAAATTGCCAACCAGCGTTTAAGCATGAATGACTATAACCTGCACACCTTGTACGGTAGACAGGATGGACTGTGCGATTCTTTATCTGCGGTCGTTTATTGCATTACTGTGTTACATTTCTTCAGTGATGATAATATTCAGTGATGAAAATCTTCTTCAGCGAGGAAAAACCAACAAATGGGTATCTGGGGGCGTAATTATCAATGTGTGCTCCAGTTATGTTGTGTTATTTTGCCACTAACTCATGCTATTTTAGCACAGGTCCCGTTTTATGCAGTGAGATCTAGTTTCTAATAACTGGGATTAACAGTAAAATAACCTGTCTTAACAGCAGACCACACTAAAAACTTCCTGCCTTTGGGGCCCTTTTGCTAAGCAGCGGTAAGTCCTACGTGGACCTTATTTATTTATTTAACGCATTTATACCCCACATTTTCCCACTAGCTGTAGGCTCAATGTGGCTTACACAATACCGTAGTGTAGGCTACAGTTAGCAAAATACAATTTAACAATGTAATAATAAGGTAGTAATCAAACATGCAACTTATAAGACAAGAAAGATAATCAAAGATAATTAAAGATGATATCACTCGGCAATCCAGAACTACTGCCAGCCCAATGCGGGTGCCTGCGGTAGTTCCACCCCCAGGACGTGGCATTTCCGGTGGTAGCGGAAATATTTTTCAAATATTTCCACAGGGGGTTACCCTGCTGTAATTGAGCACTCCGGGTTTGCATTGGAGCCCTTACCCTCACCCCCCCCCCCCCCCACACACACACACACATGGCTACACAATAAGAGCAATCTTACCACGTGGCCATGTCTTTTTTCGACCTTTTTACCCGCTGTGGTAAAAAGGGCCTCAGCGCGCAGCAAAAACTGCCCCTGCCGCTAGCGCAGGATCCTTTTTACCGCAGCTTCGTAAAAGGGCTCCTTTGTAACATGTTTTGTTAAATGTACTTATTTATTTTAAATAACTTAAAATAAATCCCCAAATGCCTAGTGCTCAGTAAACTACACACAAGAAAGCTCAGAAATAAAGGTTAATAAATAAAAGTTTGCCAAATCATGAGTCATGACCTATAAGCTGCCAATCAAACAGCACAACTCATTATTATACTACTACTTTTGGTGCTGCTCTCCCTGAGGTTTTGTGGGCTTGGTGTTTTTGGGTACTTATGTTTTTATATTATATGTTGTCTTTTTGATTGGAAATTCTTTTGTATGTCTGTGTGTTTCTGCTAACTTAATATTGTATTGTATTGTAACATTTATAACCCGCACATTCCCACTTCTAGCAGGCTCAATGCGGCTTACATAATATAACAAATTTACAAGATAACACAAAATGGATAAAACATCTAAATATAGTATATAAGAGGTGGACAATAAAAAGGATAAGGGAGGAAGGTGGTAGAGGTAGGGAGCGGAAAGAGGGTGTAAGTTGGGATAATGTGTTGTGAATAAGGAAGAATGTATAATAATGGTTCAAAGAGGGATGAATTCAAAAAGGATAAAAGCATATTTTAAGTTCTGTTAAGTAGTCAGATCCAGGTATCGCAGATGGATTTTTAATTTAAGTCAAGTCATATGTGTAGGCTTGTTTGAAAAGGTGAGTTTTCAGCAGCTTCCGGAAGGGTAAATGGTTATTTATTTATTTTATTGCATTTGTATCCCACATTTTCCCACCTATTTGCGGGCTCAGTGTGGCTTACAATACATTGTATTAATGGAAGTACAATTTGTTACAACTCGATTGTGGTTACATTGTTATGCATTGAGTTTAAAACAGAGTCTACGTATCGTTAAGAGAATAGTACAATGGAACAAAACAATGGAACAAGGAAGAACAACGGATACTGATAGGACTATAGAACAATGGCGCGAAAAACCTTCGGGTACAGCATTTTACCTGTAGATTAAGGTTTAAGTATGTTAAAATGAGAGTACAGATGAGAATGTGTTGATGTATTACTAACAGTGTGCGTAGACTTCATGTGTTTTGATCCTATTATTGACTATTCGAATCGATCTTGGTAAGGTGTTCCAGAGCTTGCTGCCTATAACGGAGAAATTGGATGCATAATATGTTTTGTACTTGATTCCTTTACAGTTGGGAAGATGTAAGTTTAGATAAGTTCGAGAAGATCTAGAGCGATTCCTGGTAGGAAGGTCAATCAGATTGTACATGTAGGCTGGGGATCCTTCGTAGATAATCTTATGAATCATCGTGTGGACTTTGACATTTATTTGTTCCATAATACGGAGTCAATGAAGTTTTAAACAGACAGGTGTTGTGCTCTCAAACCGCGACGTACCAAAAATAAGTCTGGCTGCCGTGTTTTGGGCAGTTTGGAGTTTTTTCAGACTTGGGCCTTGCATCCAATAAAAATACTATTGCAGTAGTCAATGTGGGTAAGTACAGTGGATTGGACCAAATTGCGGAAAGTTTTTAGGGGAAGATAGGGTTTCACATGCTTCAACATCCACATCATGTTCAACATTTTCTTTGTCGTAGCTTTCGCGTGATTTTCCATAGTTAAGTGTTTGTCTAGTAATACTCCTAATATTTTTAGGTTGTCTGATATGGGGATGGTGACGCAAGGGGTGTTGAGTGTAGTCAGAGTGAGTGTAGAGTACTGGGATGTGAGGATTAAGCATTGTGTTTTCTCCTTATTCAATTTCATCTTGAAAGCATTGGCCCAAGAGGCTAAGATGTTCATTCCCTTGATTATTTTATCGGAGATTTCTGCTATGTTGGATTATATAATGAAGTTCTTTTCTTTTATGTTTCCTGTGTTTTTTATATTGTGCACCAGTGTGATTTCTTGCAAACTATGGCGATATATTGTTTAATAAATTATAAACTGTAACTTTGAGTCATGTGAGAGGGCCATATTATACAGCAGAGGACAGAGCTCAAGCACCTTGTCATTGCTCAGCTCTACTTTATGCTAAAATACAACAGCCAGGCTTATATTTGGAAAAACACGTTTTGACAGCGCCAAACCACTCAGAGAAAAACTGTACTGGCTGCCAATCAAAGAACGCATCACCTTTAACATCTGCACGACAGTTCACAAAATTATTTACGGTGAGGCACCGGGATACATGACAGACGTCATTGACCTCAAATACCACAAAATCTGCACGATCATATCTAAACCTCCACTACCCAAACAGCGAAGGACTCAAATACAAATCCACCTATGCAACCAGTTTTTCCTACCTAAGCGCACAACTATGGAACTCATTGCCAAAAGTAGTAAAAACCACGCTTAACCACCTAAATTTTCAGAAAGCACTAAAGACAGACTTGTTCAAAAGAGCATACCCCACTGACCCAACATAAAAATACTGGTCACTTGCGACACAATATAACCAAAGACCATAACAAAATTACCTGACTCTTCTTCTCCCTTTCCCTCTCTAAGTTTCCTCCAACTGTTTCCTACCATATACTGTATATACCTCATTATACCACAATATCACTTTTTGTATTCATTCATACTATGTATTTGTTCAAACCGTAACCGGCTAACGCCGTTAACGGTTATATGTAAGCCACATTGAGCCTGCAAAAGGTGGGAAAATGTGGGATACAAAAGTAACAAATAATAATAATAATACCTGGCAGTTCCCAGGGTTTAAATTTTTCAATTATTTTTCAATGCTTAATGATGTCGCTTCTCCTAATGGCTCTCTGGTATTGTGTGGTCTTTTGAGATCAAGCTTCAAAAATATGATAAAATGTCAGTTCTTTCTTGTTAGATTTGCTTAATGAGTTTTATAAATTGCAAATAATGCAATATAAAATTTACCCCTTAGCATACATCCACCAACTTGAATATGGACCTTACCTAACATGTAATGTAGAATTGACCCATGAAAACATCTACAGGCCACTAGCTTAATGATACAGTGAACAGGGCTGAATTTGGTCACACATCCCGGTATTCTATAATACAATGTCCCCTTTTGTCGCAGCTGCTGTGGTAGCCCGGCGGTAGTTTCTTTAAAAATACTTACCGCCGCTTTGTAAAAGGGGCCCTATGTGCAAATGTTAGAAAGACCCCTGACCCACCCCATCAAAATCTGTACTCTGGTTCATAAAATCATTTATGGAGAGGCCCCAGTCTACACGTCAGATCTCATAGACTTAGCTCCCAGGAACACTAAAAGATCAGCACTCACATTCCTGAATCTCCACTATCCTAGCTGCAAAGGTCTAAAATATAAATTAACATATGCATCCAGCTTCCCCTACATAAGCACGCAGCTATGGAATGCATTACCACTTGCCGTAAGAAAAATCCATGACCTAACTAATTTTCGGAGATCACTGAAGACCAGGTCTGTTCAAAAAGGCATACTACAACGATACAGCCTAACTACCAGACAACGAAACTCAAGCCTGAACTAGATAAACACCCAATTCCCTATACTTGATTACCAAAGTCCACTCTAGCACAAATGAACTTAAACGCAATACCACTCTATCTCTAATTCCGAATATGATCTCTAATGTAATACCACTAGTATCTCTCACTCCAGAAATGGCGATCGTCATAACGGAACAATATAAGTCACATTGAGCCTGCAAATAGGTGGGAAAATGTGGGATACAAATGCAATAAATAAATAAATAAATATACCTCCCTTGGTCACAACCTCTTTTGAGTTGCTTGCTATGGGATTTGGGCACACTTTGTTATACAATAGAATGTAGCATTATGTGCCTGTCAATTCAAATTAGCATCAATTAGCACCCAATTATTGGCAGTAATGGCTCATTAGCCAATTTAGTTGGGTATGCATTTTGGATTGGCACCCAATTTTGAGTGCCATATATGGAATCTGGGGGGTGAATGTATAAAATAGTGAAATGGCAAATAAAATGACAAAAAAAAAACAACAACAGAACAAATATGCATGATGTTATAAAAAGATGGATTGGTTTTCCAAAATGGACATCAGTCCTAAACACAGATTAACCTGAAATGAAAACTCGGAGGTCCCTAAACTGTTTAGCGGGGTAGCACTTGTAACAGCAGCTGTGAAACTGCTGGAGAAAGGTGCGGGTAGTAAAAGTGTGCAGCTCCAAAATTACCTTTTTGTTTAGTTTCACATGTTGTTCATGTGGCCTTCTTTTGGTATGTTTTATTTTATTATGATTATTATAGGGGAATTAGAAAAGGTACAGAGAAGGGCGACAAAAATGATAAAGGGGATGAGACAACATCCATATGATGAAAGGCTAAAGCGGCTAAGGCTCTTCAGCTTGGAGAAAAGACAGCTGAGGGGAGATATGATAGAGGTCTATAAAATAATTAGTGGAGTGGAATGGATAGATGTGAATTGCTTGTTTACTCTTTCCAAAAATAGTAGGACTAGGGGACATGCAATGAAGCTACAGAGTAGTAAATTTAAAACAAATTGGGTAAAATATTTATTTACTCAACATGTAATTAAACTTGGGAATTCGTTGCCAGAGAATGTTGTAAAAGCAGTTAGCTTAGCGGGGTTTAAAAAAGGTTTGGATAGCTTCCTAAAAGTCCGTAAGCCATTATTAAAATGGACTTGGGGAAAATCCACAGCTTATTTCTAGGCTAAGCAACATAAAATGTATTGTACTGTTTTGGGATCTTACCAGGTGCTTGTAACCTGGAATGGCCACTGTTGGAAACAGGATACTGGGCTTGATGGACCTTCAGTCTATCCCAGTATGGCAATGCTTATGTTCTTCTTCTTATTATTATTATTATTTGTTTCAGGACAATGTCATCAGGAATGCACACTATTTCACAAGAGTACACTTTTTTGCTAAAAAAAAAAAAAGAAGCACTGTTTCAGAAAAAGGCCATACTATTTTGGCAAAAGGGTGTGCTCTTGTGCAAGAGTGTGCACTATTAATGACACAGGAAAAAAAATCCAAATTTAAGGGAACAGGAAATGGGACTTGATATACCGCCTTTCTGAGGTTTTTGCAACTACATTCAAAGTGGTTTACATATTTTCAGGCACTTATTTTGTACCAGGGGCAATGGAGGATTAAGTGACTTGCCCACAGTCACAAGGAGCTGCAGTGGGAATCTAACTCAATTCCCTAGGATCAAAGTCCACTGCATTAACCACTAGGCTACTCCTCCACTAGCAACATTCCATGTAGAAGGCTGCGCAGGCTTCTGTTTCTGTGAGTCTGACGTCCTGCACGTACGTGCAGGACGTCAGAATCACAGAAACAGAAGCCTGCGCGGCCGCATTGCTGATCTGCAAGGGCAGGTTTCTACGTGGAATGTTGCTAGTGGAATAGCAACATTCCATGTAGAATCTCAAATAGTAGCAACAGAATCTGAATAGTAGCAACATTCCATCTAGAATCTCCAATAGTAGCAACATTCCATGTAGAATCTCATATAGGGAAAGGGAAATGGGACTTGATATACCGCCTTTCTGAGGTTTTTGCAACTACATCCAAAGTGGTTTACATATATTCAGGCACTTATTTTGTACCAGGGGCAATGGAGGATTAAGTGACTTGCCCACAGTCACAAGGAGCTGCAGTGGGAATCTAACTCAATTCCCTAGGATCAAAGTCCACTGCATTAACCACTAGGCTACTCCTCCACTAGCAACATTCCATGTAGAAGGCTGCGCAGGCTTCTGTTTCTGTGAGTCTGACGTTCTGCACGTACGTGCAGGACGTCAGACTCACAGAAACAGAAGCCTGCGCGGCCGCATTGCTGATCTGCAAGGGCAGGTTTCTACATGGAATGTTGCTAGTGGAATAGCAACATTCCATGTAGAATCTCAAATAGTAGCAACAGAATCTGAATAGTAGCAACATTCCATCTAGAATCTCCAATAGTAGCAACATTCCATGTAGAATCTCATATAGGGAAAGGGAAATGGGACTTGATATACCGCCTTTCTGAGGTTTTTGCAACTACATTCAAAGTGGTTTACATATTTTCAGGCACTTATTTTGTACCAGGGGCAATGGAGGATTAAGTGACTTGCCCACAGTCACAAGGAGCTGCAGTGGGAATCTAACTCAATTCCCTAGGATCAAAGTCCACTGCATTAACCACTAGGCTACTCCTCCACTAGCAACATTCCATGTAGAAGGCTGCGCAGGCTTCTGTTTCTGTGAGTCTGACGTTCTGCACGTACGTGCAGGACGTCAGACTTACAGAAACAGAAGCCTGCGCGGCCGCATTGCTGATCTGCAAGGGCAGGTTTCTACATGGAATGTTGCTAGTGGAATAGCAACATTCCATGTAGAATCTCAAATAGTAGCAACAGAATCTGAATAGTAGCAACATTCCATCTAGAATCTCCAATAGTAGCAACATTCCATGTAGAATCTCATATAGGGAAAGGGAAATGGGACTTGATATACCGCCTTTCTGAGGTTTTTGCAACTACATTCAAAGTGGTTTACATATATTCAGGCACTTATTTTGTACCAGGGGCAATGGAGGATTAAGTGACTTGCCCACAGTCACAAGGAGCTGCAGTGGGAATCTAACTCAATTCCCTAGGATCAAAGTCCACTGCATTAACCACTAGGCTACTCCTCCACTAGCAACATTCCATGTAGAAGGCTGCGCAGGCTTCTGTTTCTGTGAGTCTGACGTTCTGCACGTACGTGCAGGACGTCAGACTCACAGAAACAGAAGCCTGCGCGGCCGCATTGCTGATCTGCAAGGGCAGGTTTCTACATGGAATGTTGCTAGTGGAATAGCAACATTCCATGTTGAATCTCAAATAGTAGCAACAGAATCTGAATAGTAGCAACATTCGATCTAGAATCTCCAATAGTAGCAACATTCCATGTAGAATCTCATATAGGGAAAGGGAAATGGGACTTGATATACCGCCTTTCTGAGGTTTTTGCAACTACATTCAAAGTGGTTTACATATATTCAGGCACTTATTTTGTACCAGGGGCAATGGAGGATTAAGTGACTTGCCCACAGTCACAAGGAGCTGCAGTGGGAATCTAACTCAATTCCCTAGGATCAAAGTCCACTGCATTAACCACTAGGCTACTCCTCCACTAGCAACATTCCATGTAGAAGGCTGCGCAGGCTTCTGTTTCTGTGAGTCTGACGTCCTGCACGTACGTGCAGGACGTCAGAATCACAGAAACAGAAGCCTGCGCGGCCGCATTGCTGATCTGCAAGGGCAGGTTTCTACATGGAATGTTGCTAGTGGAATAGCAACATTCCATGTTGAATCTCAAATAGTAGCAACAGAATCTGAATAGTAGCAACATTCCATCTAGAATCTCCAATAGTAGCAACATTCCATGTAGAATCTCATATAGGGAAAGGGAAATGGGACTTGATATACCGCCTTTCTGAGGTTTTTGCAACTACATTCAAAGTGGTTTACATATATTCAGGCACTTATTTTGTACCAGGGGCAATGGAGGATTAAGTGACTTGCCCACAGTCACAAGGAGCTGCAGTGGGAATCTAACTCAATTCCCTAGGATCAAAGTCCACTGCATTAACCACTAGGCTACTCCTCCTCTAGCAACATTCCATGTAGAAGCCTGCCCTTGCAGATCAGCAATGCGGCTGCGCAGGCTTCTGTTTCTGTGAGTCTGACATCCTGGAATAGCAACATTCCATCTAGAATCTCCAATAGTAGCAACATTCCATGTCGAATCTCAGATAGGGAAAGGGAAATGGGACTTGATATACCGCCTTTCTGAGGTTTTTGCAGCTACATTCAAAGCGGTTTACATCTAACTCAATTCCCTAGGATCAAAATCCACTGCACTAACCACTAGGCTACTCCTCCACTCTTCCTCTCATTTCAGCTTAAAAATTACATGAAACAACATGGGAAAATGTCACTAGCATTCCCAAGTCATTTCAAACAAATGCACATCCCTAGTACGTAGTTGCAGAGAGCTGCAAAGCAGTTAAAGTTAGAAAATATATACTATAATATAATATATAATATATATTTTGATTAGTTTGTTTCATTTTCCGGACAGTGCATCTGGCATCCAGCTGGAGCTGAAAGTGACAGCCCTTATGTCTCCACCTACACAACTCCCACAGCAAATATAAAACTTAAAAGTACAAAAAAAATCATATATACATATGTAATTATTTCTATACAGGTTGAGATAGTCGCAGCGATAGCCATTTTTACATATGACAGGCATCTAAAATATCTCAATGCAAGTAAAAGGAAGGTTGATGGATTGGGAAAAAAAAAAGTTGCAAACTAATTCTAAGTAAAAAGACTGCCCATCAGTGTTTCTGCGTCATTTGTACATCTTTCCAAAAAGCGTAAGGAAAACTGCTAAATTGAACCAATTACAACTGGTTAAGCTAGTAGACAAGACAGAGTGGTGACTGCCCAAGGATGTAACCCAAAGTTAAAAACGGGCTAGTGAATATTTATGAAGGTCAAGGTCAACTGGCGAATCTCAAAGACCAAATGCCACTAGAGAACCTGCAACTTCTTTTGAATATCATGAAACTGTTTTCATCACTTCCCATTTCAGGGGCGCTTTTATTAAGCCGCTTGTGTCGCTTTTTGGCCGCCCTTCTCGTTTAAAAATAAGCAGGATAGGCACCTATGGGCATCCAATGCGCGCCAATTCAGAACTACCACCCGGCTACCGCGTGGCCTGGGCGGTAATTTTATTTTTTTACACACGCCGGAAAATATATTTTATTTTCCGGCGCGTGGTGCTAACTGGATGGTAATCGGCATTGTACATTCGCTGATGATGATGGCTGGTTAACACATGAGACCTTACCAATAAGCCAATGGGTGGCGGTAAGGTCTCAGGCCCAAAATGGACATGTGCCAATTCATAGGAGCCAACTCTGTGGGTGCTGTGGGTGCTTGAGCACCCCCAATATTGAGAAAATTCCTTGTATGTGTCCAGGGAGGGGTTATTTCCATTGGGCTTAGCACCCCCAATAATTTTGAAAAATTGGTTCCTATGTGCCAATTGTCATTTTGCCACATATCCATTTTGGGCCAAAAAAAAGTCTTTTTTGCAGGTGCGCTGAAAAATGGATCTGACCACATCCAATACATACATCTACACCAGCACAGGTCACTTTTCGGCACACCTTAGTAAAAGGACCCTTCAATTCTTTAGTATGGTACACCTCACTGATACCCTCTTCCCTAACAATTTCAATACAAGGGAGGTTCAGAGACTGCTGGGAACAGGGTAGAGAGAAAGTACTGGGGTCAGGTTGGGAAGTGTGTGTCTGTGCATGAATTCACTACCCCACCAGTGGGAATGCTCCTCGAGAAAGGTGTGAAACTGAATTTCAATATGCCCTTGAAAAGAAGGCTGTGTTTTGACATGAAAATGGTGAAGGCCAAATGGCAGGCACTTGCTACATTGAAAGAAACAACTAATCAAGAAAATCAACCTAAACAAATTGATTGGAAAAGAAAAGTTAGTGCTAGATAGGATCCAGTCTACACATTTTCTGATTTAGGGACCATTAATGTCAATGAGGGGCATTTTCAATATGATGTCTAAATCTGAATTTGGACGTTTTACACAAAACGTCCAAATTCTGAACAGGAAAAAGGTCGTTTTCGAAAAAGAAAAACACCCATCTTTTTTTTTTTTCAAAAATACTATGGACGTTTTGTACTTTGGACGTTTTGTTTTTTGGTCCATTTTTGAAAAAAAACCATCCAAGTGCAAAACGTACAAAATCAAGCCACTAGAATGTAGGAGGAGCCAGCATTTTTAGTAGACTGGTCCCTCTGACATCCCAGAACCGAAATAGGGGTCCCTAGGGGGCACTGCAGTGGACTTCATAAAATGTTCCCAGGTACACATCTCACCATTGTTCCCTTACTTTGTCCCATGGCCAATGAGAGGGGGGGGGGGGGGGGGGGGACAAAATTCCCTGGGCCCGGGCCTCCAAGGGGGACCACTGGGGGAGTAAGGGGAGGTCATCCCCGATTCCCTCCAGTGGTCATCTGGTCAGTTCTGGCACCTTTTCGAGGCTTGGTTGTGAAAAAAAAGGAACCAAGTAAAGTCGACCAAATGCTCAACAGGGACGCCCTTCTTTTTTCCATTATCGGCCAAGGACGCCCATCTCTTAATCATGCCCCCGTCCCGCCTTCGGTACGCTGCCGACATGCCCCCATAAACTTTGGTCATCCCCATGACGGAAAGCAGTTGAGGACGCCCAAAATCAGCTTTCAATTATGCCGATTTGAGCGACCTCAGGAGAAGGACGCCCATCTCCCAATTTGTGTCAGAAGATGGGCATCCTTCTCTTTCGAAAATACCCCTGTAAGGCTCCCTTTACTAAATGCTTCTCCAGAACCACTAAAATCCTTATCCGATGGCTGTACACCAACTGCAATGTATTATGCGATATGCAAACAACAGCTTTAGGCAACGAATCTGTTGATCTATTTTCAAAAAAGCTTGTAGAGTTAGGAGAAGGAAAAATAAAATGTGATGTTGATGGACACATAATTTTAACTCCAGGTTCATGCAACATTGTAGAAGAAATTAATAATTTAAAGGAAAAAAATATTTCCAAGCATTACAAATGATTATCAAAACCACAAATGGTTATGCAAACGAGCAATTCTAGCTCCGTAAAACTTAAACATCAATGAAATGAACAACAAAATCCAAGAAATGCTACTAGGTGAAACTAAAGAATATTTGTCCATTGACACAATGCAAGATACTATTGACATTGCAAATTATCTGGTTGAGTTTCTAAATTCACTGCATCATCCACATCAACTACACTTAAAAATTAATTCGCCAATCATACTGCTACAAAATCTAAATGTTCCAAAGCTATTTAATAGCACACATTTAGCTCTTAAAACTCTAATGCCACAAGTTCCGTGGCCTCAAATATAAGGCCATCTATGGCTCCTCTTTTCCTTATCTCGGCACTCAACTGTGGAACGGGCTGCCTCATGAGATCAAATTCACTTCAGATCACCCGACCTTTAAGAAGCGTCTCAAGACCTTCCTTTTTGGCAGAGCGTTTACCACGAGTCCTGCAGGAGCTGCAGCCTTTTAGCCCACAGCTCACTCTGTGATACCCTATCACACACCCTCTCTTCCTTTCCCTCGTCAGTCATCTCTTTCTCCCTCCTGTGGCCCTTGTCTACTGTACTTTGTTATTGTATTATGGTTTGTTTATTAACTATTGTACGCCACATTGAGCCTGCCCATGGGCGGGAATATTGTGGGATATAAATGTTATTGAAGCTACAATCTTGAGAGGTTGTGCCGAAGGGCTAGCACATTTTTATACCTAAAATTCTTCTTATTCCATCTGACTATCAGATACAGTTCAAAAGACTGCAGTTTCCAGTTCAACTAGCCTTTGCAATTTCGATAAATAAAGCTCACTGTCAAACGTTAAAAGTCACAGGTGTCGACTTACAAAACCCATGTTCTTCACATGGCCAATTATATGTCGCCTGTTTACAAGTTGGCTCAAATAAGCCTTTATACAGTACATACATGCTCTAAATTGAAAAAAAATTGCCTATCAAAATGCTCTCCAATGAGAACTTATTACAAATTATATGAAACATATTTAATATCTATCTATACCTATTCTTTATGTTTCATTTCTCGCATCAAAGGCATCAAGCAAAATGTAACAACCATCATAAACGAGTTAAAATACATACTTAAACAGTGTTCTTACACACAAATAAACCTTGCCTTTCTCAATTACAAAGTACTAACCTATCGCTGAGCAATGCCAGTGGGGACAGCTAGTTATCAATAAATTTATAGTGGGACAAGAAGAAAGATTTCAAAGCTGGGAACATTCTGAAGCAACCTTGTAATTTCCAGAAACAAGTGGAGGAATACATGTAGAAAATTTTGGTTTCATTTTGTTTGTTTTTTCAGTTTATTTGTTTTTTGTGTGTGTCATTCCGTTTCATTTTGCAATAATGCACACAATTACTTAAAAGCATAGGCTATTATTAAATTAGATCAGTGTTCATTTTACAAGCATAGAAATGTAAATGTGATTATGATGTAAGCATGTTGTGAACTTTCACTTTTGTTGTGTGTAATGTTATCTTTCAAGGTTTTACATAAAAGAAATGGTTATTTTCTAGTTAGAAAATAAATTTTTCCACGTGAACTTTGCAATTAAATCTAGCCCAAAATGTACTCATGTCCTGTATGCAGGTAAATAAGTGGGAAGTGGACCAATGACTCCAGGAAGCTGTAGTTATAACTATACTTCGCACTTCTTTACCTGCACTTCTGACTTCATGGGATTTTGTGTTCATCCACCTAGGTGGAGCACTTACCTTATCACTCATGTCCTGTATCTCACCTGAATACCATACACAGATCAAAATTACTGCTTGCTGAATATTGATATCCTCAAAAACAAAACTAGCAGTGAAAAAGTATCTATGTTAAATGGGGGGGGGGGGGGAAGTCTCAAATACTGCGGCATCACATTTTAATCGTTCATGGATAGCACGCAGCAAAATGTCATCATCGTCTGAAAACCCCCCAATAATTCATATCTTCTTTATTAATTCAACTGTAATATTTCAGCTCACTGTGCCATGCAACACATTCTCATGAGTCAAAATCGTTATATTCAAAAGGTCAAGACAAACACGTGAACTTATGTTTCTGGGATGAATTCCAGCTCGCGTGTTGATTCCAACGATCCCGTTTCATTGTTCTTCTTCAGGGAACCATACCACAATTGCAGTGTGTGAATGAGTTCTCCAGTGTCTTTAATTGAATTCTTGTGGTATGGTTCCCTGAAGAAGAATAACGAAACGGGACCGTTGGAATCAACACACAAACTGGAATTCATCCCAGAAACATAAGTTCACGTGTTTGTCTTGACCTTTTGAATATAACGATTTTGACTCATGAGAATGTGCTGCATGGCACAGTGAGCTGAAATAATAAAGTTGAATTAATAAAGAAGATATGAATAATTGGGGGGGGGGGGGGGTTCAGTCGATGATGACATTTTGCTGCATGCTATCCATGAATGATTAAAATGTGATGCCGCAGTATTTGAGACTTTTCCCCCATTTAACATAGACACTTTTTGACTGCTAATTCTGTATCTCGCCAGTACATAAACCCAAAGATTCATGTATCAAGCCACTTTTGTTTTCAGGCATATACACGTCATGTTTGTTTCATGAACAGTAGTCCAAAGAGATGTATGTCTGTTATCCAATATGCCTTTTCTGAACTTACTGTTCATGATTGTAGCCTATCATTTTCTGCCATGTCACTGTCCATTTCAGATGATGTCACCATAGCGGCCATATAGTCAGTGCTAGAGACCATAGCTTTCACTGGGTGGCACTCGATTACAAGCTATTATTGCATTTTTACCTTTGTGTTCAGTCTTGCTTTTTGCAGTCTGTGGTTTCACCATTTTAGCAGAACAATTTCATGAAGTCATAGAAGTCACTGAACCACAAAGTCTGTAATAGAAAGAGACACTGCACATGAGAAAAGTCCTCTGGAGCTATTCAAAATGTTTTACACTGGTGAGATGAATGATCATATAGTTACAGAGATCAAGAGATACGCAATGCAGTGCAACAATCGTGTCTTTGATGTTACTCAGTCAGAGACTAACCAATTTGCAGGTATTCACCTGTTGAGAGGCTACCATACCTTGCCACAACAATATCAATACAAGTCAGCTGATGAGGACATTTCTGTTCCAATTGTAAGTAATGCATTGACATGAAACAAGTTTGCAATGATTAAACATTACCTTAATCTTGCTGATAATAGCAAAATTCAACCAGGGGACAAAGCTGGTAAAGTTCACTCATTGTTTGATTTGCTGGTTCAAAATTCTGCTGCATAACTAATATTCTGCCAGTGTCGTTATGCTCATATTAGCTCTCTCCTCAAGTCACTTCACTGGCTTCCTATCCGTTTCCGCATACAGTTCAAACTCCTCTTATTGACCTATAAATGCATTCACTCTGCAGCTCCTCAGTACCTCTTCACTCTCATCTCTCCCTACATTCCTCCCCGGGAACTCCGTTCACTGGGTAAATCTCTCTTATCTGCACCCTTCTACTCCACTGCTAACTCCAGACTCCGTTCCTTTTATCTTGCTGCACCATATGCCTGGAATAGGCTTCCTGAGCCGGTACGTCAAGCTCCATCTCGGGCTGTCTTCAAATCTAAGCTAAAAGCCCACCTTTTTGATGCTGCTTTTAACTCCTAACCCTTATTCACTTGTTCAGAACCCTTATTTTATCATCCTCACTTTAATATTCCCTTATCTCTTGTTTGTTCTGTCTGTCTGTCCTAATTAGATTGTAAGCTTTGCCGAGCAGGGACTGTCTCTTCATGTTCAAGTGTACAGCGCTGCGTATGTCTAGTAGTGCTTTAGAAATGATAAGTAGTAGTAGTAGTGAATAAGAACCTCATCCAGTTTGGCATCTTTCAGACACATGTCAATACTGATTTATTTATTTTTATTTATTTATTTGTTACATTTGTATCCCACCTTTTTGCAGGTTCAATGTAACTTACATAATACCGTGAAGGTGTTCGCCAACACCGGTAGAGAAACAAATACAATAAGGTGTTGTGGTCGAATAAGGTTCATGTGTATAGACACATTAAGGAATCATGAATAGGAATAGAAGAGTTAGTTTATGACCATTACGAGCTTTGGTTTCATTGTGTTGCAAGGATTCAGGCATTTAAGTTGGGTCGGTGGGGTATGCCTTTTTGAACATGTTGGATTTTAATAGTTTTCGGAAGTTTAGATAGTTATACGTTGTCTTCACGGCTTTTGGTAGTGCGTTCCACAGTTGTGTGCTTATGTAGGAGAAGCTGGATGCATATGTTGATTTGTATTTGAGTCCTTTGCAGCTTGGGTAGTGGAGATTTAGGTATGTTCATGTTGATCCAATTGTGTTTCTGGTTGGTAGGTCTATGAGGTCGGTCATGTATCCCGGGGCTTCGCCGTAGATAATTCTGTGAACCAGAGTGCAGATTTTGAAAGTCATACGTTCTTTTATTGGGAGCCAGTGCAGTTTTTCTGATGAACAAATGGACCATATTTTCAAAAGCATTCCACAAAGATAGTCATGTGAAACAAACCACTGAAGTTCGGCTACAAGTTCTGGGTACTTACATCTTCAACTGGCTATTTTTACCATGTAATGATATACACAGGGAAAGATTCTTCCAAACCTGTGGGTGACTTATTAAGAAGCTGAGTTATTGAACATCTAATAAGTGTCATTGAACGTCCAAACAGTCATGTGGTGATCTTTGAGAATTTCTTCCCATCACTCAATTTACTGGAGACACTGAGATGAGGTTTCCGAACAACTGACACAATTTGTGAAAACTGACTCCATGGTTGTTTTGTGAGAAATGCATCACAACTACAGAAGTAACTTCAAGGAACATACAGATATCAAGGTAATGGCAATGTAGTCATAACACTATGGAAGGGCAACAAACTATTTCACTGTCGCACCTACTGTGTCAAAATGAAGGTACTCCATTGCACATAGGAAGCATATCATGGTGTCATGCCTCAAATAATTGACATCTACAATAAGTCAATGGGTAGTGTAGAATTGTTGGATAAATTTCTCAGTAAGTACAGACCATCAATAAGGGGTAAAAAATGATGGTTCTGCTTCTACACACACTGTCTCAACCTCTGCCTTGTCGCATCATAGAAACTTCACATCGAAGTTGGAGGCTCAAATTGCCTCCTTCAGTTCCTTCGCTACATCGTCTTCAGTTTGCTACAAGGTGCATTCCACTAGCAGCAAATGATGCAGGTACGGGGATGCAGGGACTCTGGTGAGACAGGGGCACACGGGGAAGATGGGGGTGCATGGGAGATGCACCCCCTGTAAAATAATTCCTGCCTACACTACTGCAAACACACACTAAAATGACTTTATAAAATTGCCATCTTAAAGTACATTAACATATTAGCACAGTTTAGTAACTAGGCCCCAGGGTTCATATGACCTAAGCAGATCTCCCACCTAAACTGCAGCTTTCACCATCAAACATATAATCAGATCCTCTGTGTGTGTATCTCACTCAGCTCTATTCTTTAACTACCTGGTGATCCAGATCAGAAATCCATAGTTGAACTGAGTCACCTCTGACTTAAATTCTCATTAACTGGCCAACACAGGTTCAAGTTTAGTTTGAATCCGTAGCAGGACAGAATGTACAGAGAGATTCCTGCATTAAGACATCTTCCCCCAATATTCAACACTATTTAACCGTCCAGAAAGGCTGCTGACCGGTTAAATAGCGCTTACTTGGCTATCCGCCGATATTCAGTAGAGGATAACTGGATATCCCCCGCTGAATATCCCCAGTTAATGGCTAGCATATAGCTGGTTATATCGCCCACTATAATTGGCTATCTGCCGATTTTTAAAGCCAGTTTAGCGGCCATATTTGGCCGCATGAAAATCTGGGGTATCTATGGCCAGTTATCAGATAACCGGCTACATCTGAATATTGACCTAACCGGTTATCTTTAAACTTGGCATTGAATATCTGGGCTCAACGTTGACCACAGGAGTTAGCCGATCTAACTCCCGTGCTCTGAATATTGACCCCCCCCCCTTATTTATAGCACTATAATTATAGAGCCAAGCATTCAATAGCAAATATCTGAAGAGCTGAAGCCGCTATGGAATGAGACCTAAAAAATCGCACAGAGAAAAAGCACAAAATGCTATTTTACAAATGGTGCTTAAAGCTAGACACTATTTCTAGAATAACACTTAGCTCCATGAACTGCACTACTTTTAGGCATGGCCGTTGACACCAATGAAATCCCGGTGTAAAACATCACATCTAAAGTAGGTCCAGATCCCCTGAATTCTATAACAATGCACATAAATTAAAGGAATGGCCCTGACCTGCCCATGACCCTCCCAAAGCCATGCCTCCTTTTTGAACCCATGCCTAAATTTAGGCATATGCATTTTAATCAAAGCCAATTAGCACCAATAATTGCTTGTTAAAATTCCAATTAAACTGTGGACGCAAATTGGGCACATGCGCAAATGTGCACATACAATTTAAAGAAAGAAGGACATTTATTACAAGGAAGAGGAGATACAGGCCTTAGAGAGAAAGTTGAAGAACTTGGCACATCTACATGAAGAGATATTTGAGCGGTTAGAGAAACAGCACAAGTGGGCAATCTTAATAGGTCAACTGGCAGGAAGAGTGAATGTGGCTCAAGTGCTATCCCAAGGATCGATTAACATTTTACAAAGGTGTGCCAAAAAGTGGGCTGCGATAGTATGGGCACATGTATTGGAAATGCGTGTTTGGA
The DNA here is from genome assembly GCF_901765095.1 of Microcaecilia unicolor. Lineage (NCBI taxonomy): Eukaryota > Metazoa > Chordata > Amphibia > Gymnophiona > Siphonopidae > Microcaecilia > Microcaecilia unicolor. Next base: position 200,048,318 of record NC_044039.1, read on the forward strand.
AAAACGTTTTTTTGGGGGAGCGGGGCAGGAAATAGACGTGCAACAAAAAGAAAACCAGCACGTGTCTATTTATGTCCAGAGCCCTTAACATCACCCATTGACTTAGTGGTAAGGGCTCACATGTTATCCACACGGTAACTATCCAGCATGCACCAACTGCTGATTACTGCCGGGAACAGCCCTGCGATAGAAAATTATTTTCTACCACATTTTCAGCGCATGCCAAACTCAGAATAACCGACAAGCGTACACACTAGCTGGGTGGTAATGCCAATTTGACGCATGCTGCTTGGGTGTAGGTCCTTATGCACCTTTGTAAAAGGGCCCCCATACTTCTTAAGATTGAGGAATAAATGGCTGACCTAATTTCAAGGAACACAACATTTCGCATGATTTAGCCAGGTAGATGGAGACTACCCCCTCTCCACCAAACCAGGTACTGAGCAAGGAATCGAACTTCTTAAGACAAACCTATTAAAATGTTGTATTGTGTATTGTGTTGATATTGTAATGTAGTATACTAGCTAGCTTATTTTCAAAAGGAAAGGACGCCCATCTTCCGACACAAATCAGGAGATGGGCTCCTTCTCCTGAGGTCGCCCAAATCGGCATAATCGAAAGCCGAATTTTTGCGTCCTCAACTGCTTTCCATTGAGGGGATGACCAAAGTTCACGGGGGTGTGTCAGCAGTGTACTGAAGGCGGGACGGGGCTTGGTTAAGACATGGGCGTCCTTGGCCAATAATGGAAAAAAGAAGGGCATCCCTCACGAGCATTTGGTTGACTTTACTTGGTCCCTTTTTTTTCATGACCAAGTCTTGAAAAGGTGCCTGAACTGACCAGATGACCACCGGAGGGAATTGGGGATGACCTCCCCTTACTCCCCCAGTGTTCTCCAACCCCCTCCCACCCCCCAAAAATTTTTTAAACATTTTATTCCAGCCTCTATGCCAGCCTCAAATGTCATACCCAGCTCCGTCATAGCAGTATGCAGGTCCCTGGAGCAGATTTTAGTTGGTGCAGTGCACTTCAGGCAGGTGGACCCAGGCTCATCCCCCCCTACCTCTTACACTTGTGGTGGTAAATGTTCAGCCCTTCAAAACCCACCCGAAATCCACTGTACCCACATGTAGGTGCCCCCCTTCATCCCTAAGGGCTATGGTAGTGGTGTATCGTTGTGGGGAGTGGGTGATAGGGGGGGTTGGGGGACTCATCACCCAAGGTAAGGGAGCTATGCACCTGGGAGCAATTTGTGAAGTCCACTGCAGTGCCCCCTATGGTGCCCGGTTGGTGTCCTGGCATGTCAGGGGGACCAGTGCACTACGAATGCTGGCTCCTCCCATGACCAAAGGGCTTGGATTTGGTTGTTATTGAGATGGGCGTCCTCGGTTTCCATTATGGCTGAAAACCAGGGACGACCATCTCTAATGTTGACCATCTCAACATTTAGGTCGACCATCTCTAAGGTCGACCTAAATGTTGAGATTTGGGCGTCCCCGACCGTATTATCGAAACAAAAGATGGACTTCCATCTTGTTTCGATAATATAGGTTTCCCCGCCCCTTTGCCGGAACGTCCTTAGAGATGGTCGTCCCCGTTCGATTAGGCACCTCCACGCCATACTTTGTATTGCCATTTGAATATTTTTACTCTGTCTATTGTTTATGTTTTACTTATTCTTGCTGTACATTGCCCTGAGTGAATTTCTTCAAAATGGCGGTAAATAAATCCTAATAAATAAATAAAGCACCATTTATAGAATTTGGGGGTATATGGATAATGCAAATGCAAGCCATATAAGGGTATTTTCAGTGGCACAATATGGTAGTGGTATGCAGGGTAAAAAATGTTATGTTTCCTGTGTTGTTTGACCAATTTTTCATTTTATTCTTTTGTTTACTTGTTTGGTTCAGGGACAATATTGTCAATTATGCACTCTGGGGACCCTTTACTAAACTGCATAGGCATCTATGTGCAGCCAACACGCATCAATTTACTGCCCAGTGTGGCCCTTGCAGTAATTTCATTTTTGATGTGCGTCCGCTACACATGTTGGAAAATATTGTTATCTTCTATCGCACGGGCGATAATCGGGCAGTAATTTTTCATTCTATGCACGTAGACCATTACCACCTGGTTACCATGTAAGACCTTACCACTAGGTCAATGGCTGGCGGTAAGGTCTCAAACCCCAAATGGATGCATGGCAATTTTTATTGTGCCACACTTCCATTTTCGGCAAAAATGTTAAAAAGTCGTTTTTTTACAGCTATGCTGAAAAATGATTCTGCGCGCGACCGAAGCACGCGTCAATACTACCGCAGGTCATTTTTCAGCGTGCCTTTGAAAAAGGGCCCCTATGTTTTTTGCTGTCTCTGTATACCCCGAAATTCAACGCTGGAGCCCAGGCATGCCCTGGTATTCCATTTCCATGGATAATGTCAGAGGCGGTCAACAAAACAGTGGTCACTACTGGCTTAACACTGAGCCCAAAATGTCATGGATTTCTTTCCTGTTGTTTTAGATTCAAAACAACATTTTATTTATTTGCTGCATTTGTATCCCACATTTTCCCACCTATTTGCAGGCTCAACGTGGCTTACAATATTTTACAACGACAATCACATTAACGGAATAAGAATTTCAGAATATAGATACAGATAAGGTGCGTAAGAATATCATATAGGATTAGAAGTGGATAAACAGATAAAACATAACATAATGAGATCGGGACAAGATATAATATTCAGTAATGAGGGTGTAATAAAATAAACAAATTAGAAGAGTCTGATAATAGTTGTATCTGGTGCAGTTTAGGAGTCAGATCGTTATGGGGGATCCTTTTTGTACGATTTTTTCATAGGAGATATTGTTGATATTTTCCATGTCATTTCAAAAGAATACAGATCCCTTCTATACGGATAGCGCTACTGAAATTTCTTACCTATGGCCTCAACGCTATCTGTGTACTGCCAGTTTCGAACACGGGTGTACGAGTGTTCTGCTTAACTCTATGGATCACCAGTGACATTCAGCCACTCTCCATATAACTGTGCAAATACATTTAGTTCCGCAAAGAGACTTTCCTACTTAAGTGGAGGAGTGGCCTAGTGGTTAGGGTGGTGGACTTTGGTCCTGGGGAACTGAGTTCGATTCCCACTTCAGGCACAGGCAGCTCCTTGTGACTCTGGGCAAGTCACTTAAGCCTCCATTGCCCCATGTAAGCCACATTGAGCCTGCCATGAGTGGGAAAGCGCAGGGTACAAATGTAACAAAAATAAAATAGATACTATCTGAGATTCTACATGGAATGTTGCTACTATTGGAGATTCTACATGGAATGTTGCAGGACGTCAGACTCGCAGAAGCCTGCGTGGCCACATTGGTGATCTGCAAGGCCATGGAGTGTTGCTAGCAGGGGCGTAGCCAGGTGGACAATTTTGGGTGGGCCTGAGACTAAGGTGGGTGGGCATGGAATTCAACCCCCCCCCCCCCCCCGTTTGCTCCTCTCTCCACCCCTCCCTGCCCACAAACCCCAAATATTAAATACTTGAGCTGGTGGGGATCCCCAAACCCTGCCAGCTGAAGATTTTCTCCTCCTTCTCAAGGAGCCAGCACTCTTCCAGACGGCAGCCAGCAGCACTTGCCTCAAATTGATGCTGCTGCCAGCAGGCCGTGCATGCTCAGTGCTTTTGTATGTGCAAAAACTGAGCATGTGCAGAAGGGCCGGTCTCAGCATCAGCTCAAGGCACGTGCTGTAAGCTGACATTTGGAAGAGCGAGGGCTGCCCAAGGAGAAAAAAAATCTTCAGCTGGCAAGCCACAGCAAGAATGTCACAATTTTGGGTGGGCCTGAGTCCAAAGTGGGTGGGCCCTGGCCCACCCAGGCCCACCTGTGGCTACGCCACTGGTTGCTAGTGGAATAGCAACATTCCATGTAGAATCTGAAATAGTAGCAACAGTGGAGGAGTGGCCTAGTGGTTAGGGTGGTGGACTTTGGTCCTGGGGAACTGAGGAACTGAGTTGGATTCAGACTCACAGAAGCAGAAGCCTGCGCGGCCACATTGGTGATCTGCAAGGGCCGACTTCTACATGGAATGTTGCTAGTGGAATAGCAACATTCCATGTAGAATCTCAAATAGTAGCAACAGTGGAGAAGTGGCCTAGTGGTTAGGGTGGTGGACTTTGGTCCTGAGGAACTGAGTTCGATTCCCACTTCAGGCACAGGCAGCTCCTTATGACTCTGGGCAAGTCACTTAACCCTCCATTGCCCCACGTAAGCTGCATTGAGCCTGCCATGAGTGGGAAAGCACGGGGTACAAATGTAACAAAAACAAACCACGTGAGCTATCCAGAGAGTGGTTGAAAATGGCTACTGTCCACAGAGCTAGTGACAGACATTGCTCAATACAAATAATCAGCACTACAGCGTCTATGCTGAATACACATGGTGAATTTATTTATTTTAAAAAAACATGGCTGGTGTTTAAAACAAATGTTGATCATGGTGTTTGAATGCCGACCCAATATTTTCCATTTTACCCAGAGTAGTGTTACACTGGGTATATCATTCTAAGAGCTTAGGGCTGGCTGTAGCAGATCAGGGCCTCAAGATGCCACCATAGTGATGGCAAGGCAGGCATACACATACTGACAGTGTGGGTTGCTGAAAACGATGAGCATGCTACCCCCATCTTTCATGAGTTTTTCTTTCCCCTGACAGAAATCAGCAGGGTTAGAATAAACTGCATAAGTTATCAGCTCCTCAGGAAAGAACATGAAAAAGGCCTTCTATCACTTAATGAAAAATAGCTTCTTTTTTGGACAGAACTTCATAGGCCGCAATCAAGCCGTGGCACCCCCCTCCTTGACGTGCAATAGAGGCAAATCAAGTCGGCATCTATTAATAATATTTCTCTTGCTCTTTTCATTTCTCTGCATGTCCTACCACTGTCAGGCCCCATGATGGAGCAGCGCCTTTATCTCGTCCGAGTCTGGTCTGTCAGGGTGATAAACAATTCTAACAAGAATCAGAATAAAGATCTTCCCAGTAGACTTGGAGAGATAGAGGCTTTTCTCATTTTCTCGACGGCAAAAAAATTTAATCTAGCGGCTCGACTTTTCAAGCGTCACATTCAAAGAGATGCAAATTTGTCAGAGCTGAGACCCCGGCTGACTCTCAGCACTGTGTGAATGTCAAAGTGGGGAGGGGGCGGGGGACTCAAAGCCTTTGACATCTATGCCTGTTTTTGGACTATGTGCTGCAAAAAAAATGAAAAAGAAAAAAGAAAGAGGAAAAAATAACACCCCTCCCCAAAAGCTATGTAGTCTGTTTTTCAATTATTTCCATACATTTCCTAGTGAAATGAAAGAATGCCACTGGGAAGGTAAAGGAAAGGAAAAAAAAAAACCCCACAAAAAATATAAATATGTCTACTTGGATTTAAGCGTTCTTTTAAAAAGTCACAAGTTATTATTAATTATCTTGTTTGCGGAATGAGAATGGCTGTCATCTGAGCATACATTTCCTTTATTCCTTTCTTGTTTCAGAGTAAATCATCTGATCGATGCTGAATCTCTGTCACTTTAATTTTTATTTCATCGAGGTATGAAAATGAGCTGGAACTACAGGCACAGGAGATCATTCACTTGGGGCCAAAGGATGGGATCCAGCTTTCCTGATTGTATCACATGGGATGACCTGTGCTTTTGAGCATAAGGAATTCTAATAAGAAAAGAAATCAAGTTAAACCATGAACAATAGTGACTGTGATTTCTCTCTGTCTTCCTGTATGTGGATTTTGAAACTAAGAATATGCAGATATTTTTAATATCTACACATTATTCAATACTTCTAATATCATACCGATGCCATGATTAGAGCCTCTAGCCATTATTGGATAAATGTGCAGGTCAAAGTTAATAGAATGTATATATTTGGTGGCATTTATAACCTAAGGGGTCCTTTTACTAAGGTGCCCTGAAAAATGGCCTGCGGTAGTGTAGATGCACGTTTTGGGCGCACGCAGAATTATTTTTCAGCGTACCTACAAAAAATCTTTAAAAACCTTTTGCCGAAAATAGATGTGGGGCAAAATGAAAATTGTTGCACGTCCATTTAGGGTCTGAGGCCTTACCGCCAGCCATTGACCTAGCGGTAAAGTCTCATATGGTAACCGAGTGGTAATGACCTACATGCACCAAATGCCACTTGGCGCACGTCCGATACGTGTGGCAGAAAATAAAATTATTTTTGTGCCGAAAATGAAATTACTGCAAGAGTCACATGGTAGCCGTGTGGTAGCTCCATTTTGGCGTGTGTTGTGCGCGCGTAGACACTTATGTGGCTTAGTGAAAGGGCCCCTAAATACTTTAAAAAAATAAGATTAACTACACTTAAGTAGACAACTTTGGCTGCATTTTTAGAGATCCCAACGCAGCTTAAAATGGCATACCGTGGGAAGTACTCAGGCATCCTGCAGTAACTGCCAAATGCATGCATGAGAACTGCGCACTAACATATTTGAATTTCTTGCGGAGTTGTGTCAGGGGCGGAGAGTAGGAATTCCTGTGCTATCCAGTTAGCACAGCTACACGACCATGCGTTAACTGGTTAGCGTCTGGAATACCACAAAAAGGGTGGCAGTAAATTAACACTCAGGGGTCCTTTGACTAAAATGCGGTAAAAGGGGGCCTGCGCTAGCATTTCCATATGTTTTTGACACGCGCTGAGGCCCCCTTTTACTGCAGCGGTCTTTCCTTTGGGAAAGGAAATGGTCGTGCGGTAAGTGAATCACTTGCTGCACGGCCATTTCAGGGGGAGCACGTATTGCCACCCACTGAGATGGCGGTAAGGGCTCCCGTGCTAACCCGGCAATAACCAGGCAGCGCGCGTCACTGCTCGACTATTGCCAGGTAAACACTGGCACTACAAAATTGAAAATATTTTTATAGTGCCGGAAGTGGTGCGCGCTGGGGGTGGGAACTACCGCCGTTCTCCTGCGGTAACATGGCAGTAGTTCTGGATTGGCGCTCGGCAACCCTTTAGTAAATGGACACCTCAATAGGGTTACCATATTTTGTCCTCTCAAAAAGGGGACACATGTCCAGCCCCCCCTGCCCCGCTCACACCCCACCCCTTTCGCATCCTTGCCCCACCCCCTGTCACATATTTCCCGCCCCCCCTGGGTCAAATATTCCCCTCTCCTGCCCCCCGTCACCTCCCCTCCCCAGGTCACCTCCCCTCCCCTCCCCTGCATCCTGTTGCTGTGACGGTCTTGGGATTCAAAATGGCCACCGAGAGTTGAAGTCTCGTGAGTCCGCTTCAACTCTCGGTGGCCATTTTGAATCCCGAGACCGTCACAGCAACAGGATGCAGGGCAAGGGCAGCGCTCCGGACAGGAAAGAGGGGGCTCTTTCCTGCCCCAAAGAGGTCACTAGACCACCAGGGCAGTAGATAGTAAGTAAGGGAAGGGGAGGCTAGGATAGGCCCGCCGCCCGCCCGCTTTTCCAGAAATCCGGACAAATGGGTGACCTGGCAAAACCCGTCTGGACATGTACTCAAAAAAAGGACATGTCCGGGTAAATCCAGACATATGGTAACCCTACCCCTCAGCAATTTTATAAAATGGTAATATTTGCACATGGCTATTAATACAAAAAAGACATTTTTATGACTGTGGTAAAAATGGCCTTAGCATGTGGGAAAGACTCGTGTAACGGCACGCTAAGACCACTTTTTGCCGCATCGTAGTAAAAGGACCCCTCATTTACGTATTAGAATAAATTTACCACCTCTTTGAAGAAACTTAAGGGCCCTTTTACCAAGCTGCCTAAGTGTCTACGCGCGCCCAGCAGGCGCCAAAATGGAGTTACTGCCCAGCTACCATGTGGCTATTGCGGCAATTTCATTTTTGGCACGCGTACGATATGCACATCCGAAAAAATCATTTTTATTGTTGGACGTGCACTTCAGACGCACGCCAAGTGGCATTTGACGCACGTAGGTCATTACCGCCCAGTTACGGCATGAGACTTTACCGCTAAGTCAATGGCTGATGGTAAGGTCTCAGACCCAAAATGGATGCGCGCGGCAATTGCACATCCATTTTCGGCAAAAATTAAAAAAGGCATTTTTTACAGGTCCGCTGAAAAATGATTCTGTGCGTGCCCAAAACACGCATCTGCACTACCACAGACCATTTTTCAGCACGCCTTTGTAAAAGGGCCTCTCATATTGCTATAGGCTTGAATTCAAAACAGGCAAGCCAGTCTCTCTCAAAAATACTGTAGTCTATAAAGAGTGAATAGGAACCATCAAACCCCAGCAAATAAATGCCATTCACTAAGAACTCTCTATTTCAATCATCAATCCCATATATCATATATAACTACTACTACTACTACTATTTAGCATTTCTATAGCGCTACAAGGCATACGCAGCGCTGCACAAACATAGAAGAAAGACAGTCCCTGCTCAAAGAGCTTACAATCTAATAGACAAAAAATAAATAAAGTAAGCAAATCAAATCAATTAATGTGAATGGGAAAGAAGAGAGGAGGGTAGGTGGAGGCGAGTGGTTACAAGTGGTTACGAGTCAAAAGCAATGATAAAGAGGTGGGCTTTCAGTCTAGATTTAAAGGTGGCCAAGGATGGGGCAAGACGTAGGGGCTCAGGAAGTTTATTCCAGGCGTAGGGTGCAGCGAGACAGAAGGCGCGAAGTCTGGAGTTGGCAGTAGTGGAGAAGGGAACAGATAAGAAGGATTTATCCATGGAGCGGAGTGCACGGGAAGGGGTGTAGGGAAGGACGAGTGTGGAGAGATACTGGGGAGCAGCAGAGTGAATACATTTATAGGTTAGTAGAAGAAGTTTGAACAGGATGCGAAAACGGATAGGGAGCCAGTGAAGGGTCTTGAGGAGAGGGGTAGTATGAGTAAAGCGACCCTGGCGGAAGATGAGACGGGCAGCAGAGTTTTGAACCGACTGGAGAGGGGAGAGGTGACTAAGTGGGAGGCCAGCAAGAAGCAGATTGCAGTAGTCTAAACGAAAGGTGACAAGGGTGTGGATGAGGGTTTTGGTAGAGTGCTCGGAAAGAAAGGGGCGGATTTTACGGATGTTGTAAATTAAAGAAACGACAGGTCTTGGCGGTCTGCTGGATATGAGCAGAGAAGGAGAGAGAAGAGTCAAAGATGACCCCAAGGTTTCGAGCTGAGGAGACAGGGAGAATGAGAGAGCCATCAACAGAAATAGAAAACGGGGGGAGCGGGGAGGTGGGTTTGGGGGGGAAAATGAGAAGCTCTCACTTGCTGCAAACTTAAGTTTGAATAAAATTTGAGCAATACAAGGCTAAGCATGACTATTTATTGCCAGCAGATCTAGGTCCATCCATGTCAATGGAATGCATGAAAAATCTTTAGGAATTATATCATTTTATGTTGTTTTTAGTCTAAACTCACTCTACGCTGGCTGCAAGGAGCAAGTACTCAAAAAAACTCCAAACAGCCCAGAACACGGCGGCCAGACTCATATTTGGAAAATCAAAATGCGAAAGTGCAAAACCCCTACGAGAGAAGCTACACTGGCTCCCACTCAAAGAACGCATCACGTTCAAAATATGTACCCTAGTACATAAAATCAACCATGGCAATGCCCCAGCCTATATGTCAGACCTGATAGACCTACCACCCAGGAATGCTAAAAAATCATCTCGCACATTCCTTAATCTTCATTTCCCCAACTGTAAAGGGCTAAAATACAAATTAATGCACGAGTCAACCTTTTCCTATATGAGCACGCAATTCTGGAATGCATTGCCACGCAACCTAAAAGCGACCTATGAACTGACCAACTTCCGTAAACTACTAAAGGCCCATCTCTTCGACAAGATATACCACAAAGATCAAAACATGTGAAACTCCCACATATATCCAGAAAGTTAATAATGCCTTCTGTTATATTACTATCATGTATTCCATTACCATGCAACCCAAAATCCTTCTGTAACACCAAATGTCTACTCTCTTCTCATTTCCACTATTCATGATGTATTGTAAGCCACATTGAGCCTGCAAAGAGGTGGGAAAATGCGGGATACAAATGCAATAAATAAATAAATAAAATGATAGGGGAAAAGCCTACATTTTGGTTGTTTTTTCCTGTGTCAGAAATAGTGCAGTTTAGCATACGTAGGAGTTGAAAAGTTAATACGAACCTATAGATTGTCCAGGATCACATAGGAATCAGCAAATATACAGCCCAAAATGGGGTATGAAACCAGAATTATCCAACTTTGGGACCTCATGCCTACAGTCAGACACCTGGGGGTTGATATTCAAAGCGAATAACTAAAAGTAAAATCAAAAACCCAAATCAAGATTGGGATATAAACAAAATAAGAAGTATAAAATGCATAAACAGAACTAAAAATAATAAATTAAACATACACAATAAAATCATATTATACAGTGGACTGAACTATCAATGGACTATTAATCTTTTTAACAAATGGGCATATGACATCCATAATGTAAAAGAACAAAGAAATACCTTTTTAACCAAAATGTGTTAAAAACGCTGAGGAAGCACTATCGCACGGAGCACAGGAAGTACTACAAAAGGAGTTAAAACAAGTGCATTAAAACTTATAACAAAGAAACAAAAAACTAGAAGCGGGGTGCATAAATATTGAAAAGACAATCAAATGAAAAGCTGGTAAAATAAAAATACAGTAAAATAAAATAAAAGCCAGGATAAGGTACAACTACAAAAAAGGCGCCAAGTACCAAATTAAAAAAAATGGCAGTGAAAAAAAAAACTACTATGAGACAAACCAATACAAAATGTGAAGGATTATTATTATTATTATTATTATTATTAATTGCATTTGTACCCCGCGCTTTCCCACACATAGCAGGTTCAATGCGGCTCTCATAGTAAATAGAATTACAAAGTAAGGAGAATGTTACAAGTTGTAGTAAACATAGTAGTAGTGGGGTTTTGAGGATATGTAAATTGAGCACGGAGAGGTAAACAAAGATAGGATGAGCAAAAGGAGAAGAGACTGGGAGGGGTAAGGAGTAGGAAGGATGGAGAGGAAGAGATTGAGGAATGAGCATAAGGAGATTGTGAGACATGGTCAAAGGTATAATAATCGTTGGGGCAGGAATCATGTGGGTGGGTTTAAAAAGTTAAGTTGGGTCATTAGGATAAGCTTTCTTGAAGAGATGGGTCTTCAACATTTTTCTGAATGGTAGATGGTCGTTGATTGTTCGGATGGATCTTGGCAGAGCGTTCCAAAGCTGGCTGCCCAAAAAGGAGAAACTGGATGCATGTGAGGTCTTGTATTTAATACCTTTGCAGTTGGGAAGGTGTAAATTGAGGTAAGTACGAGAAGACGATGATCTATTTCTGGTTGGGAGGTCGATGAGGTTATTCATGTAGTTAGGGGATTCTCCATATATGATCTTATGAATAAGGATACTGAAAACTAATATAATTTAGGTACTACGATAGAAAGCACAGGTTGAGTGATAATGAACCAATGTAGAAGAACTCCCGGTGATGTAAAAATGAACCAGTAGCACTTACGAAAAGGTATGCTGAACAAACAAAGCACCACAAAGGCATCTGTTCCACATAATGCATCCACTCTGCAGCCCCCCATTACCTCTCCAATCTTATCTCTCCCTACATTCCTCCCCATGAACTCCGCTCACTGGACAAATCTCTCTTGTCGTCCCCCTTCTCCTCCACTGCTAACTCCAGGCTTCGCTCCTTTTCTCTCGCGGCACCTTATGCTTGGAATAGACTTCCTGGACCTATACGTCTAGCTCCATCTCTACCTGTTTTCAAATCTATGCTGAAAACCCACCTTTTCACCACTGCTTTTGGCTCCTAGCCACTACTCAATTGACCTTGTCCCTTCCTTCCTTCTCACCCATTACTTCCCTCACCTGTAACTGTCTTGTCTGTCTGTATTATTTAGATTGTAAGCTCTTTTGAGCAGGGACTGTCGCTTTGTATCAGGTGTTCAGCGCTGCATGCGTCTGGTAGCGCTATACAAATGCTAATAATAATAATAATGAAAAAATGTACGCCGGTGACGTGGTGTATTAAAATAGACGTCTTATACATATTGAAAACACCCTCCTATGGGGAGTACATTTGAAACAGTGAAAAATAACCAGATGAAACATAGCCATTTTTTGCATATGAAAAAAAAATGGCTAAAGGGAGAGCCATAACTGGTCACAGCCAGGTCAAGAAGCGGGGTGCATGAATAATAAAAAGCCGATAAAATGAGAAAAGCCGGTCAAATGGTAAAACAGTAAAATAAAGTGTCCAAGATAAGGTCCGACTTCAAAAAAGGCACCAAATTCCATGCTTAAAAAAAAACACAGTGAGAATAAAACTACTATAAAACTAACCAATGCAATGTATGAAGGATACGTAAAACTAACATATTGTGAGTACTGCAATAGAAAACACAGATTGAGTGCTAAATAACAAATGAAGAACTCCCAGCGAAGTAAAAATGAAACGGTAGTGACCCATAGGAATCTGCGGTACATAATGAAAAATGTCACGCCGGTGTCTCATCCATATTATAAATGCCCTGCTATAGGGAGAAACAAACAAAAAAGGCAACAGTCTCCTTACTATGGTAGAATAATAATAAAAAAGGTAGACTGATAGAAAGCATTAACACATGAAATAATTTATTGGTGTGAATCAAAAAAACAAACCCGACGTGGCCACGTTTCGCCCTCAGGCTGCGTCAGGGGTCAAAACTAAGAAATAAAAACATAGATATCAACTCATCAAACATACTTCATATATATCACCTTTCATTATAAAACATTCATATGTGTCATTATAATTTCAAATAAATAACAAACAACATCAATATAGATATACAGTCAACCATGAATATCAAACAATTATATAAAAACTCATATATGTGTCAATCGTGATAAACATTCATGTATGTCATAAATAATTGCAAAAATTAGCTCAAAAATACATGACAATAAATAATTAAAAAACAATATAAATAAACTGATATCAAAATATATATGAATATTCAACTAAGTTGATAAAGTTAAAAAACTTGAAATTCATCATGTTATAACATATAAAATCAATCACATGTAAAAAAAATTCATCAAGACTATGATCGGTATGAAAGAATACACTGGCAGGACAAATAAAAATAAAAAATAAAATCCATGTAAAAACATGAAAATGCAGATATATAAATACTAGGTACACATTAAGAAATTGAGGGGTCCTTTTACTAAGCCGCGTAGGTGCCTTAGCTTCCACTTGACAGATTTCTAAGTAAACCATCTATCCTGCATCAAACATAAACCCCATACATACTTATGGAAACTTTGGGCTCCTTTACAAAACCACGGTAGTGATTCCCGGCATGGCAAATGCAACATAGTCCATTCAATTCGTATGAGCTTCATTGAATTTGCCGCGTGGAAATCATAACATTGACATTCGCACATCGTCATTCATTTTCCCAGCATTCACAATCAACAAATAACACTACCAGTCTTTCTTGGCATAAATTTGGCCGCAGCTTTATTAAAATTATATAATTCTGTGATATTACTTTAACTTTAAGTCAATACATTAATTTCTTCCAGTAAAATGTTGGCATCCCCAGAGCGGTTTTGAACAATTCAGAGTCATTCGGTAACAAAACTAGCTCCGTACCTTATCCCCAATTACCCCCCTTCGGTCCATGTGACTCACGGTACCGTCAAGCCACAGTTCACTCGTGGCAGTTCCGCCCACGAGTTACTCTTTAATCAAACATCTTTTAATCAACCATTAACTTCACCACATCTAAAGCCTCTTTCTCTCCTCAAATCCCGCCGACTACAAGCTGCGACCGACCCCCCCACCCCCAAACCCCAGACAAGAAAATTTAACCTCAACAAAATACTAACCCACCCCAACCCACTACCACTCCTAACACCAAACAAAACATAACAAACCAAGACAACAGACATATAAGACCAATAGGATGGGTAGGGATGGGCAAAATTTCCTAACCACCCCAGCCTCCCACACCCGCTCCTGCCCACCCAAAGGTTAACAAAAAACTGCCAAATCCTTTCAGCTTTCCCCAAGCCATCTCCATGCCAACCACCAATCAAACACCATTCATAATCCTCCAATCCGCTTCTTTCTAGTTGCTATCCTACTATAATGTATCATTAACCCTGTCAACCCTTCCTTCCCATTCCTCCTTTCTTACCCTCCCCTCCCTCCCCACCTTTTCCATACCTATTATCCATCCATTCCTTCCTCTGACTCAGTCAATGTTATACACCCTCAAAGTCAAAACTGTGGGGTCCCCCTATCTTGGCTTTGTAAAAGGAACCCTTTGGAAACACTGACATTTTAAAATAAATTTACATTATCCCATAACTTAAATTTTGCCATCAAACATATAAATGGCAAGAGGCGTACTCACTCGCAAATGCGCAGTAGAGACCCTCTCTGTCCCGCTCCCGCGTCAATACATGATGACGGGGATGAGACAGAGAGGGAACCTGCACACCTGCGAGTGAGGGAACCGCCGTCGCCACCGCTCCCCCCACCCACCCAGAGTCGCCGCCGCCACCCACCCTCCACCCTGCCCGGGTACCTGGCTTCACTATTCAAACCGCCGGAACGCAGCACACAGCTCATCTGAACTGCCGTTGGCCTTCCTTGCCTGCCTGTGTCCCGCCCTCGCCAACTTTACGTCACACGAGGGCGGAACACACGCAGAGAAGAGGGAAGGCCGATGGCATCTCAGATGAGCTGTGTGCTGCGTTCCAGCGGTTTGAATAGTGAAGCCAGGTACTCGGCCCGGGTGAAGGGGTGGCGGAGGGGACTCCAGGGGGGGCGGCGGCGGCGACCTATCCGGGGGGGGGCCTTTCAACCCCCCCCTTCCTTTACTAGCCCGTTTTTACGGGCTCAACGGCTAGTTATAGTAGAATTGAATCTGGTCAACATCTCAACACGCATCACAGTATCCTGCAAAATAATTACCACAATGGTACATATCCTTCAACTTTGCTTTATAATAAACACCTTAACAAGCTTTATTAATAAAACAGGCACATACTTTTGAAGTAGCAGTTTAAATATGCAGTCTAGGAAATCTAATATAAAAATTATCAACCCCTAACACTGCACACTGGACTATCAAGCTGTTAACTGGGATGCATCCACAGAAATCTCCATAGCTTCTCCTCTAAGAATGGATGCAATTCAGAAAAAGGCATTTTCCAGGAATTTGCAGTACAAAAAAAAGTTGATTTTGGTGTAATCTCAATAAAAAACAGAGATCCTTTCCAGTCCCAAGCATATTGTGAAGTATTGTATCTATAATACAGAGCCTACAAAAATCACTCAGGACCTATAGAGATAATCTACTTTACCATAACACCACTAACTTCCAGAAGTAACACAACAAGGATCCTACCTAGGATAACGCAACACAATAAATATTGCAGTCAAACTTAGAACATCAATATGCCTATTGGGAATCTGGACAAGCTGAGGGGCCATTTTACTATCCCGCGTAAGCGTCTATGCGCACCTAACGTGCGCCAAAATGGAGTTACCGCCCGGCTACCATGTGGTTCTTGTGGTAATTTCATTTTTGGCGTGCGCCCAATATGCATGTCCGAAAAATAAGTTTTATTTTTGGACTCGCGTATCGGACGCGCGTCAAGCGGCACTTGATGCGCGTAGGTCATTACCGCCCGGTTACCGCGTTGAGTCTTTACCGCTAGGTCAACGGCTGGCGGTAAGGTCGCAGACCCAAAACGGACGCACGGCAATTTTGATTTTGCCGCACATCCATTTTCGGCAAAAATTTTTAAAAAGGCCTTTTTTATAGGCGTGCTGAAAAATGGAACGGCGCGCGCCCAAAACCCACGCCTACACTACTGCAAGCCATTTTTCAGCACACCTTAGTAAAAGGACCCCTGAATTATTACAGAGGCTTAAACAGAAACTTCCTGCAAACAGACTACCTGGTCTCAGTCACAAACAGTGAACACAAATAGACCCTTGCCAAGTACAAAATAAATGACATATAGACAAAAACTAAACTTAAAGCCCTAGAAGCCACACTCCGCAGGCAGTGCAACACTAGAGAAAGAGAAATCGAAACAGCACTCTGCACTTTTCAAACTATCAAGAAAGTAGTGTAAATTAAATTTACTGTAAAACTGACATTTTCCATTCACTGAATTAAGAATAACATTCTTCTTCCTACCTTTGTTGTCTGGTTGATTTGTTTTTTTCCAATCGTGTTTGTCCCAGTCTCCAGTTTCTGCTTTCCTCTGGCTTTTCTTACCTTTCTCTAGTTCAGCTCCTACTTCTTCTCTCCCTTCCTGCCTTCTTCACTTATTTTCCTATATCCATCTTTGACTTTGATCTTTTCCCTTCAGCTTTTCTTTCTTTATTTTTCCGTCTTTCAATCTGCTCAGACTTCATTCATTCTTAGTATTCAATTTCCCTTTTTTAAAACAACATCTACCTACATGTTTTCATCTCCCTCACCCCAACCATTCCATTCTTCATCCTGTTATTTCTGTTTTTTGCTATCTTTCTCCTTTTCAACCACCTTCTCTATTTCCTCCCTTCAGGGGGCATTGCAATGAAGCTACAAAGTAGTACATTTAAAACAAATCGGAGAACGTTTTCCTTCACTCAACCTGTAATTAAACTCTGGAATTTGTTGACAGAGACTGTGGTAAAGGTGGTTAGCTTAGCGGGGTTTGAAAAAGGTTTGGACGGCTTCATAAGTACATAAGTACATAAGTAGTGCCATACTGGGAAAGACCAAAGGTCCATCTAGCCCAGCATCCTGTCACCGACAGTGGCCAATCCAGGTCAAGGGCACCTGGCACGCTCCCCAAACGTAAAAACATTCCAGACAAGTTATACCTAAAAATGCGGAATTTTTCCAAGTCCATTTAATAGCGGTCTATGGACTTGTCCTTTAGGAATCTATCTAACCCCTTTTTAAACTCCGTCAAGCTAACCGCCCGTACCACGTTCTCCGGCAACGAATTCCAGAGTCTAATTACACGTTGGGTGAAGAAAAATTTTCTCCGATTCGTTTTAAATTTACCACACTGTAGCTTCAACTCATGCCCTCTAGTCCTAGTATTTTGGATAGCGTGAACAGTCGCTTCACATCCACCCGATCCATTCCACTCATTATTTTATACACTTCTATCATATCTCCCCTCAGCCGTCTCTTCTCCAAGCTGAAAAGCCCTAGCCTTCTCAGCCTCTCTTCATAGGAAAGTCGTCCCATCCCCACTATCATTTTCGTCGCCCTTCGCTGTACCTTTTCCAATTCTACTATATCTTTTTTGAGATACGGAGACAAGTACTGAACACAATACTCCAGGTGCGGTCGCACCATGGAGCGATACAACGGCATTATAACATCCGCACACCTGGACTCCATACCCTTCCTAATAACACCCAACATTCTATTCGCTTTCCTAGCCGCAGCAGCACACTGAGCAGAAGGTTTCAGCGTATCATCGACGACGACACCCAGATCCCTTTCTTGATCCGTAACTCCTAACGCGGAACCTTGCAAGACGTAGCTATAATTCGGGTTCCTCTTACCCACATGCATCACTTTGCACTTGTCAACATTGAACTTCATCTGCCACTTGCACGCCCATTCTCCCAGTCTCGCAAGGTCCTCCTGTAATCGTTCACATTCCTCCTGCGACTTGACGACCCTGAATAATTTTGTGTCATCGGCGAATTTAATTACCTCACTAGTTATTCCCATCTCTAGGTCATTTATAAATACATTAAAAAGCAACGGACCCAGCACAGACCCCTGCGGGACCCCACTAACTACCCTCCTCCACTGAGAATACTGGCCACGCAATCCTACTCTCTGCTTCCTATCTTTCAACCAGTTCTTAATCCATAATAGTACCCTACCTCTATAGACCATTATTAAAATGTCTTGGGAAAAATCCACTGCTTATTTCTGGAATAAGCAGCATAAAATGTATTGAACTTTTTTGGGATCTTGCCAAGTATTTGTGACCTGGATTGGCCCCTGTTAGAAATAGGACACTGGGCTTGATGGACCTTTGGTCTGTCCCAGTGTGGCAACACTTATGTACAGTATAGCACCCTCTCTTTCTATTTTCACTCCTCTGACCAGTATCTTCTCTCTCTCTCTCTCTCTCTCTCTCTCTTTCTCTCACCCCCTTCTGTCCAGCATATTTTCCTTCCCTTACCTCAATCTAGCATCTCCCCATGTCACCCTAATCCTCTTGCATCCAGCATCCCCCCCCATGTCCTTCTTCCCTTCTATGTCAACATCTCCTCTATATCCCTATTCCTCCCATGTCCAGCATATCCCCTCTCTGTCCCCATCTTCCATGTTCCTGTCCCCTTCCATGTCAGCATCCCCCTATATGTATAAACCAATTAAACTTTCTCAGTACGTTTAATACAATGAGAACCTACAGCCTCACTAAGTCACCTCGCCAACCCACTCAATTATTAACAACCAACCCCTATATCTACCCTAACCAATCTTTCCCCTTCTTCTTTTTCCCTTCTTTAAAGCTACATATTATTAACTGTATCTAATATCCTGAAATGACAATATTAACAAATCTATGTAAGCCACATTGAGCCTGCAAATAGGTGGGGGAATGTGGGATATAAATGCAATAAATAAATAAATAAAACACAAAATTACATTAAATGAATAGAAAATAAGTAAGCCTTTAACAGTTTACGAAATCGCAAAATAGGATTCTACCAATGTCAACTACAAAGGAAGGGAGTTCCAACCAGGGGCGTAGCCAGACCTCATGGTGAGAGGGGGCCAGATCCTGAGATGGGGGGGCCACATTTTAGTCTGCTGCCCTGCCGCCGCCTCCCCAGCACCGCCTCGCCGCTCTCCCCGCCACCTCACCGCTCCCCCTGCTGCCCTGCCGCACCCCACAGCAGCAAATACCTTGGCTGGCAGGGATCCCCAACCCCCGCCAGCTGAAGCCTTCTCCAGTGCCAGTCTCCAGCGCCGCCATGTTCCTTGCCCTGCTCTCTCTTCCTCCTGACGTCCTGCATACTCCTTTAAGTGAAACTGAGCGTGAACAATTTCATTGAAAGGAGTGTGCAGGATGTCAGGAGGAAGAGAGAGCAGGGCAGGGAACACAGTGGCGCCGGAGACCGGCGCTGGACAAGTCTTCAGCTGGTGGGGGTTGGGGACCCCCCGCTAGCAAAACCAGGGGCCCAGATGAAATTTGGGGGCCCCAGTGGCCCCACCTATGCCACAGGTTCCAACATTGCACTGAACAATAAACAAAACCAGAACTATGATAAGATTAATACTTCACATGCTTTACAGATGGAAACGCTGAGAAACAACTGTCCCTAGATCTAAGAGAATGAACTATTATTCCCACAATGAGTAACTCCACCAAATAATCTGGAAGAAAACCATAAAATAATTTGTGAATAAGAATACAAAACTTAAATGTACATCATGCTTCAATAGGGAGCCAATGGAGGGATCGTAACAAAGGAGTAACATAATCAAACTTATGTCTTCCACAAATCAATTTTACAGCTGTTTTCTGCAAAATTTGCAGGCATTTTAAAGATGACTGAGAACACCCAGTATAAAGTGTATTGTAATACATGAGTAACATAGTAAATGATGACAGATAAAGACCTTACGGTCCATCCAGTCTGCCCAACAAGATAAACTCATTTTACATGGTATGTGATACTTTATACCCAAGTTTGATTTGTCCTTGCCTTTCTCAGGGCACAGACCGTAGAAGTCTGCCCAGCACTGTTCTTGTACTAAAAGTTCTGAAGATTCTGGAATCCTAAAGAGTTACAAGATTCCGGAATCCCAATTAGTAGCAACATTCCATGTAGAATCCCAGAGAGTAACGTGATAGTAACATAGTAAATGACGGCAGATAAAGACCGTATGGTCCATCCAGTCTACCCAACAAGATAAACTCATTTTACATGGTATGTATACCCGAGTTTGATTTGTCCTTCCCTTTCTCAGGGCACAGACGATAGAAGTCTGCCCAGTACTGTTCTTGTACTAAGTTCTGACGCTAACATCGAAGCCCCTTAAAATTTACACTCCAGCCCATCCCTATCTATTCAGTCACGATCAGGGCGTAGACCGTAGAACTCTGCCCAGCTCCCGTTTTGTTTCATTACCGGCGTCGCCACCCAATCTCCGCTAAGATTCCACGGAACCATTCCTTCTAAACAGGATTCCTTTGTGTTTAAGTTGAATTTTAACAACAAAATAAAGAACATATAGAAAACCAAGGACCTCATAACCCCCCCCCCTCCCAAAACCAAACTTTACAAGTCCCAAATCAGCTCCAGCCTCCACCAAGCCAAAACAGACCTTACACGTCTCTCCCAAAAGCAGCGGGACCCCACAGCAATGATCAAGGTGAGACAACACCAGCGCCTGAAAATGGAAATTACTCATCCAACGTTTAATACGATTGAGCTATCTCAACCCAAAGAACGCTTTCCTAGTTAACTACGAGATTTGAGCCTTCATAGCTAAATGAGGATCCAAAAGAATCTCCAATACCCTTAGTGAAGGTTCCAAAGAAAAATTTGAACCCCGAATTTTCAATTAGAGGGAACCCTCATAGGGGGTAGGATAAACACAAAATCTTACCCCCTTGTTTCCTAAGTCGCATGCTAATGACGACACAGCCCCATTCACTTTGAATATGCTGTGTTGCTATTACCGCATGGCAGCTGGTACCGCAGCTTAATAAACGGGGGGGGGGGGGGGGGGGGGAGGAACAGCTTCTCCATATGGGTCAGTTTCATGCAAAGAATGGCAGGAATGAACCTCACTTCTAAGTCAGAGTATGTGAAGTATGATCTCTGACTCTTAGGGGTATGCCTGAGCATTCTCGAAATGGGTTTAGTGTGCGGTAAAGTCCTGCATTAGCATGCGCTAGTAAATGGGCTTAGCCAGGGCTGCCGGGGGGGAGGGGGGCAGGGGGCAAAATTCCCCAGGCCCGGGCCTCCAAGGGGGGCCCGGCGCCGGGGTCAGGCTGCCGGCGCTGCAGTCCCCGGTCTCACCTGCCTGCTTCCTCGGCTTCAGGCCCCCTGCATTCAAAGCTGCAGTCGCAGATCGCCTCTCTTCTGGCCTTCCCTCCCTGTGTCCCGCCCTCGTGGAAACCGGAAGTTACATCAGACGAGGGTGGGACACAGGCAGGGAAGGCCAGAAGAGACGCGATCTGCGACTGCCGCTTTGAATGAAGGGGGTCCGGAGCCGTGGAGGCAGGCAGGTGAGACCGCGGACTGCAGCGGCGGGGGGAGCGACGGGGGGCAGCAGGGGGAGTGACGTGGGGCGGCAGCGGCGGGGGGGGGCGGAGGCGGGGCAGCGGGGGGGCGGAGGCCTAGTCTCTCGGCGGCCCTAGGCTTAGCACAAGCTATCACGGGACATTCCTGCATGCTAAACCCATTTCTAGCATGCCCAGGTAATAAGGCAATTTTCAGTATTTCTCTTTCATGGCATGTACTAATGTTAGCATTAGCATATATAACCTGAAAAAAATTGTCATGAGGAACACCTTGGAAAATTTGGATTAACCATTTCAGAGCACTCCAAAAATCTAAACTGTGGATAATTTTAAGTTGGACATCCATTTCAATACATTGTTCATATTGTTTTCACGTGTCTATAATGAAAATTCAGTATAGCCAGTAGATCAACTACACAAAGAGTAAAAATGTTCAGCTGAGAGCAAAGTAAGAAAGAACATAGCAAGGCAGTATGAGGGTAACACTATAACAATACATCAATATACAGATACATATTCTATAAATGAATACAGGTGCTGAATTTCCTTGATAGAAGCATACATGGATATATAAGTACCTATTTAGGCATCAGCACTTAAGCCAGCCATAGAGCTGGTGTACAGGTTTGTACGTAAATGCCAATGATATGCATGTAACTTATAGTATTGTATAGGCTACATTCATATGAGAACATAAGAATATAAGCATTGCTATACTGGGATAGACCAAAAGTCAATCAAGTCCAGCATCCTGTTTCCAACAGTGGCCAATCCAGGTCACAAGTACCTGGCAAGATCCCAAAAGAGTCATATCGTAGAATATGCAGTGGATTTTCCCAAGAATAATGGCTCATGGACTTTTCTTTTAGGAAATTAGCCAAATCTTTTTTAAACCCTGCTAAGCTAACTGCTTTTACCAAATTCTCTTGCTACAAATTCCAGAGTTTAATTACTCATTGAGTGAAAAAATATTTTTTTCCGAGTCATTTTAAATTTACTACTTAGTAGCTTCTTCATGTGCTCCCTAGTCCTAGTATTTTTGGAAAGAATAAACAAGCGATTCACATCTACCTGTTCCACTCAGTATTTTATATACCTCTATCATATCTCCCCTCAGCCATCTCTTTCCCAAGAATCCACCTATGTGTACACCTACCTATATAATAGGCAACATAGGGGTCCTTTTTGCTAACAGATTTAGAATCCACTAACAAATTAGTGTACATTAACAGAGGAATTATATAAATGGTGCTTAAAATTGCAGGTGCGATTTTGGATACACGCCCAGTTTGTGTGCACTGTTTAATAAATCAAGAAAGCCTATAATTTGGGTTCTAACAATCAATTATTGGCATTAATAGGCTACAATTTGAATTTATGTGCAAATCTTGTTAAGCACTGTTCTATAATGATGAGCATGCAAATCATTTAGCGTGCAACTGAAAAGAGGCATAGCCATGGGAGGGGCAGAGATGTGTCAGGGGCATTCACTAAATATGTGCGCACTATTATGGAATTCAGGGGATCTGTTCCTAAGTTAGGCGTGGCGATTTACACCAGGGTTTAGTTGGTATAAATCCTCACACCTAAAAGTTGGGTGGAGCAATGTGCTATCCTAAAACAGTGCCCACTCGGAGTGCCATTTATAGAATAGCAATGCACATTTTATCTGAATTTAGTCCTAAGTGCCATGCAGCCCATAGGTATATGATGGACTGTGCAGCATTTAGTGATTGCTAATCGTTAACACGCACTAAATCCATTAGCGCACTTTAGTAAAATGACCCCCATGGTAAAATAGATGTTGGCAGATAAAGATCTGTAAGATCCATCCAGTCTGTACGTAAGATAAACTCATAGCACGTGTTGCAATATGACCTGGGTACAGAACAGAGAAAGTTCTTGTGTCCCTTCATGCTAATCTGCACAGAAACCGTGACAGGGGATCTGCCTCGATATTAGTGTTGCTCGATTTCTCTGCAGCCTTCAACACCGTGGGTCATAACATCATGCTTATAAGACTGGCAGAAATAGGTATCAGTGACACAGTATTTACTTGGTTCAAATCCTGTCAGGTAGACAACAACCAGTTCTGTTCAGCAACAGCACATCATTACCTTGGGCACTGGACTGTGGGGTGCCACAGGGAGTCATACTGTCTCCCATTTTATCTAATGTCTACCTCAAGCCTCTGGCTGTGCTGCTTCATTCAATGGATACAAATTTCTACATCTATGCTGATGATGTGCATCTACTCATTCCCATTGAACCAAATCTACTCACAGCTCTAAGTAAACTGACTGCCTGTCTAACCACAACTCAGAAATGGGCAAACAACAGCAAGCCCTCCAAAACCCACCAGAAACCCTCTGTACCCACATATAGGTGCCCCCTTCACTCGTAAGGGCAATGGTAGTAGTGTACAGTTGGGGGTAGTGGGGTTTGGGGGGTTCAACACACAAGGTAAGGGAGCTGTGTACCTGGGAGCATTTCATGAAGTCCACTGCAGTGCCCCTAGGGTGCCCAATTGCTGTCCTGGCATGTCAGGGGGACCAGTCTACTAAAAATGCTGGCTCCTCCCATGTCCAAATGGCTTGACTTTGGATGTTTTAGACTTGGATATCTTTGTGTTTGAAAATGGCCAAAAATCAAAGATGTCCAAATCCAAGGACGTCCATGGTATTTTCGAACACAAAGGTGGATGTCCATCTTGAAAATGACCTTTTCCCCGCCTCCGAATTTGGGCATTTTACAAAGACGTCTAAATTCCAACTTAGACGTTTCTTTTGAAAATGCCCCTCCATGTGTTCTGTAATTTATTCTTCATAATAGTTTCCACTATTTTGCCCAGCATTGAAGTCAGGCTTACCAGTCTGTAATTTCCCAGATCACCCCTGGAACTCTTTTTAAAAATATCAGCATCACATTGGCCACTCTCCAGTCTTCCATTACTATGGACAATTTTAACTACAGGTTACAAATCAATAGCAGCAGATCAGAAATTTCACGTTTGGGTTTATTTCAATACCCTGAGGTGTATACCATCTGGTCCAGGTGATTTAACACTCTTTATCTTGTCAATTTGGCTCAGTATATCTTCCGAGTTCACCGAGATTTATTTCAGTTCCTTCACATCATCACCTCTGGAAACCATTTCACTAAGGGTATTCAAATTTTGCAAATTTTTAAACATTAGATAGATGTGTGCCCATATATCAAAGTTTTAAACATTAATATGTAGATTCTCTAAATGCACTGAAAAAAAATCATTGTCGAAAAAAACCTCTGAGTGCTGTTGTATAAGTCACGCTTAAAGTTAGGTGCAGTTTATTGAATAGTGCTTAAATTTAGGTGTGTTCATTTGCACCAATGAAACCTTTGTGCAATAGTCGCACCTAAATTGAGGTGTGGGGCACCCTTATTCTATAATCGCACGTGTAACCAAAACCACACCCACAACCCTCCCATTTCCATGCCCCCTTTTTTGGTACATGTGTGAAATTTTGGCACGGATCCTGCGCCTAAATGTATACGCATGCATGTCATTTAAATCTAATTAGTGCCAATAATTTATTGCTAAAAAGACAATTATTGGTACTAATTAGTTCATTATTCAATTAAAAATTCTGTGTGCAAATTGGATGCATGCCCAAATTTGCACATGCAATTTTTGACAACTTTTATAGAATTAGGAGGTAAATTGATCTGTG
Organism: Microcaecilia unicolor; assembly: GCF_901765095.1. Taxonomy (NCBI): domain Eukaryota; kingdom Metazoa; phylum Chordata; class Amphibia; order Gymnophiona; family Siphonopidae; genus Microcaecilia; species Microcaecilia unicolor. The sequence goes on from NC_044039.1 coordinate 200,073,408, forward strand.
CTCATATATCAAATTTTTAAACATCTATTTAATGTTTACCAATTTGCAAAATCTGAATACCCTTAGTGGTTAGCTTTATAGTAGAGAGTATTAGACCCTGTGGGTTCTACATTTTGTTTGGGGGGGGGGGGAAGGGTACATTTAAATGTGAGTATTTACACCAGCCATTGAGCTAGCATAAGTGCTTACACCTAAATTTAGACACACAATTATGGATTTACGTTAGTATTCTAGAACAGCAATTGCTTGTGCAATTTTCAATATAGAATTCACCTCTAGCATGCATCATAGTAACATAGTAGATGACGGCAGAAAAAGACCTGCACGGTCCATCCAGTCTGCCCAAGAAGATAAATTCATATGTGCTACTTTTTTTATTTGTACTGTCCTCTTCAGTGCACAGACCATATAAGTCTGGCCAGCACTATCCCCGCCTCCCAACTACCAGTCCCGCCTTTCACCACCAGCTCTGGCACAGATCGTATAAGTCTGCCCAGCACTATCCCCGCCTCCCAACCACCAGCCCCGGCACAGACCGTATGTCTGCCCAGCACTAGTCCCGCCTCCCAACCACCAGCCCCGCCTTCCAACCACCAGCTCTGGCATAGACCGTATAAGTCTGCCCAGCACTATCCCTGCCACCCACCACTGGCTCTGGCACAGACCGTATAAGTCTGCCCAGCACTATCCCCGCCGCCCAACCACCAGCCCCGGCACAGACCGTATAAATCTGCCCAGCACTAGTCCCGCCTCCCAACCACCAGCCCCGCCTTCCAACCACCAGCTCTGGCACAGACCGTATAAGTCTGCCCAGCACTATCCCTGCCACCCACCACCAGCCCCGGCACAGACCGTATAAGTCTGCCCAGCACTATCCCCGCCGCCCAACCACCAGCCCCGGCTCAGACCGTATAAGTCTGCCCAGCACTAGTCCCGCCTCCCAACCACCAGCCCCAGCACAGACCGTATATGTCTGCCCACACTAGCCCCGCCTCCCAACCACCAGCTCTGCCACCCATTCTAGGCTAAGCTCCTGAGGATCCCTTTCTTCTGCACAGGATTCATCCCAGTGTGTAACTTTAGGTGGCCCACATATTTGCAAAATTGTAACAGAGCTTGGAGGAAAGTGTAAAAGACCTAAGAAGGGTGGTTATCAACGTGGGCTACCGTTAAAATATGTTATTTTACTACTAAGATTTGCTCTTTTGCACAGAACCCATTTTATCAATGAGACCTAGTTACTAATAACTGGGGTTAACAGTAAAACAAACATGTCTTAATCATAGCCCACATTGATAATTACACCCCTTAATTAACATTTTACAATGGTGAGATTTCACTTCTTCAGCTTTGCAACCTCACAACTTTTTTTTTCGGTGGGGGGGGGGGGGGGGGGGGGGAACGACTAGACCACTGGTTCCCAATCCTGATCCTGGAGGCACTCCAGCCAGTCAGGTTTTCAGGATATCCACAATGGTTATTCATGAGAGAGATTTGCATACAATGGAAGCAGCGCATGCAAATATCTCTCATGAATATTCATTGTGGATACCCTGAACATCTGACTGGCTGGAGTGTCTCCAGGACCAGGTTTGAGAACCACTGGGCTAGGAAAAAAACAGTACAGAAGAGCACAGGGAAAGAATTTTCAGTTTATTTGGGGTTTTTTTTTTCCTGGTTTTTAGGTGTGTTTTGGGTCTATTTCACACTTTTGTTTTAGTACCTTTTTTCTACTTAAGTTAGAACCCTTTTTACATTCACAAATTGATTGTATGTGCATTAATTCATAGATCAATGTGTGCACAATTGATTTTGAGGGCCCTAAAAATTTCTCAGTCATATAAACAAACTTAAGGCATCTAACAAATACACATCCGTAGAAAAACATTAGTATCATAAGTCTGACACAATCTCATGTTTATCTAGACAAACCCATAGCCCTCTTCTCACGGAAACAACAGCACCTATTCAGTATTTCTTTAGTTTTGATTTTGTTTACCACGTGCACAGCAAAACAAGCTGAAAACATAGGGGCTCTTTTACTAGCGCCTACGCACGCCCAAGCGCGCCAATTCCGAGTTACCGCCCGGCTACCACGTGGTAATTTCATTTTTGGCATGCGTCTGCTACAGGTGTCCAAAAAATATATTTTTTTATTTTCTGGCGCGCGTCAGCCACGCACATCAAATGGCATTTGACGCGTGTAGGTCATTACCGCCCGGTTACTGTGTGAGACTTTACCACTAGGTTAATGGCTGGCAGTGAGGTCTCAGCCCCAAAATGGATGCTCGGCAATTTTCATTTTGCCACACGTCCATTTTCGGCAAAAAATCTTTAAAAAGGCATTTTTCTTACAGGTGCGCTAAAAAAATGATTCTGCACGCGCCCAGGCCATTGTTCAGTGCACCTTAGTAAAAGGACCCCACAATCGTTCAGGAATATTTTGTGCAACATTCAATGTCCACAAAACAGTGTCTATTTCACAATTACCATTAAGCATTTTCTTCACATGTACGTTACTGTAAACCTACCAGCCAAGTGAGGATAGGAAAACCCAGATCTTTTAGTTGCCTGCTCCTGATCAGTGCATTATTAATCTGCTGCCTTCAATTATTTCTGATAACATGCTGAGCTTTATCAGGAGTGGACCAAGGTGAATGAGGTAAAATCTACATCATGCATCACTGCGCCTTAAATGCAGATCACATTACATTTTAATTATAAGAACCCGGGAAGTAAAAATAAGATATATCTGATCACTGATAAGTTATGGCCTTCCTGGAAAAAACAACGGTGTTAAAACAGCTTTACAGATACCTCGCCATCCTGACATTATCAACTTCATTATAGATTATTATTATTATTATACACACAGAGGGAAACAATATGGAAAAGCAAAGGAAGTAATACATTTATCACCTTCGTGCCTGTGAAGTGTATAAGGGAACAGTAAGGTTTACACAAACCAGATGCTGTTATGTTTTGCTGAAAAGAAATGAGACACTGAAGCGATATTCTTAAACAAAAAAGAAGGCCCACCAGTGTAGATCTTTAGAAATATATATTTTTAAAATATTATCCTCTTCATTCCTTATAGCGCACAGAAAATTGGGCGCCAATTCAGCATGCGGAGGCCGACCGAATTTTAGTTTTGGTTTCGGATTCAGCACTAAAACTGCTCCGAGATCTGAAACCCAAAACTCACTCCCCTCCCCCCGCAATCACTCTTTACCCCCATCCATAGGAGCCAACTTTTCAAAATTATTGGGGGTGCTAAGCCCAATGGAAATAACCCCTCCCTGGACACATACAAGGAATTTTCTCAATATTAGGGGTGCTCAAGCACCCACAGCACCCACAGAGTCAGCTCCAATGCCCCCATCCCACCCATAGTCCTTCCCTGGGCCTACCTTAGGAAGCCCTGATGGTCTAGTGGCCTCTTTGGGGGCAGGAACAAACCCCACTTGTTCTTGCACTGTGCCACTTTTCCCGAAGCAATGACTGCCCATGCCGGTTCCAATCAGAAAAGTCTGCTGGAATTTCCCACAGCAGTCTCGTGAGACTTCCATAGGAAGTCTCGGCAGTAATTACACCAGAAGCAGATGCACGGGACAGGAATAAGTGGGGTTTGTCCCTGTCCCCGAAGAGGCTACTAGACTATCAGGGCTTCCTAACGTAGGCCCAAGGAGGGCCTACGGGTGGTTGGATGGGAAGGGGGTGGTGGAGAGTGATCACGGGGGGGGGGGGGGGGGAAGAGAAGGGGGCCACCGCCAGGGTACTTGAGAAGGGGGGCTTTTTTGCTTTGGAGTTGACTTGGATGTGGGGGGTGGGGGTAGTTTAATTTACAGTTTCGGCATCTGAACGTCCTGGCACAAGATTTTATGCTTGGTACCAATTGCAACATTCAATGCAACATAGAAAACTGATTTTTCAATTTATCATAAAAGTGGCCATTGGAATCAATTATTTGTAAACTCATGGCTTCATCCAAGTATGTATCTTTACTCTACAGACTTCGTCAAGTAACTGACTGGAGCAGCAGTATTGGTACCCAGAAAATTTTGGGAACATGATTTGAATGAAACTCCACCTGAACAACTCCAGTCTCACCTTTGGTTAGAAGGTCCTCATTCATCATTATCAGCCTCAATACGCAATCCTTATGTTTCCTATATCATCGTTCTTTAACGACTCCACACAAATCATTCCAATCTGGATCGACAAGTTCAGACTCTTTTCTGTCCTATTCTACTCATAAAAGCAACCTTCATCATATGTTGTTTGATTACGCCAGTGACTATTTATTATGGACAAATGTATGGAAGAAAACAACTGATATTTTCCAAATAAATGTTGATATTTCTTTCAAAGTACAAATGTGGGAACCGAACATTTTGTTAGATATATTAGTGACAGAAGGAACTGCAAAGCGGCATTGAGGACTAAAGGCTGAAGGGGAGGAATATGTAGAAGCTGATAAGGATAAAACATAATTACTTAACAAATATTTCTGCTCTGTATTCACAGAGAAAAGATGGAAGTACGACCACAGAAGACAAACAAATAGGAATGGAAGTGTGGTAGATGTGTTAACGATTTTCAGAAGACTGTGTTCCTAAGGAGCTAGCTAATCTAAAGATATACAAAGCTATGAGGCCAGATGGGATACATCTGAGAGTATTGAAGGAATTTAAGAAAGTTCTAGTAGCTCAGCTGTTCGGCCTTTTCAATACTTCTTAAGTGTTGGGAATGGTCCTGAAGAACTGGAAATGGGAAGATATGGTCCTTCTTCACAAAACCAGAAGTGAGGAATAGGTCGAGAACAAAGGGCCAGTTAGTCTGACCTCTATGGTGAGTAAATTGATGGAAATGCTTCTAAAACAGAAGTGATGTTTCTACAATCAAATTGATTCCAGGACTCAACCCAACATGGTTTTACTGGAGATAAATCTTTCGGACAAATCTGATTAACTTCTCTGACTGGGTGACTAGAGAACTGGATCATAGGAGAGGGATAGATGTAGTGTACTTAGATTTTAGCAAATTCTTTGACATGGTTCCAAATAGGTGATATAAATAAACTGAGTGCCTTGGTATCAGAGGCATAGCCAGACCTCGGCGGGAGAGGGGGCCAGAGGCCGAGGTGGGGGGCACTGTTTAGCCGCCTCCCCTGCCGCCTTCCCCCTCGCTGCTGCCGACCCCCCCGCCACCTTGGACCCTCCCCCGCCGCAACCGCAACCCCCCCCGCCGCCACGGACTGCCGCCGCAACCGCAACCCCCCCGCCGCCACCTACCTGCCCCACCGCCGCATCAGGTACCTTGTTTGCTGGCAGGGGTCCCTAATCTTCATCAGCCGAAGGGTCTTCTTCAGCGCCGGTCAACTCCGGCACCTTCATTGTGGGATCATCTGTTTCTGACGCCTTATGTCCTGCACGGGGCTACATGCACGGTACAGGACATAAGGCATCAGAAACAGATGATCCCACAACGAAGGCGCTGGAGTCGACCGGCGCTGAAGAAAACTCTTCGGCTGGCGGGGTTTGGGGACCCCTGCCAGCAAACAAGGTACCTGATGTGGCGGCGGGGCGGGCGGCGACAGCAGGGGGGGGTAAAATATAGAGGGGGCCAGGGCGTAATATGTGGGGCCCTTGCCCCCATGGCCCCACGTAGCTACGCCCCTGCTTGGTATGGACCCTAAAGTGACTGACTGGGTTGAATGGAAAGAGAAAAAGAGTAGTGGTAACTGAAATTAGCTCTGAGGAAAGGGACATTACTAGTGGTTTACTGCAAGGATCAGTTCTTGATTCGGTTCATTTTAACATATTTGTAAGCGATATTGCTGAATGACTATCCCGGTACTACTACAACTACTACTACAAATCATTTCTATAGTGCTACCAGTCGTACGCAGCGCTTCAAGGTTTGCCTCTTTGTGGATGATACCAGAATCTGCAATAGGGTAGACGTTCCTAATGGTTTAGATTACATGAGAAGGGATCTAGCATAAGTACATAAGTACATAAGTAATGCCATACTGGGAAAAGACCAAGGGTCCATCGAGCCCAGCATCTTGTCCACGACAGCGGCCAATCCAGGCCAAGGGCACCTGGCAAGCTTCCCAAACGTACAAACATTCTATACATGTTATTCCTGGAATTTTGGATTTTTCCAAGTCCGTTTAGTAGCAGTTTATGGACTTGTCCTTTAGGAAACCGTCCAACCCCTTTTTAAACTCTGCTAAGCTAACCGCCTTCACCACATTTTCCGGCAATGAATTCCAGAGTTTAATTACACGTTGGGTGAAGAAAAATTTTCTCTGATTTGTTTTAAATTTACTACACTGTAGTTTAATCGCATGCCCCCTAGTCCTAGTATTTTTGGAAAGCGTGAACAGACGCTTCACATCTACCTGTTCCACTCCACTAGCAAAACTTGAAGAATGGTCTAGAACTTGGTTACTAAGATTTAAAGCTAAAAAAATATGCAAGGTTGTGCATTTGGGCTGCAAAAACTTGAGGGAGCAGTACAGTATAGGAGCTGAAGTACTTCTCTGCATGAAAAAGGAGCAGTGCTTGGGGGTGATTGCATCTGATGATCTTAAGGTAGCTAAACAGGTAGAAAAGATGATGGCAAAAGACAGAAGCATGCTTGGGCACAAAGGGAGAGAAATGGCAAGCAGGAAAAAGGACCATTATTAAATTGACTTGGGGAAAATCCACTGCTGTTTCTGGGATAAGCAGCATAAAAATGTATTGAACTTTTTAAGGATCTTGCCAGGTATTTGTGACCTGGATTGGCCACTGTTGGAAACAAGATGCTGGGCTTGATGGACCTTTGGTCTGTCCCAGTATGGCAATACTTATGTACTTAGGATTCTGAATGGAATCTTGCTACTCTTTAGGGTTCTAAATGGAATGTTGCTATACACTTTGAAATTCTGTATGGAATGTTGTTATTCTTTAGAATTCTAGAATCTTGCTACTCTTTGGGGTTCTACGTGGAATGTTGCTATTATTTGGGTTTCTGCCAGGTACTTGTGACCTGGATTGGCCACTGTTGGAAACAGGATGCTGGGCTTGATGGACCTTTGGTCTGTCCCAGTGTGGCAATACTTATGTACTTATGAGGTGATAGTGCCCTGGTATAAGTCTCTGGTGAGACCCCATTAAGAATATTGTGTACAATTGTGGAGACCGCAGCTTATCTGGTTCTCATCCCATTACTGCAGATCTGCCAAGTGACCCAGTTCCAGGAGGGATACTTTTTGACCAGTCAATTCAGTGTGCTATTTGTAGTCCCTGAGTCTACACATTGAAATCAGCACCAGCTCCCATAATGTACCAGGATAGAGTTGCCAAAAATACAGAACTGGCCTAAAATCCTCCTCCTGGAACCGGGTCAATTGGCAACTCTTCAGCACTAACCATTAAGTCACTCCATTCAAAGCACTGTGCTTGTCTCGTCCCCACACTTATAAACAACTAGTCAAAAAGGCCCGTTTCTGAACACAATGAAACGGGTGCTAGCAAGGTTTTCCCCCAGGTCGCCCTCATCACCGCTCCCCCCTCCACCCCCCCCAAACTGCCTCGTGCATATTTCACACACCTTCCCAGTATCTCCCTCCCTCCCTCCGAGTGTCAGGGTCCCCCTCCCTCCTTCCGAGATCCCCCAGTTCCAGGATCCCCCCTCGCTCACAGTTCCTGGGTCGTCGTGCCTCCCTTCCTCCCGCCCTCCCATCCACTTCCAGCCCCCCCCCCCCCCTCCTTACAAATTTTTGAAGTCTCACTTACCCAGTTGGGGTTACGCGTACGGCAGCAGCAGCAGCAGCATCGTTAAACGGCGTACAGGCTCGGGCCGTCTCTGTCTGTCAGCTCTGGTCCCACCCTTACTGAAACAGGAAATGAGGGCGGGACCAGAGCTGAGAGACAGAGATGGCCCGAGCCTGTACGCTGTTTAACGATGCTGCTGCTGCTGCCGCCGTACGCCATAACCCCGACTGGGTAAGTGGGACTTCAAAAATTCATAAGGAAGGGGGCTGGCAGTGGACGGGAGGGAGGGAGGAAGGGAAGCTACGATGATCCTGGAACTGTGAGCGAGGGGGGATCCTGGAACTGGGAGGGAGGGAGGATCCTGGTAGTGGGAGGGAGACCATGAAACTCAGGGATCTGGGAGGGAGGGAGACCCTGACACTCGGAGTGTGAAATATGGGCAAGGCAGTTTGTGGGGGGGCTGTTGGATCACCTCGGGGGAGTGGAAGGAGGGAGTGGTGGCGACCTCGGGGGTGGTGGAGGGGTGAGCGGCGGTGGTGACCTGGGGGGGGGGCATGGTGTTGTGGCGAGGGCGGCAGGGGCGGGGCCTCTTGCTCCTGTCTTGTGGTTGGTTGGTGTTGCGGGTGATGTACCCCTTCTGCTCCTTATCGCTGAGCCAATCTGGTGTCTCCTTTTCAGTGACATCAGCGATCTACGTCGCCTAGCAGACCAACTCCGAAGGAGCCACGGTCTGAGGCAGCAAGATTAGAAGGTTGGAGGTGAGAATTATTATATAGGATTACTGCCACCAGGCCACCCCTAGGTTCTGCACTTTTCTCTGCTACTTCTGAAGAGTTATAATGGGGGGGGGGAGGGGAATGAGTAAAGATATCTTGGGGGGGGGGCATGGCAGGGGGGCTCACAAATATACATTAGCCAAGGGCTCAATATAGTGTTAATCTGCCCGACAGAAAGTTCACTCTTGTTGTCAAGGTCTCCAAAAATAGCTCCCACCCATACCTAAATTCCTTAATGCATCTTTGTCCCAGAGCACAAGATTTGGGGTTTTCATGTCAGTGTTGGTGCTTCTGTTCACCTTTTCCAGTGCCTTGAGACACTACTTTATTTCTCTCCTGGTGCCAAGGATCTTCCTGCCAGCATGTTGCTGCTTTAACTCTGTTGTGCATTCCATAGGTTCTTCATTGCACTAATTGTGTTCATTTGCCCTCTCACAATTGCTTGGAGTCTTTATGCTACTGTTGGTACCCTTTGCCAGTGGCATAGCCAGACAGCCAGTTTTGGATGGGCCTGAGCCCAAAGTAGGTGGGCAGAAACTTTTCTCTGCTTTGTTTTGAGTGAACTGAAATGACGGCTGTGCGGGGGAGGAGGGGAGCGGAAAGTGGAAACAGATTACAAATTGGCTTCCTTACCTTGCTTACAGTGGACTAGATAGGTTCACATCCACTCTGGTCTTGGGCAGCGCTTTCTCCCTTCTCCATCCCCTCCCTCTCTTCTGCCCACTCTCCCCGTCCACGTGGTCTGGTCATTTTTACTGCCCTGAAGTGCCGTTCTCCCTCCAGCACCAGCAATTCCATAGTCAGCCTTCTGCCAGCTTGCGTCATCGGAGCCTCTCCTCGGGCGCACGTTCCACTTTTGCGGAAAACAGGAAGTTGCAGAGTAGGCGGGATGCGCCTAAGGAGAGGCCCCGATGACGCACACTGGCAGAAGGCTGGCTATGGGAATCGCCGGTGCTGGAGGGAGAACAGTGCTTCAGGGCAGTAAAAATGACCAGACCACACAGATGGGGAGAGCGGGCAGAAGAGGCAGGAAAAGATTGGAGCCTCGCTTGGGAGAGCTACACCACTGGTTGGGTTGGGGCTAGTTAGGGTGGGCGGGCCTGGAGCAAAAGTGGCTGGGCCTGGGCCCGTCCAGGCCCGCCTGTGGCTACGCCCCTGCCTTTGCCTCTCTTAGGATTCCAGGGGGTCTTCGTGCCATCCTCGATGCCTTGCAGTGCTGTTGTCTTTGTGACAGCTGCCTGCCAGCATAGGAGCCAACTTTTCTAAAATATTGGGGGTGCTAAGCCCAATGGAAATAACCCCTTCCTGGACACAGTCAAGGAATTTTGTAAATATTGGGGGCACCCACAGAGCCGGCTCCTATGCCTGCCAGAAAGTTTTAAGTAAGCTTGATTAAAAATTAGATGAAAACCCCCACTGACAGAGTGCAAAAATAGCTTACCCCTTTTGCCTTTAAGGGATCGAATCATCCCCATGACCTGAACATTTTTGCTGATGCACATCCCTGTTATTGAAGTTATCTGATTTTAGCAAGAAAAATCAAAGAGTGTTCAAGATACCTTTCACATGGCTACGACAGTGGTAGATTTCAGACTGCAGGTACATTTGACACTCTATTTCAGCTCAACATTCGTTCTTATTTCAGCCCTTAGTGCCCTACTCCGATGAAACAAGGAATCGTCTCTTCCATCTTCACGTGCTGCAGCCACAAAAATTAACACGGACACTAATTGTCAATCACCTGTGAATCGTTACAGAACGAATGCAGAGAAGGAAGCTTATGTAGCGTCTGATCCATTTATCCAATCTGATAGACGAACCTCTGCAGCCACTTGGCAATATCCCTGTTTAAACAATTTAACATGTTGTACATTTGAGCACTGAACTGTGCTTTATTGACCTCTACAGAGCTTAGTGAAACAGTGTAATCAGATATTTAAGGACCTCAACTGGGCTTCCTAATATCTGAATTATGTGAAGAGTACTGTATGAAGAAGACCGCACACAGCAGGGTTTACAAACTGTAAATTACATTAGAAGTCACGTCAGGTACAATTTATCCCAAGGTTTGCTTGCAAATTTTAATCAGGGGACACCGAAGTGATGCGCGCTGGAGATTGAAATATTCTTTCCCCTTGTACGCTGTCTGATTTGACTTACTGTGGACTGGATATAACCAGCAGAACTTACGGCTCTCGTGATGGGAAAAGGCTGGACACAAACTAGAAGAAACACATAAAGAGACATTTTCAAAAGTAAATCAACCAGAAAGATCCTCCCTGAAGACCTGGGAGATGGAAGCCTTTCTCATTTTCTCCATGGCAAAATTTAATCTAGCGGCTCGACTTTTCAAGCGTCATATTCAAAGAGATGCAAATTTGTCAAAGCTGAGACCCCGGCTGACTTTAGCACTACATGAATGTCAAAGGGGCTTAAAGGTTGAAGTGTTTTTTTTTTTTTTTTACCTACCTCTATCCTTACTAATTCAAAAAAAAAATAATAATAACTTCTGAAAAACACACGCTCTCTAGAACTGTACCTTTTTGTTCCCTGCTTATCTGTATGCCGTGAAACCATCTGTTTGTGAAACCAGAAGACAACACTGCAAAACTAAAGTGCAAATGTAAAAAAAAAGAGGGGTGGGGGAGGGGGGAGAGAATGCAGCAAGTACATTAGTACACCAAATCACAGGAATAATTCACAAGGTGAAAAAGAATTAAGTGTATTGATTCGCCCTACATGATTCCCTCGTACAGCATATTTAATTTATTTACAATAAAAATCTGAAGCTTTCGTACACAGCATCCTAACTAGCAACAGTATTTTAAGCATGATTATTACTTGTCTTGCAAAAGTAACTAGCTGCCAATGGGTTTTGGATTCCTATGAATACAGAAAGATATACACTCTGGTGCTAGTTAATTTTAACATGCTGAGAAGAAAAAAAAAAAAAAACAGCCCATGAAAACATTACTGACTGCAGTAAAATGAAGATCAGAATGGTTTCTTTTTTTTTTCCATAATAAACAATACCCCCAGACCATTAAAAATGAAGTGATTGAGTACATTATTGTCTTGTCTTTAAGGTACTGTGTTGTATAGTGTTCCCTTGCTTCCATTACCTACAATCCATGGCATTAGATTGATTAGTTGTGTACAAGCTGGCAGAGAAAGCCATAAAAAGGGGGAATGGAAGGGTTTGACTGTTCAATGTGTCAGACAGGTGAATAAGCAAAGAGATCCGTGACAGCATGGATGAATATTCTCATTGGTAAATGACACATTTACAGAGAAAGCTATTGCAGGTTAAGGTGTACACTTTTAGGTACGGTGATAGGTTCAACCACAATTTTGAAATTGTGCAATTCTGGTTACTGCATCTCGAAAAACAGAAAAGGTACAGAGAAAGGCAACAAAAATTATAAAGGAGATGAGACAAGTTCCCAATGAGGAAAGGCTAAAATGACTAGGGTGATTATTTAGCTTGGAGAAGAGATGGTTGCGGGGGGGGGGGGGGGTGTCTATAAAATACAGAGTGGAAAAGGTAAAGATGAATCACTTGTTTCTCTTTCCAAAAATGTTAGGACTAGGGGCAAGCAATGAAGTTGCTTATTAATAAATTGAAAACAAACTGAAGAAATATTTCTTCACTCAAAATGTAATTAAACTGGAAATTGTTGCCAGAGAATGTGATAAAAGCAGTTAGCTTAGCAGGGTTTTAAAAATAAATCTGGCTAATTTCCAAAAAGTCCATAAGCCATTATTAAGACTTGGGAAATCCATTGCTTATTTCTAGGATAAGCAGCATAAATCTGTTCTACTGTTCTGGGATCTTGCCAGGTACTTGTGACCTGGATTGGCGACTGTTGGAAACATGATACTGGGCTTGATAGAACATCGGTCTGTCCCAGTATGGCAATGCTTATGTTCTTAAGTCTACAAAATCTTGAGTGTTGTAGAATGAGTAGAAGTGAATCAATTTTTTACTCTTTCAAAAAGTACAAAGACCATGGGCCACTCAATGATGTTACATGGATATACAAGAAATAGGAAGAAATATTTTTCACTCAACAAAGAGTTAAACTCTCGAACTCATTGCCAGAGGATGTGATAACACCAGTTAGTATATCTGGGTTTAAAAAAAAGTTTGGACAAGTTCCTGGAGGAAAAGTCCATAGTCTGTTATTGAGATGCACATGGGGAAGCCACTGCTTGTCCTGGGATTGGTAGCATGAAATGTTGCTACTCTTTGGGTTTGTGCAGGTACTTGTGACCTGGATTAGTCACTGTTGGAAGCAGAACACCAGCTTGATGGACCTTTGGTCAGTCCCTGAATGGCTATTCTTGTGTTCTTATGTCTTCATTGTGAGGGTATTTTTATAACTGGTTGCCTAAATTGATACAGTAAGAACTCTGCTGCACGTCTCATATTCCGCCAGAACCGATATACTCATATCACCCCTCTCCTCAGGTCACTTCACTGGCTTCCGATCAGATACCACATTCAATTCAAGCTTCTCCTTCTTACCTACAAATGCACTCAGTCTGCTGCCCCTCACTATCTTTCTACCCTCATCTCCCTTTACGTTCCCGCCCGTAACCTCCGTTCACAGGATAAATCCCTCCTCTCAGTACCCTTCTCCACCACCGCCAACTCCAGGCTCCGCTCATTCTGCCTCGCCTCACCCTATGCTTGGAACAACCTTCCTGAACCCTTACGCCAAGCCCCTCCCTGCCCGTGTTCAAGTCTTTGCTTAAAGCCCACCTCTTCAATGCTGCGTTCGGCACCTAACCCTTGCCGTTCACTGAATCCAGACTGCCCTAATTTGACTGCCCCTATCGGACCGACCGTTCGCTTGTCTATTAGATTGTAAGCTCTTTGAGCAGGGACTGTCTCTCTTTGTTAAATTGTACAGCGCTGCGTAACCCTAGTAGCGCTCTAGAAATGTTAAGTAGTAGTAGTAGTATTACATATAGCAGTGATTTAACCAGAGCTGAGATTGTGATGTCATAATGCCTCATTCCACCAATGCCTAAGAGCCAACCTCATCAGTGATGTCACAATGGCTTGATTGTCCTATATTTGTCTCACTCTTATCTATTAGATTGTAAGCTCTTTGAGCAGGGACTGTCTCTCTTTGTTAAATTGTACAGCGCTGCATAACCCTAGTAGCGCTCTAGAAATGTTAAGTAGTAGTAGTAGTAGTAAGAAGGGCACCTATTTGTAGCTCATTTTATAAACACACATAGATGCCTATGAACAAATCCAGCAGGTATCATGTCTAAAGGAAATGGCAGACATTTATGCTTTCTTGGAACCAAGTTTACATTTTGATTGTGAGTATCAAAGCTATAGATAATGCATCAGAGACAATATGAGAAAATTAAACTGTGATCGGACCTTTATTTTCTTTTTCTTTTCAGGAAGCAGTCTTATCAAAATCTGAATTCATGTTGGATTAATAGTTTCCGATTGAGATAAGAATAATGTTCTACAAAAAAAAAAAGGTATTTTCTATTTATGCAAAAAAAAAAAAAGATCATTGAGGAAGCAATTGTGCTTTAACAGGTCCTTTTACTAAGCTGTAGCAAAAAGTGGTCTTAGCATGCCCTGACATGGATCTTTCCCACACGCTAAGGCTGCTGCTGATAATATGCAAACAGAAAAAGTAAACACTGGGCCTTCAGGAATGAGAAAAATGCAATCCTTTATTAATGATGAATACCCGACACGGGCCGTGTTTCGGCGTACAAACGCCTGCATCAGGGGTCTAACGTAAAAAATACATAAACATATATCATTAAAAATTATATATAACACAATAATGCAGAACCAACATCAAAATCAAAAATGCATATGCACGCTTACGTAAACATACATACACATGTATATTATAAACATTTTTAAAAAACAAAACATAGTTATCATGGTTACAAGAATATACATATAAAGAATGATAAAACATAATAACATATGATATAAAACTTCATCATCATGACCTGAGAAATATTAACCAACAATCCATACGTATATCGTCATATATCTATCTCCCCATTTACATGTACTTATTCACAAACTTAAAAAAACGTACTCATACATACATATACCTACATACCATAATGTTATATTTCAAACTCATGTGTGCAGGTCTGTGAAGACCTTACCATCTGGGGTAAGTGTTGCAAAAAATGAGTGCAACAGGGACTTATGAACTTATAGTGCACGCTTTCAAACACTCATACCATATAAGTAACTTTACTGATTACAGACTCTGCATAGAAAATAGAGCATAAAAGTGATGATAATAAATAAATAAACATCAAACCTTACCAAAAAAGGTCATGATGATGAAGTTTTATATCATATGTTATTATGTTTTATCATTCTTTATATGTATATTCTTGTAACCATGATAACTATGTTTTGTTTTTTAAAAATGTTTATAATATACATGTGTATGTATGTTTACGTAAGCATGCATATGCATTTTTGATTTTGATGTTGGTTCTGCATTATTGTGTTATATATAATTTTTAATGATATATGTTTATGTATTTTTTACGTTAGACCCCTGATGCAGGCGTTTGTACGCCGAAACACGGCCCGTGTCGGGTATTCATCATTAATAAAGGATTGCATTTTTCTCATTCCTGAAGGCCCAGTGTTTACTTTTTCTGTTTGTTTGGTTGCTTTTGTATGCTGCTTTCCCTCTGTTTTGTGGCTGATAATATGCAGCCATTTTTTTTAATGACCACATGAGCACTTACCGCCATTCATCTTATAGACAGTAAGGGCTCCTGCGTTGTCTGCGTGCTAACGGGTTGGTGTGCAGTAAAGTAGATGCGCTAAATGCTTAGTGCAGGAATGCCCACTCTCTGCCCCTGATACCAGAGGCGTATCCAGACTTCGGCGGGAGGGGGGTCCAGAGCCCGAGGTGAGAGGGCACATTTAGCCCCCCCCCCCGGCCATTGCCGACGCCTCCACCACCGCCACCACCACCACCAACTTTGACCCCCCCCTGCCGACGACCCTCTCGACCCGCCTCCCGCCACCAACCCTCCCCGCCGTTGCCTACCTCTGCTGTCGGGGGACCCCAACCCCCGCCAGCCGAGGTCCTCTTCTTCTGGCGCAAGGCTTCGTTCTGTTTCTGAGTCTGATGTCCTGCATGGCTGCGGCGGGTTTGCGGCGGGAGGGGGGTCGAAAGTGTCGTCGAAAGGGGGGTCCAGGGCCAAATCTACGGGGACCCAGGCCCCCGTGGGCCCCACATAGCTACACCACTGCCTGATACACCCCCTCAAAACATTTTTAAAATAATATTTCAGCGTAAGGTTAGCACGTGCAGATTTCAGAGTTGCTATATGATACTTGAGTGTGTCCTGCGGTTCTCCATTTTTTTTCTGCGTTAGGTGCGCATTAGCAACCTACACAGCTTAGTAAAAGGACATCTAAATGATTTTTATGTTATTCAGTACCAATTATCTTGATAGTCCACAATATAGGGCTCGACTTGTATGATAAAAGATTAGGGGCCCTGTTTACTAAGCCACGCTAGAGACAGGCTAATGTTTTTACTGTGTACCAGCCATGCAGATGCCTGTAATATTCCTATTGGTATCTGCATACACATGCTAATTTTTAGCACGCACTAAAAATGCTAACACCCCTTAGTAAACAGGGTCCTATGTGTATTATTGCCATTTATTTCCCTCTTACCCATTATTGGATGCAATGCACAACAATACTTTACTCATATGTAATAAAATAGTTATGTAAATCATGACTCTGCTCAAAAGCTGCCCCTGAAAATGCCTGCACCAATTAGAAGTATGCACGCTATGGTCATCACACATGCTTTCACACATGGAGTCGTTTTGCAAAAGGCATTTCAGAAGCATGCAAACAGAAGACAAAATCTCCACAAAATTAGTCCAGGGGAAAACAAAGGTGGAGAACAACTGCAGTGTCAATCATAAGCTTTAAAAATGTACTTAATTAAAATGACAAAGGACAAAGGACTTTTTCTCTACCTTTGTCTTCCTGTATTTCCGAAGCACACCATAAAATGCCTTTATAAAATTACATTCTGGGATGCAATTTGAAAAGTGCCATCCACAAAGCCAATGCTCGTTCTGTGAAACTCAGATTTTTCTGTCACACCTGAAAATAATTCCTGATGCAAACTGTCAGGCACGCAGTAAGCTTCGGATCCAAACTGTAAGATTCATAACACACTTCCAAGCAAGTGTAGGCAAGGGCCGAATGATCAGAAACTATGACCCGAGGAACTAAGGTCCAAGAAAGCACAAAGGCAGACGGTCTGCAAACTCCAAGATGGAACACAAACAGAGCAGATCGTTTAACAAGCAAAAAATGATTTATTAATGGAAAAACAAATTGCATAATATGTATACACACAAACAGCCTGACACAGGCGGTGTTTCGCCCAACAGGGCTGCTTCAGGGGCTAAACAACACAGTTTTTCTGTGAATATATCTTGAATGCGCGATCAGAGATATGTGACTGTCGGATTGACTCGGAGTCAGCATATTGGTTTTCGGCATCCCTGATCCAGCTGTTTTTTTCATATCAAAGCGAGCTTCTTTATATTTAATACGAGTACTTTCAACATATATTCATCACACTTCACAGAAAAAGTGTGTTGTGTAGCCCCTGAAGCAGCCCTGTTGGGCAAAACACGGCCTGTGTCGGGCTGTTTGTGTGTATACATATTGTGCAATTTGTTTTTCCATTGATAAATCATTTTTTGCTTGTTAAACGATCTGCTCTGTTCGTGTTCCACCGAGGAACTAAGGTGCCCAGATTTCTTATTTTTATTAGGTTGCCGTATCTCAAAAAAGATATAGTGGCATTAGAAAAGGTTCAAGAAAGAACAACCAAAATGATAAAGGGGAAGGAACTCCTCTTATATGAGGAAACATTTTCACTCTTTCAAAAAGTAGAAAGACCAGGGCACAAAATTCTAATTGATGCCAATTAGTATCAATAATTGTTTATTAAGCGGCAATTATCAGCACTGATTGGCTTGTTAACTAATTGTTGTACAAACAAATCTGGAATGCAACCGGATATGCGCACACAACAGCAGTTGGTATATATATATATATATATATAGAGAGAGAGAGAGAGAATCCGGGGGTAACGTTAAAATAATAACAAAGTGCAGTTTTGCGTGTAAATGCAAATTAATTAGCACCAATTAACTCCAATTATTGCCAATTGTTTGTGCCAATTAGCACCAATTAAGTTATGCATGTGTCTGCCAATATTTTGTAATCTATGGAGTCAATTTTCCATGCTATGCATGAAAATGTATGTGCAAGATGATAGATTTGAGGAACAGTTCCCCCAATATTCATCACTATTTAACCGGCCAGAAACGGCTCCTGGCCGGTTAAACATCACTTAGCTGACTATCCGCGAATATTCAGTGGGAGACAGACGGTTATCTTCCGCTGAATATTCCCAGTCAGCATTTAGTAGCTAACTGGTTATATCGCGTGATATAACCGGCTATCAGCTAATATTCAGTGCATCGCTGGTTAAGTTTCGTGGCCAAATCGGGCCACCGAAATAGCAGACCTATCTTTGGCTGACTTAAACTTAACCAGCCAGTGCTGAATATTGGCGAGGCTGATCAAACCAGCCAAAAATAACCTGTATATTCTCAGTGGCATAGCTACGTGGGGCTTGGGGGGGCCTGGGCCCTTGTACATTTGGCCCTGGACCCCCCTGCCGCCAACCCGCCCAACCCCCCCTCCCGCCGCCAACCCGCCATCGCCGTTGCCTGTCTTTGCTGGCGGGGGACCCCAGCCCCCGCCAGCCGAGGTACTCTTCTTCTCGCAAAAGGTTTCCTTCTGTTTCTGACGTCCTGCATGCTGCCATCTTGTTGAGTACCACAATAACTGTATTGCAAAATCCGATAAACTTATAACATGCAATGCAGTCTTAAGACTCTGGCACAGATTTCTTCAGTTTGGCTTCCCAGAAAAAGCCTGACTTTGTTTTAAAAAGATTCTGACCCCTGACACAGGCGTTCGCCGAAACACAGGCCGTGTCGGGTCTAATAAAAACTGCCTCCTCTTTGCTCTCCCTGTTTGCCCCATCTGCAGCCTATTACACTGTTTTTGTCTCATATTATCCAGATAATGCCACTGAGTATTTGGTCAGACCACCTTGGCGCAATCTGGGTAGTGTCAGAGCGATCCAAGGGGTGGAGCTTGGACAGAGTTGGGAGTCACCTGGTTAATGAGGATATTCAGTCTGGATGAAGTTAGGACAGGAAAATGGCTGCACTAACTTTATTCGGTTGTCTATCTGGGTAGTAGTCAGGGCTGACGAGAGGGGGGGCAGGGGGTCAAAATTCCCCAGGCCCAGCCTCCAAAGGGGGGGGGGGCCCAGGCTCAGGCAAGCTTCTTCCAGCCTGCTTTTCGGTTTGTCCTCTCCTGCGTGCCGCCCAGTACCCGGATGATTGCATTAACACGATATTGTGCTAATGTGATCATCCGTGTCCCACTCCCGGCACCAACAGGAGCAGTGCAGGAGAGGACCGAACGAAGGAGAAGACAGAAATGCGTGAGGGGCGGCAGCCCTAGTGTGGGGGGAGGGGACAGCGGCTGTGGCCTAGGTCGGGGGCATGGAGGGTGCACATGCATATGCGTGTGCAGCAGTCCAGTCCTGCCCCAGTCCCAGCTCTGTGTCTCTTGGCAGCTCTGGTAGCAGTCTGAGTATCAGGTATGGAAGAAAGTGGGATGTTTGACCACGGAAATACAAGACCTGGAGAGATGGATCTTAAAAATACTTGTGTATTGATGAATAAAAGACTTGACACAACCGTTGTGTTTCGGCCATTAGGCCTGCATCAGGAGTCTACAAAACAGACTCACAGAAACAGAAGCCTGAGCGGCTGCGTTGCTGATCTGCAAGGACAGGCTTCTACATTACCACTACTACTACTTATCACTTCTATAGAGCTACAAGGCATATGCAGCGCTGTACACCATACATGAAAAGATAGTCCCTGCTCAAAGAGCTCACAATCTAAAAATGGAATGTTGCTAGTGGAATAGCAACATTCCATGTAGAATCTCAAACAGTAGCAACAGAATCTCCAATAGTAGCAACATTCCATCTAGAATCTCAAGTAACAGCAACATTCCAGAATCTCAAATAGTAACAACATCCCATGTCCCACTGCACTAACCACTAGGCTACTCCTCCACTAGCAACATTCCATCTAGAAGCCTGCCCTTGCAGATCAGCAACGCGGTCGCGCAGGCTTCTGTTTCTGTGAGTCTGACGTCCTGCACGTACGTGCAGGACGTCAGACTCACAGAAACAGGAGCTTGCGCGGCCGCGTTGCTGATCTGTAAGGGCAGGCTTCTACATTACTATTACTACTACTTATCACTTCTATAGTGCTACAAGGCATATGCAGCACTGTACACCATACATGAAAAGACAGTCCCTGCTCAAAGAGCTTACAATCTAGATAAGACAGGTAAACAGAACAATTAAGGGTAAGGGAATAAAAGGTGAGGTTCAAGGACAGGGCAAGTGAGTAGTGGTTAGGAGTGAAAAGGTCCTAAGAAGAATATACAGTTTATAGTAAACGCAACATTAATGGGGTTAACGGGTACGTAAATTGAGCATAGGAGGGATTGGGTGCAGAAGGAAATGAGCGTTGGGAGGTAGGCGTAGGAAGATGGAGAGGAATGGATATGTGGTAGCAAAAAGGATAGTGGGAAACATGGTCAATGTATAACAATTGTCAATTATTATTATTATTATTATTATTATTATTAGCATTTGTATAGCACTACCAAACGCACACCAACACTGAACATCTGATACAAAGAGACAGTCCCTGCTCAAAAGAGCTTACAATCTAAGTAAGAATCATGTGGCAAGCTTTGGTTAGATTAAGGAGAGAGTGAGTGAAAAAGGTGCTAACACCCAGGAATTATTTAAAATTGGCCCCTAGCCAGATTCTGGTCTCTCAAGGGGTGAGGGTGGGGACGGGTTCACACCTGGCTCAAACACATGACCGAGGATCAGGCAGTTTGGTGGCCTCTGAGATACAAGCAGAGGAGATGGAGTTCTCCTAGCACATTATAAAATACTGCCTTAAGCCAAAAAGGATGCAGAAGAGCAGGTTGCTGGGTCAAGTTGTTGCCCAGGAGGAGTCTATGGATTGTAACTCAACCCCCCAAGGCCTTGGATACCTTAATGGACTCGGAAGCAGACCAGATAAATCCAGGACAAAAAGAAACAGAACTGAATTAAGATGAGTTCAAAATTCTTTAAAAAGTTTGAGATTTGCAAACACTATGTTGGAGGCTTCTGTAGGGAAACTTTTTTTTTTTTTTTAAGTGTGTGGTATTTTTGGATAAAAGGAAAGAAGATGGAAGCTTCTAGGGCTTTGCTCTAGGGTTTTGCCAGAAGGCAAAATTTTGATAGATAAGATATATATTTGCAATTACTTAAAGACTGTCTTTTTTTTTTCTGGATTGCTGGGTTACTGAAGGTAAAGCTTTGAGAACTACAGCCTGGGTGAAGGTGGAGCTAATTTGCATATTCATTTATTGCTACCAAACTAACTTGATTTCTGTTGTATTTTTAGGAATAAAGATACTAAGAATTTGATGTTTTTAAAGAAATACTGTGAACTGTTTTAATAGGAGCAAATTCATTATAAGTAGTCTTATTGAATTTTAAAGGAAAATACACCCTGAGTGTGAAAGGGACTAAAAAGAGGGACCAACCTTCAACTGGTAACTGTTGGTATAGATTCTTCCAACAGTAAAAACATTGAGTTTGTATGAATTGGTGTGCTTTTTTTTAGTAAATAGTGTGTGCATACTCTTAATGACTTTACCCCCAAAATAAAATGAAAAATGCTGCAAATGCCACAGAAGTTACAGGGAGCAGGATTTCTAAAAAAAAGCTTTGTTTGGGGCAGCCTTATACAGGAAGGATTAAGGGAATCCTCTTCCTTACCCCCCCCCCCCCCCCCCATTGTTTTTAATCCTCAAAACTGAAAGATTGTGGCCTTTGTATCTAACTAGCGTGGGTATGTTAAACTAATAAGTAGCTGAGTCCCTCCATTGATGTTTTCGGCATTGACAATTCTAAAATGGTTGCACTTGTCACACATAGCCGCAATACGCCAGTGTATTCCTGCATGAATATTATAAAGGGCTCTAAGAGATCCTTTTCTAAACTGCTACCAGATTTGTACACATCCTGACCTGAATGTATCAATTCTGATTTTTACATTCTATCGAAAATGGGCCTTTACCTCTTTAGATGGAAAATATATGTGTTTTTCATATAGCTCTACGATATGTTTTATAAAAGTCTTCATGTTCAGTGGGTCTGTACAGCACTGCTACTACTACTACTAATCATTTATATAGCGCTACTAGATGTACGCAGCACTGTACACATTATATGCAGGTACTTTTTCTGTCCCTAGAAGGCTCACATTCTAAGGGCCCCTTTTACTAAGCCACGTAGACGCCTACGTGCGCCGAATGCACGCCAAATTGGAGTTACCGCCCAGTTACCGCGTGGCCCTTGTGGTAATTTCAATTTTGCCGCGCATCCGCTACGCGCATCTGAAAAATATTTTTTATTTTCTGGCGCGCCTAACAGATGCACGCCGAGTGGCATTTGACGCACGTAGGTCATTACCACCTAGATTACTTACTGCTAGGTCTACGGCTGGCGGTAAGGTCTCCGACCCAAAATGGATGCGCGGCGATTTTGATTTTGCTGCATGTCCATTTTCGGCACAAAAAAAAGAGGCCCTTTTTTACAGGCACACTAAAAAACGGACATGTTTAGAACACTATAGAAATGATGATAGCAGCTGTAAAGACGAAACAGGCGTAGACAAGTCTACAAGTTTACTACATTATTGGTATGCAATTAAGTTTGTTTAGCATTCTCATATGTTTCTCAAGCAAATGTAACTACATATTTATTAGAGACACATTTAAATCACAAAGCTTAATAAATCTATTTTTCGCTTTCCAGAAATTCCTGGTTGATTAAGCAACAATAAACTATTATCTTTGGTTTATTACACTAGCATCTTGGGATCCTTATGTGATTTACTGGATATAAATCCTATGATATTTTATTCAATTAAATATGACACGATCATCTATAAAAGTCACCTACCTGACATCTGGAGGCAGAGTGGGTTAGAATGCCAAAGACCAAACGAAAGTGCCAATTGCTAAAACTTGAAAAATAATTTATGCTCCATAGGGAGCAGAGAGTACAATATTTTTAGCTTCTTTAAAGTTTCATTATGATTTTATGAGGCTATCCTTATAGCAGAAAAAAAAAGGTTGGTGTCAAGGGACCAAGCTACTTGAACACGTCTACCTCCTCTAACTCAAGGAAAAGATGACAAAAATTTCTTTTTTTCTTCTCTTCCTTTGCGTAAATGAAAGAAACTTGTCATTCCAACTTCAGAAAAACATTGCCAGAGATAAAAAGCACAACTCCACTGGGACAGTCATTTTTTGCTGTTATTACCAGAGAAAATTAGAACCATAAAAATGTCCAATTTAGAAAAAAAGGTGCCACTTTAGTGCCATTTGCATAAAAGCTCTTTCATACAAATTGTTACAAAGACAAATGCGTAAGTACTCTTGTTGAAAATTGCTTATATCTTAGGTGCTTTACCTGAAATGGCAGAAAGGCTTCTTCAAACTGAAATTCATTCCCAGGTAAAGAAGGCTGAAGGAACGTATTTCACCTATTTGTACATATGAGAACAGCTTTCCATAAAATCTTAACTAGCTGTTTTTTTTTTCTTTCTTCTTTTCTTATTTTTCCTCGTCCTTTGTCTGCTTGGTGACATTATGTTGAATGAATTAATTAAGACCGTTTCACACGGCCAAAAACTGAATAAATGACCCGCTGTTTTCCACAGGCCACTAGTGGGGTAAGGTGTGCTGGAGGACGGAGACCCTCACCCTGTAGCCAATGAAAGAGGTTGAAATCAGGAAATCTAGACTGCCCCAACTTGACATTTCGTTCTTTAGATTGTAAGCTCCTTTGAGCAGGGACTGTCCTTCTTTGTTAATTTGTACAGCGCTGCGTAACTCTAGTAGCGCTCTAGAAATGTTAAGTAGTAGTAGTAGAATGAACTCTAGGGGGGGCTGTGGGTTTTTTGCTGTTCACTGTCCAGGATAGCTGGCTGAGGAATGCACTCCCTCACCTTCTCAAATAAGGGGTTTAGTGGTTTGGAGTGTCAAGAGGTAGTGTGTGTGTGTTTTTAAGGCTTTAGCTCTTCAGATTTTAGCATTGAGATGTGTCCAATATTATTCTGAGATGGTTCTGGGCTGAATCAGATTCTATGTAGTCCTCTCACTCCTGGAATTTTGCTCAGTGTATAGGAAACTTGGGATCCTGCCAAGGACTTATAACCTGGATTGGCCACCTTTGGAAACAGGATATTGGGCTTGATGGACCTTTGGTCTGACCTGCTATGGCGATTCTTATGTTCTTATGGCAATTATCAATCTTGGGGATGGCTACAGAAACCATTGGGCCCAGCTAGCTCATTTTCATCAGACTGCCACCATGGTTCCTGCCTTAACTGGCAGATATGAAAAGTCAGGGGGTTCAAAAAGGGTGCGTTTAGGGGCCCTTTTTACAGAGTGGCGGTAAGCCCAATGCATGGCCATTTTGTTTTTGGAGCTTTCTACCCGCTGCAGTAAAAATGGCTCTGACGCATGGGGAAAACAGCCCCACCACTACCGCAGGGCCCTTTTTCTCTCAGCTTGGTAAAAGGACCCCTTATTTAATTAATTGCTATAAACATCCTAGGTTTATCTGGGGAATTCGTTGGTTATAAAGTAGAGAGTTGCACGGAGACAGAAATCTTACCCGTCCCCGCCCAACCCCACTGGAATCTTACCCACCCCCACTGGAATCTTACCCATCCCCACCCATCTCCACAAGAATTTAACCTCTCCCCACCCATCCCCGCAAGAATTTAATGGTACATTTAAAAAATTTGGGTCGGCTATCTCAGTCTCTCTCTGGGTTCGAGCCTCAGCACTGCAGGCAAGGAAGGAACGGAAGTTGGAAGTTGGAACACTCTGGTGCGCACGTGTAAGACTTGTCTCTGATTCACTGGCACTGTGTGCTGAGAGGTCGCCACATGCATGCGCCAGTAAGTCAGGTGACATCTTATGCTTGTGCCTGTGTCAGAGTTGAGGTCTGCGCATCAGCCCGGGAGCAGAGAGAATTAATAGTAACATAGTACAGCAGATAAAGAAATAAACGGTGCAGTCTGCCCAATAGTCATGTTCATTATCAATTCATAATTAAATCAGCAATGAACGTGATATTATATACTTGATTATGGTCTTTCTTTGGCATTTCTGGGACATAGACCATAGAAGTCCGCCGGGCCCTATCCTTATGTTCCAACTGCTGGAGTTGCCATCGAAGCCCAGTCCAGCCTATCTGTCTTCTCCTGTTTATATTTTTTTGAAGGTACAGCCTCCAGAATTGAATACAGTATTCTAAATGGTGCCTCACCAGAGACTTAGGCAAGGACACTATCACCATTATTTTTCCTGCTGGCCATTCCTCTCTCTATGCACCTAAGCATTAAAGATTATCAGATACAATCACCCTCAAGTCAGACTTTTCTTTCATACACAGAAGTACTTCACCCCTTATACTATACTGCCCCCTTGGATTTTACAGGCCAAGTGCATGACCCTGTATTTTTGTTTAGCAATGAATCTTAGTTGCCAATTTCTGGCCCATTCTTCAGATAGAGAAATTGCTTCCAGACCATTTGGCTACTTAGGGCCCCTTTTACAAAGCTAAAAAGGAAGTACCGCCGGGCTACCACAGCAGCCCAGTGGTACTTCCCACCCCCAGCATGCCATCATAGCCAGTGCTACGAAACCTTCAGGCGATCTTTAAAGACCTTTAAAGATCTGTAACAGAGTGGACACCCGGGAGGGAGTGGAAAACATGAAAAAGGATCTGAGGAAGCTAGAATAATGGTCTAAGGTTTGGCAATTAAAATTCAATGCGAAGAAATGCAAAGTAATGCACACTTAGGGAATAGAAATCCACGGGAGACGTATGTGTTAGGCGGCGAGAGTCTGATAGGTACGGACGGAGAGAGGGATCTTTGGGTGATAGTATCTGAGGATTTGAAGGCGACGAATCAGTGTGACAAGGCGGTGGCTGTATAGAGAGAGGTGTGACCAGCAGAAGAAAGGGGGTGTTGATGCCCCTGTATAAGTCGTTGGTGAGGCCCCCTGGAGTATTGTGTTCAGTTTTGGAGGCCGTATCTTGTTAAGGATGTAAAAAGAATTGAAGCGGTGCAAAGAAAAGCTACAAGAATGGTATGGGATTTGCGTTACAAAATGTATGAGGAGAGACTTTCTGAACTAAGCATGTATACTCTGGAGGAAAGGAGAAGCAGGGGTGATATGATACAGACGTTCAAATATTTGAAAGGTATTAATCCGCAAACTAACCTTTTCCGGAGATGGGAAGGTGGTAGAACGAGAGGACATGAAATGAGATTGAAGGGGGGCAGACTCAAGAAAAATGTTAGGAAGTATTTTTTCACGGAGAGAGTAGTGGATGCTTGGAATGCTCTCCCACGGGAGGTGGTGGAAATGAAAACGGTAACGGAATTCAAACATGCGTGGGATAAGCATAAAGGAATCCTGTGCAGAAGGAATGGATCCTCAGGAGCTTAGTCAAGATCGTGCAGCGGGGCTGGTGGTTGGGAGGCGGGGATAGTGCTGGGCAGACTTATACGGTCTGTGCCAGAGCCGGCAGTTAGGAGGCGGGGCTGGTGGTTGGGAGACGGTGATAGTGCTGGGCAGACTTATACGGTCTGTGCCCTGAAGAACACAGGTACAAATCAAAGTAGGGTATACACAAAATTAGCACATATGAGTTATCTTGTTGGGCAGACTGGATGGACCGTGCAGGTCTTTTTCTGCCGTCATCTACTATGTTACTATGTTACTATCTGTTTTGCAAGGCCTACGCTACTGATTCTACTTAAATGCCTGAACTCTACAATGCATCTATACATACATGGCAATGGGCATTTTTATTTCTTATTTCCTTGTCCCTTATTGTACCCATTTACACCTACCTTACCTGACCCTTTTTCTAATTGTACTTGTTTAATACCTACCGTAATTGGCGTTCACCATTACGGTATTTTGTAAGCCACATTGAGCCTGCTAATATGTGGGAAAATGTGGGATACAAATGTTACAAATAAATAAATATTTTTGTATCGTCGGTGTGTACCCGACGGTAATTGAGCAGTGTCGTGCTTTGCCTGGTTACCGCCAGGTTAGCACAGGAGCCCTTACCGCTACCTCAGTGAGTGATGGTAAGGGCTCCCCCCAAAAATGGCCGCCCGACAAATTTGCAAATTCATTTAGAAAGTGTCTCATTGTTCCGGTACTGAGGAAGCATGGAACTTAACAAACCCTTGGCGCTTCAATGCAGTAAACGGCGCTACCCTTTTCCATTCTAATATTACTTAAGAAAGAAGCAGCATGGGAAAAAAATCAGCATTAAATTACTGCACTGAAGAGTAATGCAAAGGGCATATAAAACACACAACTCATCGATTCTGTGCACCAGGTACAAAAACACCTTAGATTGTGAGCCCACTAAGGACAGAAAAAGTACCTCCACGTAATGAGTACAGTGCTGCGCATGTCTAGTTGCAGTATAGAAATGATAAGTAGCAATAAGAAATTGCTTCCAATGTTTAAGAAATGCAGTTAAAATCTTGCACAGCTGTTCGTTACACCAGCTCAGGACTGGCATAAACATGGAACTGGAAGCAAATGGGTCATCCGAGTTGCAAGATATGCATGTCACATCAGATGACCCAAGATCCCTGGTAGGCCGTGGACTTCCTTACCCCCCCCCCCCCCCCCCAAAAAAAAAAAAAAAATCCCTCCTCCTGAGCCCCAAAATATAATCCTTAGTGATCCTATTGAAACCCCAGGTATTGCTCCTCCAAAAATAATCTCTGATGCTCATAGTTGACCCCCGGACCTGATGATCCCCTCCCCCTTTCCAAATAAAATAATCCCTAGTGGTCCTAGTGAAGCACCCCCCCCCCCCAACATAGTGGGGAAACGGGACTTGATATACTGCCTTTCTGAGGTTTTCGCAACTACATTCAAAGCAGTTTACATATATTCAGGTACTTATTTTGAACCAGGGGCAATGGAGGGTTAAGTGACTTACCCACAGTCACAAGGAGCTACAGTGGGAACTGAACTCAGTTCCCCAGGATCAAAGTCTACTGCACTAACCACTAGGCTACTCCTCCACCCATCAGATCCCCACTTATCCACTCACCTACAGACTTCTGCCTCTGCGGTTGCCATTGTCCAAAATGGAAGTGCCTGCCCTCTAGTGGGGCATCCTGATATACAGGGGTATTGCTCTTTCCTTCCAACATTTGGAGGTGGGTGGGGGACCCAGGAGTCCAGAGTATCTTGAGGGGAGGGGTTCCAGGTCAGGAGGTTCCATTAGGACCACCAGGATTTTTTTTTGGGGGGGGGGGGAGGAAATCTGTGGATTCACTAGGACCACCAGGGATTATTGTTTTTCTTGGGGGTGGGGGAGATTAGAGAAAGGCAGTTGAGATATCTGGAGGCTGTCTACTAGGACTTCCAAGGATTATTGTGTGGGTGGGGGAGGATTAGGGGATGTTGGCATATTCAGGATCCACTGGGCCACCAGAGAATTTTTGCAGGCTGAGGGTAGGGGAGAGGAATCAGAAAGTTTTTCTAATGTTTGTCTTCCTGTCACGGGTGTAAGCCAATCCCTGCTCTCAATGCTGATAGGAAAGGAGACATTTTACTCTCACTGTAGCTCAATGCTGCATATTACTGCATATTTCTGACAGCACACACTTTTTAATTCCAATGTAATTTGCATGCCATTAGTTTGACTTATCAGGAGTAAAGGTTTTTTTCTTTTATTAGCACTTGCATTAGAAAGCTGTGTACTGAAGCCTTCTAACACAATCCTTACTGCATTGAGGCACCTGTCATATATTACGTTTCTACCATTTCGTATATCCATACCTGGGAAATAGCTGTACCTAAGTGGAGGGTTTAATGTTTAGAGCCAGGGCCGCTGAGAGGGGGGGGGGCAGGGGAGACAAATTTCCCGGGTCCAGGCCTCTAAGGGAGGCCCTGCACTGGAGTCTCTCCTTCTCCTGCTCCCAGGCCGCCGTCGCTGCAATCCCCGGTCTCACCCGCCCGCCCTCGGTTCCGTCGACTGCCCCCCTCCATCCACCACCGGGCCCCCTGTATTCAAATCACAGCGCCTCACCTCCGTGTGAAAGCGCAGCGGCAGATTGCCTCCCTTCGGGCCTTCCCTCCCTGTGTCCCGCCCTTGTCTGATGTAACTTCCTGTTTCTGCGAGGGCGGGACACAGGGAGGGAAGGCCCAAAGGGAGGCGAGATGCTGCTGTGCTTTCACACGGAGGTGAGACACTGTGTGATTTGAATGCAGGAGGCCCGGTGGCGGACAGAGGGGGGGTGTTGACGGGGCTAGGGATGGGCGGGTGGAGACTGCGGCATGGCGGCCTTGCCCCAGGCCCGGCCTCTCAGCAGCCCTGTTTAGAGCAGTGAGCTGAGAACCAAGGAAGCTAAAGCTCAAATCCCACTGAAGCTCCCTGTGACCTTGGGCAAATCACTTAAACCTCCATTGCCTCAGGTACAAACCTAGAATGTAAACTCTCTTGGAGAATACCTAACTGCACATCACCGTATCACCCCTCGAGCTACTACTGAAAAAGGTGGAAGCGTAATCCAATACCCTGTCCCTTAAATCCAAAGATAGTGAGATATAATTCCAATGCCCTAATGAACTGCAACATGTTTTCTAAAAGTGTCATGAAAAGATTGATAAATAAATTTCACAGTTGAGTTTTGGATTGCTGTCAAAAAATATACACTAATTATACATCATTGTTCTGAAGATCTTTAGATTATCTTTCACAAATGGCAGTAGTAACAGTTTCACATATCTTAGATGTAAATAAACACAGAAATAAAACTCATGTTTCCACTTGTTAGTCCGATAATTTTCCATTTATTGAATGCTATGGCATTAAAAAAAATACAGATACTCAGTGCCTCTACACCAATTAAATAAAGATTGAATGAACACAAATCATAGATTAACAAAGCCACGGTAAACCGGACTGAAAAACTGTACGCAGTATTAAGAATACTGCAGATGTGCACCCAACTCACACGCCAAGACTTACACCTTGATTCAGTTGATATGTCTTTGCACCCAAAGTTGAGTGCGGAATTTGCCATTTTATAACAAACACTCATCCTGGAGCATCCTTTATAGAATACAACTGTATGCCATTACGGAATCAAACCCTCTACGTCAGGGGCGTAGCCAGACACCCAATTTTGGGTGGGCCTGGGCCTATGATGGGTGGGCATAAGAATTCTGCCCTGTCCCACAAGTGATTTGGTCTCTCCCTCTCTTGCCTGCATGCCATATGGTCTGTCAAACATCCCCCCTCCCGCATACCTTTTAAGTAGCAGATTTTCATTGCTCATGTTGGCCCCACAGCCTTCCCTCTGATGCAACTTCCTATTTCCACACAGGCAGGAATACATCAGAGGGAAGGCTGTGGGGCTGATGTGAACAGTACACATCAGTCGCTTCTTGCTGCAGGCGAAGATCTGCTATTTACAAGGTATGCAAGAGGGACAGTTGTTGGGAGTTCTCAGTTGGTGGGGCTTGGGGATTCCTGCCAGCCACATCATGCTTCTGCTGCTACTGGGTGGGCCTGAGCCCAAAGTGGGTGGGCCTGTGCCCACCCAGGCCCACCCTTGGCTACGCCACTGCTCTATGTATATCCAGTGCTGCTGCCTATCCCTGTAGTCACAATCGAATTCCCAGCTGTATCTCAAAAAAGATGTGGAGGGGCATAATCGAACGCGAACGCCCATCTCCATGAGCAACTATTTCCGAAAACGGGTACATGAAGGGGAGAACCAGACCGTATTTTCGAAAAAAAATGGGCGTCCATCTTTCGGTTCGAAAATACGGTTTGTTCGGACCAAATATGCCATGGATTTAGTCATTTGTGAGCTGGGCGTTTGTTTTTTTTAGCGATAATGGAAACTAAAAACGCCCAGCTCACAAACGTCCTAATCCAAGCCATTTGGTCATGGGAGGGGCCACGATTCGTAGTACACTGGACCCCCTGACATGCCAGGACACCAACTGGGCACCCTAGAGGTCAGTGCGGTGGACTTCAGAAACTGCTCCCACATGCATAGCTCCCTTACCACAGGTGCAGAGCCACCAACCCCCCCCCCCAAAAAAAAAAAAAAACACCCACTACACACAAATGTACAACACTACCATAGCTCTTAGGGGTGAAGGGGGCACCTACATGTGGGTACAGTGGGTTTTGGAGGCCTCCCATTTACCAGCACAAGTGTTACAGGTGGGAGAGGGATGGGCTTGGGTCCGTTTGCCTGAAGTGCACTGCGGTACCCACTAAA
Source organism: Microcaecilia unicolor (assembly GCF_901765095.1). Taxonomy (NCBI): domain Eukaryota; kingdom Metazoa; phylum Chordata; class Amphibia; order Gymnophiona; family Siphonopidae; genus Microcaecilia; species Microcaecilia unicolor. The sequence goes on from NC_044039.1 coordinate 200,104,567, forward strand.
AGTGCTCCAGGGACCTGTATACACGCAGGCCTCTAGGACTTGTTGCTGCTGTATAACCTTGGCACACCAGTTAACACCTGAAGACTAATGTCTCTGAAAACGTCCTTTATTGGAATAAGCACGTTTACTCACAGTTAACTGCAGATCAGAGGTTGTGTCCCACTGGCAACGAGTCTCCCTGGTACTGAGATTAGCAGTAGGTCAGAGCTGGCAGAATGCTGTACAATGCCCTTTTTCAGCAACATTCAACGTAAGAACTAAGTGCTGTAACGTGGCTAACACATGAAAGGGATCTAAAACTGGCTTACAAAAATGGCCACTACCTCATTGACTACTGGAAGCAAAACAGGGCACACTGTGACCCAGTAGGCAGGGGGAAAAGCACCATGGGAGTAGAGCCTATCACCTACCAACATTGTGAGCATTTAACATAAGCTAGTGGAATCACGGAGCCCAATACCCTACACCCACCACAATGCATTGCTGATGTGACTCTGCAGTGCACATAACAGAAAAGGTGTCACACTCACCCGAGACGCACATCAGTATCAGAGAAAGGCTATCACAGGATACAACACATTCTGCTTTCATGGAGGTGGGTACGGCATTTGAGACTGGCATAGAGGCTGGCAAAAAAGGTTTTTCAAGTGGGTTTGTTTGGTTGGAGGGGGTTAGTGACCACTGGGGGAGTCCGGGGAGGTCATCCCCGATTCCCTCCGGTGGTCATCTGGGCAGGTGTGCCACTTTTTTGGACTTGTTCGTGAAAAAACAGGGTCCAAGAAAAGTGACCCAAATTCGCGCTAAAAACGCCTTTCTTTTTTGGATTATTGGCCAAGGACGCCCATCTCTCCTCGGCCGATAACCACGCCCCAGTCCCACCTTCACCACGCCTCCGACACGCCCCGTCAACTTTGGTCGTTTCCGCGACAGATTGCAGTTGAAGCCACCCAAAATCGGCTTTTGATTATACTGATTTGGGCACCCACGGGAGAAAGACGCCTATCTCCCGATTTGGTTCGAACTATGGGCGTCTTTCTCTTTTGAAAATCAGCTGGATAGTGGAATTAGAAAAGGTACAGAGAAGGGCGACAAAAATGATAAAGGGGATGGGACAACTTCTCTATGAGGAAAGGCTGAAGCATCTACAGCTCTTCAGCTTGGAGAAGAGACGGCTGAGGGGAGATATGATAGAGGTCTATAAAATAATGAGTGGAGTGGAATGGGTAGACATGAATCATTTGTTTACTCTTTCCAAAAATACAAGGACTAGGGGGCATGCAATGAAGCTATAAAGTAGTAAATTTAAAACAAGTCAGAGAAAATATTTCTTCACTCAACATGTAATTAAACTCTGGAATTCATTGCCAGAGAATGTAGTAAAAGTAGTTAGCTTAGCAGAGTTTAAAAATGTTTGGATGGCTACCTAAAGGAAAAGTCCATAGACCATTATTAAAATGGACTTGGGGAAAATCCACTGCTTATTTCTAGGATAAGCAGCATAAAATGTATTGTACTGTTTTGAGATCTTGCCAGGTACTTGTGACCTGGATTGGCCACCGTTGGAAAAAGGATGCTGAGCTTAAGGGAGAGGGGCAGTGTTCTCCTCATAGTAAGTGATGGCAGATAAAGACCTGAATGGTCCATCCAGTCTGCCCAATTGTCACATTTATTCTCAATTCTAGATTAAATCAATATATACTTGATCATGGTCTTTCTTTGTTGTTTCTGGGGCATAGACTATAGAAGTCTGTCTGCCCAGCTCTGTCCTTACGTTCCAACTACTGGAGTTGCTGTCAAAGCCCACTCCAGTCTGTCCGAATCAGTCTTATCATTGCGGAACACAGACCGTAAAACTGGAGTTAGGACTATTCAGCAACTCCTGGCCTGAGACTGAACTGTGACATGTGGTGAAATACTAATTAGCATTCATGAAACATAAATATAACATATACGTGCAGAGACCTCAACGACAGTGTTATAAGTGACATTATGGTCATTGTGGACCGAAGGTTAAATCTGCAAGCAATTTATAAGCAGTTTAATTGGTTGTAGCAGTTAAGCTCGGTGAATAAAGCCCTTAAAATTATGATCTTTGTGCAATAAGATTTGCAGAGTTTTCTTTAGCACATATGCAGAGTTGCGTAAGGACTGCATTGTCCTGGCTACTATTCTAATTTTTCCTTGTCCATGATGGTTTGTCTTTGGACTGTTCTTTATAAAATATGCATACAATAAACACCTCTCTTTGGACATTTTGCAGACAGGCCCTGATATAAAATTAGCCCCCATGTGATCATTTTACATAAGAATAGCCATACTGCACATGTATGCACATGGTATAGATAGATAGATAGATAGATAGATAGATAGATAGATAGATAGATAGATAGATAGATAGATAGATAGATAGATAGATATCCACCTGGAGTATTGTGTTCAGTTTTGGAGGCCGTATCTTGCTAAGGATGTAAAAAGAATTGAAGCGGTGCAAAGAAAAGCTACGAGGATGGTATGGGATTTGCGTTACAAGACATATGAGGAGAGACTTGCAGACCTGAACATGTATACCCTGGAGGAAAGAAGAAATAGGGGTGATATGATACAGACGTTCAAATATTTGAAAGGTATTAATCCGCAAACAAACCTTTTCCGGAGATGGGAAGGCGGTAGAACTAGAGGACATGAAATGAGATTGAAGGGGGCAGACTCAAGAAGAATGTCAGGAAGTATTTTTTCACGGAGAGGGTGGTGGATGCTTGGAATGCCCTCCCGCGAGAGGTGGTGCAGATGAAAACGGTAACGGAATTCAAACATGCGTGGGATAAACATAAAGGAATCCTGTGCAGAAGGAAGGGATCCTCAGGAGCTTAGCCTAGAATGGGTGGCAGAGCTGGTGGTTGGGAGGCGGGGATAGTGCTGGGCAGACTTATACGGTCTGTGCTGGGGCTGGTGGTTGGGAGGCAGGACTAGTGCTGGGCAGACTTATACGGTCTGTGCCAGAGCTGGTGGTGGGAGGCGGGACTGGTAGTTGGGAGGCGGGGATAGTGCTGGGCAGACTTATAGGGTCTGTGCCAGAGCTGGTGGTTGGGAGGCGGGGTTGGTGGTTGGGAGGCGGGGATAGGGCTGGCCAGACTTATATGGTCTGTGCACTGAAGAGGACAGTACAAAAAAAAAATGTAGCACATATGAATTTATCTTCTTGGGCAGACTGGATGGACCGTGCAGCTCTTTTTCTGCCGTCATCTACTATGTTTACTATATATATATATATATATATATATATATATACCATGATCTGTTCCATATATACTATGTTCCGTGTATGTTATCATGTATGTATGCACCTTAACGCAATACCATTTGTAATCCTGTTAACCGAAAATGGCAACCGCCATTACGGCAAATGTAAGCCACATTGAGCCTGCAAATTGGTGGGAAAATGTGGGATACAAATGCTACAAATAAATAAATAAATACTGGTTGAGACCAGTGATCCAACTAGCCCAGTATCCTGTTTCCAACAGTGGCCAATTCAGGTCAAAAGTGCAAAGCTTACAGGCTTTTTATCCATGAATTTTGCACTCTGGGGGGCCATTTTACTAAGCCACGGTAGGCCCTACAAGTGTGTGGCACATGCCAACATAAGACTACCGCCAGGCCAGCGTACTCTCCTGGTGGCAATTTCAGATTTGTTGCATGCCCTTAACTCCTGGATGAATTATTTATTTATTTCCTCCTACGCACGCCAGTTCCGGTGGTAATCGGCACTTGGCGTGCTCCAACCGGTCACAGTGTGTAGCGTTTGAGCCTTTACCGCTAGATCAATGGGTGGCGTTAAGGACTCAGGCCGGTTCCGGGCACGCACTGGTTTAATTTTTACCACAGGCCCTTTTCCCGTCCCATTAAAAAAAATACTTTTTTTGTAGATGCAGTAAAAACTGGCCTAGCATGTGCCCAAAACACACACCTACACAACCACAGGACACTCCATACTATGGCTTACCAAATCCAAGCCCTTTGGTCGTGGGAAGAGCCAGCATTCGTAGTGCACTGGTCCCCCTCACATGCCAGGACACCAACCGGGCACCCTAGGGGGCACTGCAGTGGACTTCACAAATTGCTCCCAAGTGCATAGCTCCCTTACCTTGGGTGCTGAGCCCCCCAACCCCCACTCCCCACAACTGTACACCACTACCATAGCCTTTAGGGATGAAGGGGGACACCTCCATGTGGGTACAATGGGTTTTGGGTGGGTTTTTGGAGGGCTCACATTTACCAGCACAAGTGTAACAGGTAGGGGGGGGATGGGCCTGGGTCCGCCTGCCTGAAATGCACTGCACCCACTAAACTGCTCCAGGGACCTGCATACTGCTGTCATGGAGTTGACTATGACATCTGAGACTGGCATAGAAGCTGGAAAAAATGTTTTATAATTTTTTTTAGGGTGGGAGGGGGTTGGTGACCACTGAGGGAGTAAGGGGAGGTCATCCCCGATTCCCTCCGGTGGTCATCTGGTCAGTTTGGGCACCTTTTCGAGGCTTGGTCGTGAAAAAGGGTGGACCAAGTAAAGTCGGCCAAATGCTCGTCAGGGACGCCCTTCTTTTTTCCATTATCGGCCGAGGAAGCCCTTCTCTTAAGCACACCCCAGTCCCGCCTTTGGTACGCGGCCGACACGCCCCCAGGAACTTTGGTAGTCCCTGTGACGGAAGTATCTGAGCGTTTCAACATCCCCTATTTGGGGGCTAAGATTGGATAACTCTCCTATTGTAATAATGTTTCTGTTTAGCTTTTCATTATATATATAATTATTAGGAATCTGGACTATATTTTCTGTTGCAAGTGATTGCTTGTACATTTGTTAAATTTCAAATAAAAAGAAAGTATAAAAAAAAAAAGGACGTGTAGGTGGCCCCAGGTGGAAGAAAGGAGACAATGCTGAGCCAAAATTCATAAAAGAAAACAGTATTCATTTGAGGACCTGACACGGCCCATGTTTTGGCAGAATGCCTGCATCAGGGGTCATGCATCAGTCTTAGATGAATGCTTCCAATGTCAGATGTATAGAATAAACTATCATAGATAAAGGCCACAATAATTTTACTTGCATTCTAGAAGTCACCAATGGCAACTGTCGTGCCAAATACACTTTTTTTGTTTTTTAAATTTCATGTGTCGTATGTGTTTTATAACAATCTCCAGCATCCGTGAGCCTTATATAAAACAAGCAAAAAAGGCCTGTTTTGCAAAAAAAATGAACAAGGCACTAGCAAGGCTATGTTTTTAAGTGAACTGCGATTCTCCCCTCGCCTCCCATCCCATCCATATCCACCGATTCTTGCGATTGTGTCCTCGCCTCCCATCCCATCGATATCCAGCGATTCTCCTGTGCCCTGCCCTCCCATCCCATCCATGTCCAGCGATTGATGTACAGTACGTTGGAGTGTCCCTCTGCTTCTCCTCTGTCCCCTGTCCCCCCCTCCATGTCCAGCGATTCTTCCCTCCCATCCCATCTATGTCCAGCGATTCTCCTCTGCACTTCCCTCCCCTCCCCTCCCATCTGTGTCCCGCAATTTCGGGCTCCCCTCCATGTCCAGCGATTCTCCTCTGTCCTGCCCTCCCCTCCCATCTGTGTCCTGCGATTCTCCCCTCGCCTCCCATCCCATCGATATCCAGCGATTCTCCTGTGCCCTGCCCTCCCATCCCATCCATGTCCAGCGATTGATGTACAGTACGTTGGAGTGTCCCTCGGCTTCTCCTCTCTCCCCTGTCCCCCCCTCCATGTCCAGCGATTCTTCCCTCCCATCCCATCTATGTCCAGCGATTCTCCTCTGCACTTCCCTCCCCTCCCCTCCCATCTGTGTCCCGCAATTTCGGGCTCCCCTCCATGTCCAGCGATTCTCCTCTGTCCTGCCCTCCCCTCCCATCTGTGTCCTGCGATTCTCCCCTCGCCTCCTATCCCATCGATATCCAGCGATTCGCTTCTGCCCTGCCCTCCCATCCCATCCATGTGCAGCGATTCTCCTGTGCCCTGCCTTACCCTCCCGTCCCATCCATGTCCAGCGATTGATGTACAGTACGTTGGAGTGTCCCTCTGCTTCTCCTCTGTCCCCTGCCCTCCCCTCTGTGTCCAGCGATTCTTCCTTCCCCTCTCATCCCCTCCCATCCCATCTATGTCCAGCGATTCTCCTCTGCCCTGCCCTCCCATCCCATCCATGTCCAGCGATTGATGTACAGTACGTTGGAGTGTCCCTCAGCTTCTCCTCTCTCCCCTGTCCCCCCTCCATGTCCAGCGATTCTTCCCTCCCATCCCATCTATGTCCAGCGATTCTCCTCTGCACTTCCCTCCCCTCCCCTCCCATCTGTGTACCGCGATTTCGGGCTCCCCTCCATATCCAGCGATTCTCCTCTGTCCTGCCCTCCCCTCCCATCTGTGTCCTGCGATTCTCCCCTCGCCTCCCATCCCATCGATATCCAGCAATTCGCTTCTGCCCTGCCCTCCCATCCCATCCATGTGCAGCGATTCTCCTGTGCCCTGCCTTACCCTCCCGTCCCATCCATGTCCAGCGATTGATGTACAGTACGTTGGAGTGTCCCTCTGCTTCTCCTCTGTCCCCTGCCCTCCCCTCTGTGTCCAGGGATTCTTCCTTCCCCTCTCATCCCCTCCCATCCCATCTATGTCCAGCGATTCTCCTCTGCCATGCCCTCCCCTCCGTGTCCCATGATTGTCCCCTCGCCTCCCATCCCATCGATATCCAGCGATTTGCTGCTGCCCTGCCTTCCCATCCCATCCATGTCCAGCGATTCTCCCCTCCACTCCATGGCCAGTGACTCTGTCCTTCCTGCTGCCCTGCCTGTAAGCTCTCAGGTCGGAGTGGCAACAGGCAGACTGGGCTCGCATCGCCTTCTGCGTTCCCTTGCCTTCCCTCTCACTGTCCCGCCCTCCTCTGATGTCATTTCATCTTTATGCGAGGGCGGGACAGTGAGAGGGAAGGGAACGCTGGAGGCGAGCTGATGTCAGCATGTTACGAACCCAGACAGCCAGTCATCCAGAGAACCTGAGGTACAAATTATTATATAGATATTACCACAGTTTTTCATGGATGGACTGAAAAGTCCATTTTCTGACTTAGATGTCCTATATATTTATTCTTTTTACTTCATTTTCCTGAGATAAACATGACCCCAAGGTCATTTTTCTTCTAAATAGGATTTTAATGTGTTTTATGCGTTCACTGAAATCAGCAAATATATTCCAGCAGAAAATGTTTCTCAGACACAAACTTAGGTGAATCATGATCTGAGTCATTAGTTAATTAGCTAAAATTAACATGTGTTGCTAGCCTTGATTAGTCATTTGAAGTTAATATTTCCATGGTTTCTTCTTATTTTCTGTTGAATGAATCAGGTCTCGCTCATAAAAAAAAAGTGAAAAGGTAACGAGAGGTCAACACTAAGATTTATCTGATTAAGTTTGCAAATTTCCTAAACAGGTTTTATAGATTTTAGAATTCCAGCGCGGGCCCCTTATACTGCTCAGTAGATTTTAACATTACACAATTATCCCCTTCATCCTGCTCATTGGCAGCACAAAACTTAGAGGCCTTTTTACTGAAGTGCGGTAAAATTTGGGCTTGGTATGTTTTAACCCAGGACTGCCCCCGGGATTTTTCGTTCTTTCTTTTTTCTTTTTTGTTGCAGATTATGTGCTAATGTTTCCATTAATGTGTGAGATCTGGAAAAAAAAAACATTTAAATGTGGGAACACTTACTGACTCCTATGTAGCTACGCTCTGGAACGTCAGACTCAAAAGAAACTTTCGTCGGCGCCAGCTTCAATGGAAGAATTAAAGGACCAAAGGCAGCCGGCAGCGGCAGGAGGACGCGGACCTCGGCTGGCGGGGGTTGGGGTCCCCCGCCAGCGAAGGTAGGCGAGCAACGGAGGGGGAGGGTTGGCAGCGGTAGGGGGGTCCAGGGCGAAATCTGCGGGGGCCCAGGCCCCTGAGGCCCCACGCAGATACGCCCCTGCCTGGCACGATCCAAAAAATGTACAAAACATTTTATACTGCTTATCCCAGTGGATTTTCCCAAGTCCAATTTAATAATGGTCAATGGACTTTTCCTTTAGGAAGCTGTCCAAACCTTTTTAAACTCCGCTAAGCTAACTGCTTTTACCATATTCTTTGGCAATGAATTCCAGAGTTTAATTACACATTGAGTGAAGAAACATTTTCTCCCATTCATTTTAAATGTACTACTTTGTAGCTTCATTGCATGCCCCCTAGTCCTAGTGTTTTTGGAAAGCATAAACAGATGCTTCACGTCTACCCGTTCAACTCCACTCATTATTTTATAGACCTCTATCATATCTCCTCTCAGTCGCCTTTTCTCCAAGCTGAAGAGCCCTAGCCGCTTTAGCCTTTTCTCTTAGGGAAGTCGTCCCATCCCCTGTATCATTTTCGTTGCCCTTCTCTGCACCTTTTCTAATTCCATTATATCTTTTTTGAAATGCGGCGACCAGAATTGAACACAATATTCGAGGTGCGGTCGCACCATGGAGCGAGTTTTAGTAGCATGCTCAGAAAGAAGTGAGAAATTTATCAAGGTCAAAAATGAAAAAAATAAGGGAGTCATCTTGCTATTGCGGAGTCTGCCTTGGAAGTTGAAGCAGCACAGGCAGAGCTATGGACTCCCCTGGGAGGTATGTATCATTAGTGAAGTGGACCTGGGAAGTCCTTCTTAAGTGGACGCTCTACAGCAAATCTCCCTGGGAGGTGTGTGACATCAATGGAGTGGTTCTGGGAAGACCTTCTTAGGTGGATGCTCTAGCTCAACACACGGCCACAGGTGCATGGCTGTGGGTGTGTGCCTGAAAAGACATGACCAAAGGGGCAAACCACAACCCCTTGGAGCTCCTTTGAAGCACTGAGGACTGGTTACTATCATTGTTTCAGTTATGGGAAAGAAGAGAAAGCAGGTAGTGAAGCCTGTGAATCTGATGGCAAGGACCCTATGGTCCAGCATGTGTTTGAGCTACCAAGCACCTCTACTTCACCTGCTGTGTGTCCTCATTGGGGGGCCCTTTTACAAAGGCACGCTGAAAATGGCCTGAGGTAGTGTAGATGCATGTTTTGGGCGCGCGTAGAATCATTTTTCAGCGCACCTGTAAAAAATGCCTTTTTTTAAAAAATTTTGCTGAAAATGGGCATGCAACAAAATGAAAATTGCCATGCGTCCAGTTTGGGTCTGGGACCTTACTGCCAGCGATTGACCTAGCAGTAAGGTCTCATGCAGTAACCGGGCAGTAATGGTCTACTTGTGTAAAATGCCGATTCCCGTCCGTGTGCCAGAAAATAAAAATATTTTCCGGCGTATGTAACGGATGTGCGTCAAAAATGAAATTACCGCAAGGGTCATGCGGTAGCTTGGTGGTAGCTCAAAATTGACGCATGTTGGGTGCGCACAGGCACCTACGTGGCTTAGTAAAAGGGCCCCTTTAAGTCTCCTTATCTTCTCAATGATCAAATCCTCCTCCTCATCCAGGCAAGGATCTTCTGGAAGCCGTGGTGTCTCCTTTACAGGTGACTCAAAATCTTCCAGTTTCTGATGAGAGTGTTAAACTATCTTTATCAGGGAACGGTACCTCTATTAGAGCTCCTATCCTTGTACCAGTTCAGTTAGACTCAGAGGGTCTGTTACAGCTACTTCGGATTCAGCCGTTCAAGTTAAACAAGCCACCATACAGGATATATGACAGCTGTATCCCGTGTAGAGAAAGCATTGCAATCTACTTCTTGGTGTAAATTCTCCCAGGATACTGCTATTAAGCTTCAAGACCTTAAAGGCCTAATTTCCGCTGGGAATCCATTTTTAATCTTTACTGAAATTATCAGTTTTAATTCCAGAATATCAATTCTACAAAAATGTTCTAATAGATCATGGACACAGAAAATTAAAAGAATCAGACGCGTAACTGGATTCTTACTCAAGAAAAATAGTATCTACAACATATTCAAGCCTTAAAACATACTAGGTAGAATTTTTTTTTGTAATAAGTTGATAGTAAATCTTATCTTACAATACATTGCAGATCACATTTTGCCTATAAAACTTCATGGAATGATGGAAGGAAATACAATCAGAAATCTTTCTTGTCCAGAAATTCAAAATCAACGGGATCATGAGCACGTGACAGCCTAGCACTTTTGGAAATCTTAACGAGCGATGTACAATTGTGAACAGGTTTACACATGGGACAGCATGAAGAAACACACCAGATCGTTTGCATTCTATATTGTTTGCAAGTCTGTCTCCAACGTGAATGCCCAATTGCTAATGATCAAAGAAATCATGGAAATCATCTTATTATTGATTCAGCATGTTAGATTTTTGCAGTTGGAAATGGCATAAATGGATGGTTTTCTGTCAAACTGCTACACTGTCCGGAGATGTAGCTAAATTTATTTTGTTAAAAAACGCGATTTCTTGCTAACTTTTTTTTGCACAGAAGCCAATTAGGGTAATTTGCATATTATGCAAATATGCCAGCACCCCAAGACAAACATTTCATGGTGTCTGGCCGTTCCCATGAAGACTTTCCTGGGTTAATACATTGTTTCCATAGTTTTGCCCGGAAATCATATTCTACAAACCCAGGAAATGTAAGTTCTATCTCTTTAAAAGCAGCACCCATTCCGTCCTTTCTTTCATTTAGTTACCTCCTTCACTGCTCCTTGGCGTAATCTGCATAAGTTATTGGTCTTGATTCCCAGGGCTGCCACCTCAATCTGTAGCAGTTAATAGTACAAGCTCACACATGGCTCTGGGACCAGGCTCAGGTTAACAAGGAATGCAACAGCAAAATGACTGGCTATGAAATAACCACTTGAAAAAGCAGGCTATTTTTTTTACTTCTCACATTTGCATGGAGTGAGAGAAGCTATTTAGTCTCAGAGGTTCAGTCAGATACATTAAAAAGATGAACATTTTACTTAATGCTCTAAGAAGATTCCTTAAAGCAGTTCTGATTATGGACTATTTGCATTAATTAATTTCCATGCCGAGACCGGCAGTGATATTAGTAGAACGAATGCTTTAATCAATTTCAACTTGCTGTTTTCTGTGAGCTGAAAGTGGCTTTGTGACTACTTTATTCAGCACGTTTATCGCACAGCGCTCGAGCTAATGCTCGTTGGAGGCACTGTCGAATTACAGGATGATGCAGGCATAAAATGAATGACAACTGGAACATGTCTACGTTAATGTGGATCGTTGAGCAGTAGGCCTTCTGAAGGGGTGCCTGACAGTTGCCTTTATTAAGTAACACAATGCCGCTGACTTTTCAGCCATTAGAAATAAAGTCATGTCATTGCCATGCTGCTCCACTGAGATTTGCGCAGAAAAGTTGCTGACCTGAATTTCTACTTGCATTGCTTAGAGAAATGCCTGAGCCAGTCAGATCTGAGTCTTGCAGCACTTTAAAACTCAGAATTTCTAGCACTAGAATTATGGCGGTGTGATTGCTGTGTTCATTTACCTCAGTTTACAGAAATGAAGGTCAACATACAAGGAATGTACCGTGTGAAGCCTTTTTACTACCTACATATGAATGATGATAAATTGTCTTGGCCAGTATGTTTTTTTCTAGCAATAAAGGAGCCGGTACTCAAATGCTAGGTCACCCTTCAAGGGTGGGGTGATCAATGAGGGACCCACCCCACAACAGCCAGGCCCCCTGCAACCAGTCACAGAAACTAAGACAAGGCAGAATTGATGTGTAGAGCCTGAGCTCTCTTATTAAAACTTGGGATCCGTAGGTCAACTTTAGCAGACAATGGGAAAAGTGCCGGCACTTAGTACTCCCAAGTACCCCCTCAAAAAAAGCCCTGGTCTTGACTAGATTTTAGGAGCTCCTGATGCAGTGGCGTAGCCACAGGTGGGCCGGGGCCCACCCAATTAGGGCTCAGGCCCACCCAACAGCAGCACACATATTAGCGGTAGCAGGTGGGGATCCCAAGCTCCGCCAGCAGAAGACTTCCCCCTGATGGTAATGAAAACGCTATTCTCCAGGATACCAGCACCTGCGCATGTTCAGTTTTCAGCGCACGCCTGCTGCAGACCGCTAAGGTGGAAAGAAGCGTTTTCCCACCAGCTGAGATTTTTTTTGCTGGTGGGTGAAGGGGAGAACACTTGATGCCCACCCACTTCTTACCTAGGCCCACCCAAAATCTTTTGTCTGGCTACGCCCCTGTCCCTGATGTCTTGAAGTTACTTTGAAGTCCTACACAGGAAGAGTAGTTTTCAAAGCTCTCAGCTTCACAAGTGGAAGTGAGCTTTTTTCAAAATTGTCCACCCTATATCTTAGGGGGCCTTTTACTAAGCTGCCGAAGAAGGGGGCCTGTTTTTGATGCACGCTGAGGCCCCCATTTACCGCAGCGAGTAAAAGAGTCTCATTTTTCAGAAAAAGAAATGGCCGTGCGGGAAGTGAATTACGAACCACATGGCCACTTCAGTGGGCAACTCTTACTGCCACCCATTGAGATGGCCATAGGAGCTCCCACGCAAACCCAGCAGTAATCGGGACATGCTGATTACCACTGGTTAACTCCGTAGCGCCTGAAATGGCGCATACTGGGAATGGGAAATAGCGCTGGGCTCCTGCAGTAGCCCGGTGGTAGTTGAAAGTTGGCGCATGCCAACCCTATAGTAAAAGGGTTCCTTACTGAATGTAGGAAGAGACATTCCCCACAGATAGTTGATAAATTCTGGGAGGAACAATTTTTACTTCTTCCTGGTCCAAGGTGTATTTGGGAATTGCATCATATTTCTAAAAAAAAGTGTGAAGGTTCTGAGTCTTTGGTAGAACAGGTATGAGGCCTCACTCTCAATTTCCTAGATTCTCCTTTTCCATGTTAGGGAGTTGTTGTTGTTCTTTTGTTTTGTTTTGTATGTTTTGTTTTTCATTTAGCCACATGTGTACGAAAAATTCAATCATCTGCAAAGAAGAAATCCTGAAAAATTATAAGATCTAAAGAGCAGTAAAAATATAAGGGCCCTGTTTACTAAGGTGTGTTAGTGTTTTTAGTGTACCCACACTTAGCACATGTGGGTGGAGGAGTGGCCTAGTGGTTAGAGCACTGGTCTTGAAATCTAGAGGTGGCTGCTTCAAATCCCAACTGCTGCTCCTTGTGATCTTGGGCAAGTCACTTAACCCTCCATTGCCTCAGGTACAAACTTAGATTGTGAGCCCTCCTGGGACAGGGAAATATCCAGAGTACCTGAATGTAACTCACCTGGAGCTACTACTGAAAAAGGTGTGAGCAAAATCCAAATAAATTATTTGAGATTCTATTGCTACTATCTGAGATTTTACATGGAATGTTGCTACTATTGGAGATTCTACATGGAATGTTGCTATTCCACTAGCAACATTCCATGTAGAAGCCTGCCCTTGCAGATCAGCAACACGGCCACGCAGGCTTCTGTTTCTGTGAGTCTGACGTCCTGCATGTACGTGCAGGACGTCAGGCTCACAGAAACAGAAGCCTACGCGGCCGTGTTGCTGATCTGCAAGGGCAGGCTTCTAGTGGAGGAGTAGCCTAGTGGTTAGTGCAGTGGAACACTGAACGTTGCTACTATTTGTGATTCCGTTGCTACTATTTTAGATTCTAGATGGCTTGTTGCTGAATGGAGGCGTGGCCTAGTGGTTAGAGCACCAGTCTTGTAATCCAGAGGTAACCAGTTCAAATCCCGCTGTTGCTCCTTGTGATCTTGGGCAAGTCACTTAACCCTCCATTGCTTCAGGTACAAACTTAGATTGTGAGCCCTCCTGGGACAGAGAAATATCCAGAGTACCTGAATGTAACTCACCTGGAGCTACTACTGAAAAAGGTGTGAGCAAAATCCAAATAAGTTATTTGAGATTCTATTGCTACTATCTGAGATTTTACATGGAATGTTGCTACTACTGGAGATTCTAGATGGAATGTTGCTACTATTGAGATTTTGTTGCTACTATTTGAGATTCTACATGGAATGTTGCTATTCCACTAGCAATGTTCCATTTAGAAGCCTGCCCTTGCAGATCAGCAACACGGCCACGCAGGCTTCTGTTTCTGTGAGTCTGACGTCCTGCACATACGTGCAGGACATCAGACTCACTGAAACAGAAGCCTGTGCGGCTGATCTGCAAGGGCAGGCTTCTACATGGAATGTTGCTAGTGGAGGAGTAGCCTAGTGGTTAGTGCAGTGGAAAACTGAACGTTGCTATTTGAGATTCTACATGGAATGTTGCTATTATTGGTGATTCTAGATGGAATGCTGCTGAGGCCTAGTGGTTAGAGCACCAGTCTTGTAATCCAGAGGTGACCAGTTCAAATCCCGCTGTTGTTCCTTGTGATCTTGGCCAAGTCATTTAACCCTCCAATGCCTCAGGTACAAATTTAGATTGTGAGCCCTCCTGGGACAAAGAAATATCCAGTGTACCTGAATGTAACTCACCTTGAGCTACTACTGAAAAAGGTGTGAGCAAAATCTAAATAAAATAAAAAATAACCATGTGGGCACCTATAGGGATATTGTAGGCACACACATGGTTAACCAGTGTGTATGGTTAATGCACATTAAAAATGTTAATGCACCTATAACACTGCTCAGTAAACAGGGCCCTAAGTTTGCAACCGTATTGGGGCAGTTGTCAATTTTTACTTAAAAAATTTGCAAACGTTTACACAGAAAAAAGTATACACATACTTTTTACCCCACCTACGACTATAAACTCACCCCCAAAAAGTTCCATTCCACTGCTATAGGGCCATGGGAAACAGTTTCCATTCATTCTTATTTCCTACAGTATCTGCTGCATTGTTTTGCCATAACCTGTTAGCATCAGCGTCATTTAAATAAAAAATATATGATTTGGCAGTTCAGATCAATACTCTTCAAAGTGGTGTCCAATTAACAGCACCTAGGCAGTGAGCAAAATAATCCAAATTGTTTTACTTCACCATTTCATATTTACCAATATTCCATAAGAACATAAGTGATGCTATACTGGAACAGACCGAAGGTCCATCAACCCCAGTATCCTGTGACCAGTCTTGGTCACAAGTACCTGACAAGATCCCAGAACAGTAAAACAGACTTTATGCTGCTTATCCTAAAAATAAGCAGTGGATTTTCCCCAAGTCCGTCTTAATAATGGCTTATGGGTTTTTCTTTTAGAGAAGTATCCAAAACTTTTTAAAACCCTATCAAGCTAACTGCTTTTATCGCATTCTCTGGCAACGAATTTCAGAGTTTAATTACACATTGCGTGAAGAAATATTTTCTATGGTTTGTTTTAAATGTGCTACTTAGTAGCTTCATAAGGCACCCTCTAGACTTAGTATGTTTGGAAAGAGTAAACAAGCAAGTCACATCCACCCATTCCATTCCACTCAGTATTTTATAGATGTCTATCATATCTCCCCTCAGCTGTCTCTTCTCCAAGCTACAGAGCCCTAGTCAGCTTAACCTGCTTTCCTTGTAGAATAGGTGGCATATAAATCTAGGCACCTAAATGTCGGTATACTGATAGAGAATTGCCCTCAAAAGGGCAGCTGTAAATAGGTGCCTGGAAGGTATTTATTGGGAGCTCATTCTAGAAAGGAAAGTAGGCAACTAGAGTTTTAAGGATAAAATCACTCCAGCCATAGAGGAAGTATATGTTATAAATGATCCATGTAAGTATGTGCCCAGACATAGTCATGTACTTACAGAATAGCGCAGAGCTAGATTATTCATATCCACGCATAACTGACAAGAATATCGGCCTAAATCTACACAGCTCCTTATAGAACTACCTCCAAAGAGCAGAATTTTATATCGGGTCACCATGGTAGGCAGCTACTTGACTTTATAATATACTAGCTTTTACGGCAGATAAACTCTTGAATGTAGGCGCAAATCACACCTGCTTGAGAGCAGGAGTAAATGAAGGTGCGTGCTTTACCCATGCGCATTCATAGATTAAGGCATTTCATCATTTCTGCACCTATATGTTCAGTGCTGTTCCTAGATCAGCTGCCACCCGGGGCGGATCGCAGCTGCGCCCCCCTCTAGCGCATCACCCCCTCCAACGGCACATCACCTCCACTCCCCATTGCACCACTCTTACCTCTTGGGGGTGCAGGGAGCAGTCATGCGCCTGTCGGCTCCACCAGTTCCCTGCCCCGGAAGAGGAAGTAATGTCAGAGGAAGCAGGGAACGGCGGAGCCGACAGTCACACGGATACTCCCTGCACCCCCTTGCAGCGTGCACCTGGGGCGGACCGCTCCCACCGCCCCACTCTTGGTATGCTACTGTATATGTTAACTTCACTTGTGTTCTGCCCAAATTCATTGCCTGTTCATGCCCATCGATAAAGTAAGTGCCATCATGTCATGGTACCTAATTTCATGCGAGTTGGCACTTATAAAGGGACTTGTACATGCATGTTATGACTTCTGACTGCACAACTTCATTTACCCTGAAGGTGGTAGGTGCATCCATGCTATCATCGGTCCAATATTGCAGCTGCCTCAATAAAGATGTTATTATTTATTTTATTGGATTTGCTCACACCTTTTTCAGTAGTAGCTCAACGTGAGTTACATTCAGGTACATGGGGTATTTCCCTGTCCCTGGAGGGCTCACAATCTAAGTTTGTACCTGAGGCAATGGAGGGTTAAGTGATTTGCCCAAGAACACAAGGAGCAGCAGCGGATTGCAAGACTGGTGCTCTAACCACTAGGCCACTACTCCACTCAGCAACATTCCATGTAGAATCACCAATAATAGCAACATTCCATGTAGAATCTCAACTAGTAGCAATGGAATCTCAAATAGTAGGAACGTTCAGTGTTCCACTGCACTAACCACTAGGCTACTCCTCCACTAGCAACATTCCATGTAGAAGCCTGCCTTTGCAGATCAGCCGCGCAGGCTTCTACACAGGGCTTCTACATAGGGCAGGCTTCTACATAGAATGTTGCTAGTGGAATAGCAACATTCCATGTAGAATCTCAAATAGTAGCAACGGAATCTCAAATAGTAGCAACGTTCAGTGTTCCACTGCACTAACCACTAGGCTACATCTCCACTAGAAGCCTGCCCTTGCAGATCAGCAACGCGGCCGCGCAGGCTTCTGTTTCTGTGAGTCTGATGTCCTGCACGTACGTGCAGGACGTCAGACTCACAGAAACAGAAGCCTGCACAGCTGATCTGCAAGGGCAGGCTTCTACATGGAATGTTGCTAGTGGAATAGCAACATTCCATGTAGAATCTGAAATATTTATTTAGATTTTGCTCACACCTTTTTCAGTAGTAGCTCAAGATGAGTTACATTCAGGTACACTGGATATTTTTCTGTGCCAGGAGGGCTCACAATCTAAGTTTGTACCTGAGGCAATGGAGGGTTAAGTGACTTGCCCAAGAACACAAGGAGCAGCAGTGGGATTTGAACCGGCCACCTCTGGATGCGCTCTAACCACTAGGTCACTCCACTCCATATGGCACTCAATCCTCCCATATGCACTTACATTTACTGTGCACTAAGGCAAACTACACAGTAAAAATGCCATGCTAACTGCTTAACACAGCGATGGGCAAGAATCAGGCAGGACCGGGGTAGAGCTAGGAGTTGGCTGCCCTGAGGGCTAGTCTGCGGATGACTACATAACTCTGGCTTTCCTGGCTGAAGATAGCTAGCGTGGCTGCAATTATAGCCACTTCGAGAGTCAAGTAGCACATGCTAAGGCAGGTAGAGGCCAAGGTGACATAAATAAATAAAGATATAAGGTTATTTCTGTGGCAGCACACCTCCATGACACCCTTCTACAAATAAATCCCACAATATGTGATCTCCAGCCAACCCCCTACACATATTTATTTATTTATTGCATTTGTATCCCACATTTTCCCACCTCTTTGCAGGCTCAATGTGGCTTACAATGCATCATGAATGGTGGAAATTTATAAGAAAATAGACATTTAGTATTACAGAAGGATCTTGGGTATGAGTTATCTTGTTGGGCAGACTGGATGGACCGTGCAGGTCTTTTTCTGCCGTCATCTACTATGTTACTATGATAATGATAAAACATGATAGTAATATAACAAGCAGATATTGTAAGACAGTTCTGAATATATTTGGTGGAGTTCATATTTGTTGATCTTTGTGGTATGTCTTATTAAAGAGATGGGTCTTCAGTAGTTTGCGAAAGTTAGTTAGTTCGTAGGTCATTTTTAAGTTGCGCAGCAACGCATTCCATAGTTGTGTACTCAAGTACGAAAAGGTTGACGCATGCGTTAGTTTGTATTTTAGACCTTTGCAGTTGGGGAAGTGAAGATTAAGGAATGTGCTGGATGATTTTTTAGCATTCCTGGGTGGTAAATCTATCAGGTCTGACATGTAGCTGGGGCATCTCCATGAATGATTTTGTGAACTAGGGAGCATATTTTGAACGTGATGTGTTCTTTAAGTGGGAGCCAGTGTAGCTTTTCTCGTAGGGGTTTAGCACTTTCATATTTTGTTTTGCCGAATATGAGTCTAGCTGCAGTGTTCTGGGCTGTCTGAAGTTTCTTGATTATTTGCTCTTTGCAGCCAGCGTAGAGTGCGTTGCAGTAGTCTAGATGGCTGAGTACCATTGATTGTACCAGGTTCCGGAAAACGGTTCTTGGGAAGAAAAGTCTTACTCTTTTTAATTTCCACATTGAGTGGAACATCTTCTTGGTTGTGTTTTTCGCGTGGCTCTCAAGTGTTAGGTGTCAATCTATGGTAACTCCAAGAATTTTTAGGGTGTCCGAAATTGGGAGGTTCAGATTTGGTGTGTTAATGGTGGTGAATTTGTTCGTGTTATGTTGGGAGGTGAGTATTAGGCATTGGGTTTTTTTCTGCATTGAGTTTCAGCTGAAATGCATCCGCCCATGAACATATCGATCCTTATTCAGACCTCCCCCCAACAAACCCCCTGATGTACTCACCCCACCCCTGAAAGGCAAATCCCCATCTCCTCACCCCCCTCAGGGACTCAATCATGGAGTCATTCACAGGTTGACCAGTGATGCCGGGCAGCAGCGATCCCCCTCCGCTGGCACCTGGGTTGGCACTGTCCTTCAAAATGATGTTTCTGCCCCTAGCAGTAGTCTTGCAAGACTATCACTAGAAAGCAAACCGCCGTCGCGGTCAACTCCCTGCGATCTCAAATATCAGTCTATCGGACCAGGTAATGAAGGAGTTAGCGGGGAAGCCCTACCCGCTAATCTCCCTCTTCGTTTCGGCATTTCTTTTTTGGGGGGAGCGTGAGTCGCAGCAGCCTAACAGCTTGCGGCCATCTTGGATCGCAGCCAAGTTACATCTTCTTGATTGGTTTTCCAAGTATTCCATTTTCCGGGTAGCAAAATTCCTTTCTTTAATTGAAACTTGGGTGCACAACTCCAATTTATTCAAATTTTCCTTGATTTGTTTCACTTCTAAGTGCTGGTGGGTATTTATCTTTTCTTGGATAAGAACTGCTTCATTCAACACTTTAATTTCCTTAATATTTTTCATAGTTGTTGATTGTAAAGAAGAGTGTAGAGTGTAAGTTAACTCCCAGAGTGACTAAAGCGTCACTACGGCTGGCTTACTCATTCCACCCATTGATACCTCTGGAAAGGGGGTTTGGAGTGACTGGCTTAAGGCGGCAGTAATTTTTTGTGGAAAATTTGAAGTGTTTGAAATATTAGTTCCTACCACTTCACTGTCCACAAGTTCTACCACCAAGGGCGGGCTCCCTCCCTGCATACTCCTCTCAGCCTCTTCGGGGAGGTGAGGGTCAGGCTCTGCTTCCTTGTTTCCACCTCCTGGCTGTGCTGGAGCCGCACGCTCGACGGGGCTTCAGGAAACCCCGTCTGCACTGTCGACCGAGCGTAACGTCTCGGTTCCGATCGGGGAAGAAGCGGTTAAGGGTCCCGTCGTCACTCCAAATCTCTCAAGTGTCAGCTGCCGCTGGGATGAGGTTCCAGCCGGGGTTGAAGGTAAGTCCTGGGTTTTCCCCCTCCTTTTCCCCATCGCTCGATGGTTTAAAGGGTTCCCTTGGCTCAGAGAACAGAGTAAATATGGAGGCGTCTGGTCGAGCGTTTCTCTACAGCGCCATCTTGGATCTTCCCAAAGCTCCACTTTTTATTAGTTTTTTTCAGAGCCATGGAAAATTACAAAGATGTGCAAGAGAATGTAGTCACACACTTTTGGTTTCAAGCAAACAAGCCACTGGCCAGATGGCTTATCTCTTGACCCTTAAACACACTCCACTTCCCTTTTGCACCAAATAAAGTCCCATAAGAATTCTATGCAGGTCAAAATGTCGCAAGAAGCTGGTTTAAACCCCAAGAAAATAAAATAAAAGATAGAAACATAATTGTTAAAAACAATTTAGGGAAAATCATTACGTCAACTGTAAAAAGAGATGTATCAAGCTGAGTCTTTACTGCCTTCCTAAATTAAAGATACTCAGAGATTTGGAAATAATTATGAGGAGTACATTCCACAAATGCGGGGATTGATAAGAATGTAAATGTTAGCACCTACTTTAAAGAATTACCCTCATAGTGCCCCCCCCCCCCGCCCAACTCTCTGGTCACCCAGTCCAAGAAATTTTATGTGACAAGCGCTGTCTGTAGTAAAAACATCATCACTGCAGGTAGAAGTACAAGCATACATGTCCTGTGTATGTACTTTAATCTGCATACTTGGTATTCATTTTCAGAAAGTCTATTTCTATGTGTAAGCCATTGTTTTATTGGTGGAAATGCAAAGCTATGGGGCCAAAAGGGATACATCTGAGAGTACCAGTGGCGTACCGAGGGTGGGGCGGTCCGCCCTGGGTGCACACTGCAGGAGGGGTGCAGGGAGCGGCCATGCAGCAGTTGGCTCTGCCGGTTCCCTGCTCCCTCTGCTGTTACTTCCTGTTCTGGGGCAGAGGGAGCAGGGAACCAGCCGAGATGACAACCGCACCCCAGCAGGTAAGAAGAATACACCTGGGGGGTGGCTTGGAAGTAATGCACCAGGGGGGGGTGCCATGCTGCGCCCAGGGGGATGGACGATGCTGCAACCAGGGGAGGGGGGTGCATAGCGGCGATCCACCCCGGGGACAGGCAACCAAGGAACGCCACTGGAGAGTACTGAAGGAACTCAGGGAAGTTTTGACCACTGTTTCCTCTAAGCTGAGCGGCAGTCCTCCAAATGCAAAACTACCAGTGTGGGGGAAGTGCTTCAATATTATGTTTTCAATTGCTAGGGACAGGCAGGTTGCCTGGAGTCTAGCAAAGCTTCCCTATCCTTTACTACTGAAAATGTGATAGTGAAACAGCACCCTCCGCCCCCCCGCCCCCCCCCCCCCCCCCCCCCCCCACTGGCAGGATCATAGGTGGAGGAATCCTTCTCAGATTAGAGGGAACAGTGGTTTTGACGTCTCCAGTGGCGTACCGAGGGCAGGGCGGTGGGGGTGGTCTGCCCCGGGTGCACGCTGCAGGAGGGGTGCAGAGAGCAGCCCTGCTCCCTCTGCTGTTACTTCCTGTTCTGGGACAAAGGGAGCAGAGAACCGGTGGAGCCGACAGCCGCCCGGCTGTGCCCTGAACCCCAGCAGGTAAGAAGAATGCAACTGAGGGGGGGGGGCTTGGAGGTGATGCACCGGGGGGGACAGTGATGCACCGGGGGGACACTGTACCAGGGGAGATGCTGCACCTGGAGGGGCGATGCTGCACCAAGAGAAGGGGGGTGCGCAGCAGCGAACCAACCCGGGTGGCAGCTGGCCAAGGAATGCCACTGGACGTCTCCACTATCAGACCTTTTCAATGCTTCTTTAAAGCTGGTAAGTCCACAGAGGACAGGAGAAACGTGGTTGTGGCTCCTTTCCATAAAAGTGGCAGTAAGTAGGAGGTTGGGAACTACAGGTCGGTCAGTCTGACCTCTGTAGTAAGTAAACTAATAAAAATGCTTCTAAAACAGAGGATAGTGAGGTTTCTGGAATCAAATGGATTGCAGGACCCCAGGCAGCATGGTATCACTACAAGTAGGTCTTGTCAGACAAATCTGATTAATTTCTTTGACTGCGTAAGCCAACAGTTGGATCAAGGGAGAGTGCTAGATATGGAGGGGCATAATTGAACGAAAACGTCTATCTCCATGGGCGTTTATCTCCGAGAACGGGTCCGTGAAGGGGCGGACCGAACCGTATTTTCAAAAAAAATAGACGTCCATGTTTTATTCGACAATTTGTGAGCTGGGCGTTTTTGTTTTTCAGTGATAATGGAAAATGAAAGCACCCAGCTCAAAAACGAATAAATCCAAGGCATTTGTTCATGGGAGGGGCCAGGAGTCATAGTGCACTGGTCCCCCTCACATGCCAGGACACCAACCGGGCACCCTAGGGGGCACTTTTACAAAAACAAAAAAAAAGGTAAAAGAGCTCCCAGGTGCATAGCACCCTTCCCTTGTGTGTTGAGCCCCCCAAATCCCCCTCAAAACCCACTGCCCACAAGTCTACACCATTACTATAGCCCTAAGGGGTGAAGGGGGCACCTACATGTGGGTACAGTGGGTTTGGGGGGTTGGACGACTAAGCATTAAGCAGCACAATTGTAACAGGTAGGGGGGGGATGGGCCTGGGTCCACCTGCCTGAAGTCCACTGCACCCCCTAACAACTGCTCCAGGGACCTGCATACTGCTGCCAGGGAGGTGGGTATGACATTTGAGGGTGAAAATAAAAAGTTGTGAAACATCATTTTTTGTGGTGGGAGGGGGTTAGTGACCACTGGGGGAGTCAGGGGAGGTCATCCCCGATTCCCTCTGGGGGTAATCTGGTCATTTAGGGCGCTTTTTGGGGCCTTATTCGTGAAAAAACAGGGTCCAGGAAAAGTGCCCTAAATTCTAGCTACAAACGCATACTTTTTTTCCATTATCGGCGAAAGGCGCCCATCTCTCCTCGGCCGATAAACCACGCCCCAGTTCCACCTTCGCCACGCCTCCGACACACCCCCGTCAACTTTGTATGCTTCCGCGATGGAGTGCAGTTGAAAACGTCCAAAATCGGCTTTCCATTATACCGATTTATTCATTTTTGTGAGATAAACGTCTATCTCCCAATTTGGGTCGAAATCTAGGCGTTTTTCTCTTTCAATTATAAGGTGGATGGTGTACTTAGATTTTAATGAAGACTTTGACATGGTTCCACACAGGCGACTGATAAATAAGCGCCTGACTGGGTTAGAAACTGGTTAAGTGGAAGGATACAGAGGATAGTGGTAAACGGAATTCGCTCTGAGGAAAAGGATGTTGTCAGTGGTGGGCTGCAGGGATCAGTACTT
This sequence comes from Microcaecilia unicolor, assembly GCF_901765095.1. Classification (NCBI taxonomy): domain Eukaryota; kingdom Metazoa; phylum Chordata; class Amphibia; order Gymnophiona; family Siphonopidae; genus Microcaecilia; species Microcaecilia unicolor. The sequence continues at coordinate 200,127,929 of NC_044039.1, forward strand.
GGGACAGCTCTTATTTTTTTCCAGTTCAAATCTCTTTTTTTGAAAATTGAAGCATATACATAACAAAAACAAATATGAATGTAATAGGAATCAATAATTGGGAAAAAAGACATTGAAAAATCATGTAAGACAGATTCAGCAGCAAGATAACATTCAATGTACCACCAGGTGTTCACTAAAGAACTGTAAGTGTTCGTCTTTTCTAATAAACAAATCGAGTTCCACCGAAATACACCATTGAGAGAGAGGATTTTTTTTTCCAGTTGGTAAGGACCAGTTGAAGACCAACAGATAACAGGATATTGGTCAACTTTGGCTTACAATGGACCATGGTTAAGGCAGGATGCAGGTGTCACAGAATAATGGTTTCAAGGGACAAATCCGTCTCACAGTTTAAGACAGCGATTTTCAACGAATGCGCCGTGGCACATTGTTATGCCGCAAATGGTCTGCAGGTGTGCCATGGGAGTTCGGGGGAGGGTCATTTATTAGTACGGCCGTTGGGGTAGTTTGAGGGAACAGTTGGGGGCCCAGCACTTCTCCGTCCCACGTATCCATCATCTCTCTTTCTCTCCTTCCCTCCGCCTCCCTGTTCAGGCACTGCCTCTCTCAATTAACCGTTCTCCCCCCTGCCCATAGACCGCTATTTCCCTTGGTTCTCCTTCCACCCCATCCCCCCCCCCCCCCCCCCCCAGCTACCTTAAAACCTTCATTTCTATACAGAAGACTGGCAGTGATCCGCTTCAGCTGACTGCTGCCGAGCCCAGAGTCTCTTGTTGCTGAGTCCCTTCTGATATAACTTCCTGCTTCCTCCAGGAAGTTACCTTAGGAAAGATATAAACAAGATAGAGTCACTCCAGATGGCAGCTACTAAAGTAGTCAGTGGTCTCTGTCATAAAGCATGTGGGGACAGACCTCAATATGTATACTCTGGAAGAAAGGGAGATATGATAGAAACATTTAAATATCTCCAGGAAATAAATGCAAAGCAGGTGAGTCTCTTTCATAAGTACATAAGTAGTGCCATACTGGGAAAGACCAAAGGTCCATCTAGCCCAGCATCCTGTCACCGACAGTGGCCAATCCAGGTCAAGGGCACCTGGCAAGCTTCCCAAACGTAGAAACATTCTATACAATCAAGCCATTGTGACATCACTAATGAGGTTGGCTCTTATTGGTGGAATGAGCCACTATGACATCACAATAGGTTAAATCACTGCTCTATGTAATAAAAGTGAGCCAAGTAGAGGACATAAGTACATAAGTAATGCCACACTGGGAAAGACCAAAGGTCCATCTAGCCCAGCATCCTGTCACCGACAGTGGCCAATCCAGGTCAAGGGCACCTGGCAAGCTTCCCAAACGTAGAAACATTCTATACAATCAAGCCATTGTGACATCACTAATGAGGTTGGCTCTTATTGGTGGAATGAGCCACTATGACATCACAATAGGTTAAATCACTGCTCTATGTAATAAAAGTGAGCCAAGTAGAGGACATAAGTACATAAGTAATGCCACACTGGGAAAGACCAAAGGTCCATCTAGCCCAGCATCCTGTCACCGACAGTGGCCAATCCAGGTCAAGGGCACCTGGCAAGCTTCCCAAACGTAGAAACGTTCTATACAATCAAGCCATTGTGACATCACTAATGAGGTTGGCTCTTATTGGTGGAATGAGCCACTATGACATCACAATAGGTTAAATCACTGCTCTATGTAATAAAAGTGAGCCAAGTAGAGGACATAAGTACATAAGTAATGCCACACTGGGAAAAGACCAAGGGTCCATCGAGCCCAGCATCCTGTCACCGACAGTGGCCAATCCAGGTCAAGGGCACCTGGCACGCTCCCCAAACGTAAAAACATTCCAGACAAGTTATACCTAAAAATGCGGAATTTTTCCAAGTCCATTTAATAGCGGTCTATGGACTTGTCCTTTAGGAATCTATCTAACCCCTTTTTAAACTCCGTCAAGCTAACCGCCCGTACCACGTTCTCCGGCAACGAATTCCAGAGTCTAATTACACGTTGGGTGAAGAAAAATTTTCTCCGATTCATTTTAAATTTACCACACTGTAGCTTCAACTCATGCCCTCTAGTCCTAGTATTTTTGGATAGCGTGAACAGTCGCTTCACATCCACCCGATCCATTCCACTCATTATTTTATACACTTCTATCATATCTCCCCTCAGCTGTCTCTTCTCCAAGCTGAAAAGCCCTAGCCTTCTCAGCCTCTCTTCGTAGGAAAGTCGTCCCATCCCCACTATCATTTTCGTCGCCCTTCGCTGTACCTTTTCCAATTCTACTATATCTTTTTTGAGATACGGAGACCAGTACTGAACACAATACTCCAGGTGCGGTCGCACCATGGAGCGATACAACGGCATTATAACATCCGCACACCTGGACTCCATACCCTTCCTAATAACACCCAACATTCTATTCGCTTTCCTAGCCGCAGCAGCACACTGAGCAGAAGGTTTCAGCGTATCATCGACGACGACACCCAGATCCCTTTCTTGATCCGTAACTCCTAACGCGGAACCTTGCAAGACGTAGCTATAATTCGGGTTCCTCTTACCCACATGCATCACTTTGCACTTGTCAACATTGAACAGTTGAAAGAAAATTCTGGAATGAGAGGGCATTGGATCAAGTTAAAAGGCTTTAGACTCAAGTAATCTAAGGAAATACTTTTTTACAGAAAAGGAGGTGAATGTGTGGAACAGGATTTGATATATCACCTTTCTGTGGTTTTTGCAACTACAATCAAAGCAATTTACATGGGGCAATGGAGGGTTAAGTGACTTGCCCAGAGTTACAAAGATCTGCAGTGGGAATCAAACCTAGTTCCCCAGGATCAAAGTCCATTGCACTAATTACTAGGCTACTCCTTCACTACTACTACTACTACTATTACTACTTATCACTTCTATAGCGCTACAAGGCATATGCAGCCCTGTACACCATATATGAAAAGACAGTCCCTGCTCAAAGAGCTCACAATCTAGAAATGGAATGTTGCTAGTGGAATAGCAACATTCCATGTAGAATCTCAAATAGTAGCAACAATCCATGTAGAATCTGAAGTAATAGCAACATTCCAGAATCTCAAATAGAAACAACATTCCATGTTCCACTGCACTAACCACTAGGCTACTCCTCCACTACCAACATTCCATGTAGAAGCCTGCCCTTGCAGATCAGCAACGCGGCCGCGCAGGCTTCTGTTTCTGTGAGTCTGACGTCCTGCAGGACGTCAGACTCACAGAAACAGAAGCCTGCGCGGCCGCGTTGCTGATCTGCAAGGGCAGGCTTCTACATTACTAGTACTACTTATCACTTCTATAGCGCGCTACAAGGCATATGCAGCGCTGTACATCATGCACGAAAAGACAGTCCCTGCTCAAAGAGCTCACAATCTAAATAGGACAGGCAAACAGACAGAACAACTAAGAGGGAAGGGATAAAAGGTACAGGGCAAGTGAGTAGTGGTTAGGAGTCGAATGCAGTGTCAAAGAGGTGGGCTTTTAGCCTGGATTTGAAAATGGCCAAGGACGGGGCTAGACGTGCAAGCTCGGGAAGTCTATTCCAGGCCACCTGCTGGAGGTGGTGGAGATGAAGATTGTATCTGAATTCAAGAAAGTGTGGAAGAAGCATGTGAGGTCTCTTACGGAGAGGAAGGGATAGTAGAGATGTACAGATGAGCAAACTGGATAGGCCATATGGTCTTTATCTTCTTTCATGCTTCTATATTTTTATGTGTTCCTCTGAAAGTATAGCAACATAGGGTATTGTCTATAAGATAGCTGAACAAAATTTGTGTCGGTGCCAGTTCTTTCACACACTTTTGCAGCTCAGTGATTTTTAGGGGAAAAAAAAAAACTTGGATTAAGTGCTGTTTCCTTCTGGTGCTTCCTAATGTTTGTGAACAACTTGCAAAGCTAATTAAATCCATACCATGCTAAAAGCATCTCTCGCCTTACATTCGACCAAATGAAATTAAAAATATAAGATTCCTTTCAAAAACAAAGAGAAGTATACTATTATGTGGTTACAGACTCTTTACATCCAAACGAAACAGAAACTGAAAAGAGCTTCAATACACCACTTCCAAATAATGTAGACTCTTCTCAAAATATACGTGGGCAATAGTACTTCAACATCTTAATATATAAATGAAGTACATAAGTACATATGTATTGCCATACTGGGATAGGCCAAAGGTCCATCAAGCACAGCATCCTGTTTCCAACAGTGGCCAAACCAGGTCACAAGTACTTGGCAAGATCCCAAAAAAGTACAATTCATTTTATGCTGCTTATCCTAGAAATAAGCAGTGGATTTTTTTCCCCAGGTCCATTTTAATAATGGTCTATGGACTTTTCATTTAGAAAGCCATCCAAACCTTTTTTTTTAAACCCGCTAAGCTAACTGCTTTTACTACATTCTCTGGCAACAGAGTTTCTCTGCAAATAAATGCACCATAAACTGATCAGGAATATTTGATTTTTTTTCTTCCTCAACTTTGCATCTATATCCGGTTCCCAGAGTTTGCAGTCCCACATATAACTCCATGCTGTGTATTCAAAGTTCTGAATAAATCAATCAAATTGAGATGTTCTTATCTCAGTGTGGAAGTTAGGCAGTCGCCTAAGTAATATCAAATTACCTGTTTTTGACCTGCACATATAGATATACACATGTATCCTAGTTTGTAATGTAATTAGTCCAGTAACTTAATTTAACTGGTGCCCAGGCAGCTGCCTAGGCATGGCATTGTAATCCTATATATTACATTATTTTAGCTAATATTAGTAAACTGCATTCTGAGCTAAGTCAGAGAAAAGCCAAATTCCTCATATTCCTTCCCATCTGATAAGGAAAGAGGCCTCAGACGGAAACCAGTTCTTTCCTACTCGGTCAGGGATTTCCCTGGGATGGTCAGGGCTGAGGTATATCTTTGAGTACCTTTGTCTATTTTAGCCCCTCCACCTTTTCTCCTTGACTCTCTGCCTTTTCATCTCTTGCCCTTTTTTCATGCAAAGGAAGCCCTACAGCTAGGCAGAGCTCCGAAGACAGACAGGGATAATTTGGGGTGCTGTTTCTGTATGTTCCTGGTTCCTGGCTTCTGACTTGTATGCTGTATTCCTGACTCCTGCTCACCATAATCCTGTGAGATACATCAATCTACAGTATGCAAATAAAAGTTAAGTAATTTTATCTATATTAAATATCTGAGTGTTATCTGCACATGTCTCCGGGAAGCTTAAAGAACTGTAATAGCCATAGAGAGACAATATAGACTGCAAGCAGTAAAGAGCTTACAGCGGACTGCCTCATGACCCAGATTGGGAAGGCAGGTTAGGTTGTAGCTGAGAGCTTGTAGTAGAAGCTGTCTAGCTGGCAGGCCCTAGAGGCTGTGGGTTAGTTGCATGCAGAGCTCAAAGTATAGGCGGCTGCCTAGAGGCTCACATCAGCATCATCAAGGGTTTTGGCTAAAAAATAACAAATTAGGCTGGCAGATATACCTAAATATTAAATCTACTTTTCCACAAATATCAATCATACTCTTCATACCTTACAATGAAGTATTCTTAAACTAAATCGCCAGACCCAAGTGAAATTCCAACTGGCAACAGGAACAATGGCATCGCTAAAACCGATCACGCCGTGCATGCGCAAAACTCACATCACTCATTATGAATGCTGGTGGAATACGTCACTCCTATAACCCCGCCCATTCCACTTCGTTGTTTAATCCTAAAGGGGCCACAGTCCTCCACTCAAAAATAAACCTTTGTTCCATTTGAAACATTTTTGGGATAATATTACCACCCTGCTTTTCCCCAAATTGAAACAACACTACAAAGTTCAAATCTTCCATTACACGATTTTTTGTGATTCAATGCTCTACCAATGGTGTTTCCACTTTTTGCACTTTAATGTTACTCAAATGCTGGGCTAACCTATGTTTAATTTTTTTGACCTGTCTGCCCTATATACATCAAGCCACAAAGACACAAAATAGCATAAATCACAAAAGATGACTCACAGTTTGTTCTTGATCTTAAATAAAAATTTTTGCGGTTTACATTGATTAGGAATTAAAATCCATTGTGTTTCTATGCTCCGGCTACTGCACGACTCTTGCAGTAATTTCATTTTTGCCATAGGTCCGCAAAATAATTTTTATTTTCAGACCCGCATATCAGATGCGCGCCAAGTGACATTTGATGCGCGTAGGTCATTACTGTCCGGTTACCGCTTGAGACTTTACCGCTAGATCTCAGACCCAAAATGGATGCATGCCAATTTTTATTTTGCCGCACGTCCATTTCCGGCAAAAAGTTTTTAAAAGGCATTTTTTTTTTGTAGGCGCGCTGAAAAATGGACCTGCGTGCTCTCAAAACACGCGTCTACACTACTGCAGTCCATTTTTCAGCGCACCTTAGTAAAAGGACCCCTAAGTAGCAGATAGCGAATTTGGAAAGTCATCCTTACACTTCCTGCCAAAAGCCACATGTGTGCTAAAAAAAAAGTACCATCGTGTCACCTTAAAAAGTACCGTAGAAGAGAAAGAGGAACATGATGAGCCTCAGTCCCTATTCTCATCCCGGTTTTTAAAAAATTTCCATTTTCATTTCTCGTTATTTTCTGTGTTCACTTCTATTGCAGTTCTATAAATATAGGACAAAAAAAAATCCACTCTTTCTGTCATTTAAAACCTGATGAAAGCACCAAAGAGCGATCTATTTTCAGCTGTTTCTCATTAGAACCTTTTTTTACACTGTAGAGGAAGTCAGTGCAAAGAAAGAGAAGAGCCACTGATGAAAATGAAGAAGCATCTATGATCTGCCATCTGTTCGTCCAATTAAAATGGCTTAGACAAGACGATTGGACATATAAGTAGATGCATAATAACTGTGTGTGTGTGTGTGTGTACATATATTTACACACATATATTACAAAATCACAAAAAATATGTCGTAATAGTTGGGGATACATCAAACCTAAGTCCGAATGCACTATTATATAGACCATCTTTTAATGTAAATATCTTAAGGATATACCCCTCATGTCCAACAGAAGTGTAAGCTTAAATATCCACCTGTAAATGTAAAAAAGAATCCTTTAATAAAACATAAACATTTTTTTTATTTTAATAGTAGGTAATTTATATTGTGGGACTATTATAAAAACAATATGTACAAATATATGTGTCCTTGATTTCATTCCAATCATAAGTGCATTTTTCATAGCAATTCAAAAAGAGTTATTTGCCCTCCACTTTTGTATAAATCAAGAAACCAGGGAAGAAAAAAGGAGATAGAATTAAGTAAATAGTGTAAGGAGGCAAAAAGTAGGGAAAGACCAGTGGACCACCAATGCGCCATAAAAAATCCAGAGGTAAAATAACATAGTTTATTGATGTATACAAAGAGGCAAATGAAGTTACTCAACATGGGATAATGCTTGCTTCAATAGTCTATATATCTGATGGCCGTTTTTTAAATAAAATTTGTACAGCCTCTACTGTTCTAAACAGTCACATGTAAAGCATGTTCTTGGTTGTCCAACTTTCTCTTCAGTGGCTGTTTCGTCAGTTAGCTTGTTAAGGCTCAGCCCATGGGTCCTGGAGACACCTTGGAAGACTTTTTTTTCCCTGCCCAGGGCAATTTTATGAAGTCTCAGATTGGTCTCTGCCAGCATTGTTTGTGTTCTCTTTAACAAGTCAATGGCTTCTCCTACAGTAGGTGCCATATTCTCTTTCTCCTTCTTGGGCTGTCCTTCTAAGCTCGTAGGTTGCTACCGTAGGTGATGGACTGTTACCAATGGCGTGAATTCTCATTCTGTGTTCCACAATTTCCTGGTTGATGTCATTGTCATAGTACCACAGGAATCTCAAGTAGTTTCTGTAGTTTGGGTGTACAACAACACAGTAGAATATTTGCTAGATATATGCTATTATGGTGATGGGCTCCTTTCTGCAGCAAATCAAGATTCCTAATAAGCTGTTGATCATGTCAGGCCCAGAAAGCAGCATATTGTTAAGTGAGATTCCTTGAAATTGAGCATTGGAATCAAACACATTCTTGAACTGGCCAGATTTTTGAGAGTAATACACACCAAAGTTAGATAAGTACCAACATTCTTCATTGTTTTTTAATAGTGGAGCTGGCTCTGTATGTTCATTACTCAACATGTTTTGTATTAATGTTATAAAGTGCTGTTTTGTCTCTGGTTTCCTTCTTGGAGTCTTCCACAATGAAGTAAATTGAGAGAGAGAGCTTGCTATCTATTATTAGGGAGTCGTGATCTTGGTGTCTCAAATGGTAGAGGAGCTACCCAGCTGTTTGACTCATCTTTGGAGAATTCCTTATCCATGATTCTCAAGAACTCTCTGTCTTTGGTTTGTCATCAGCCTTTGATGACTTGAACCACTGAATTCCCCAGATGTTCTCCTAAATCTGATAGTGAGGTGTTCTGACAGATGGTTTAGCCAGGGTCTGTTTTTTTCCTAGCTGAAAATCTCCTTTACTTGCAAATGATTATGACAAGGCTTGAACAAGGTGGTGCACCTATTCTTCAAGACACACATTTTGTATGCATCTACACTTGGTCTTCTCAATCTGTTAAGACAGACGTCATCTATTATGACCCATCCCAAGGTGACTTGGCAGGCATATGTAGCATTGGGTGCACCTGCAGATATTCTACTATAGATTGTAAATGAGGGTGGTGTTGTGCAAACTCTGGGGCGGGAAATTTCTCCCTGTTATAAGGTATCTGATTACACTTAATAAGAGTCAGTAGATGGGTCTTGTTGCCACCATCCATCGCTTCTATCATGTATCCACTTGCTCTTCTCCCCTTCCTCTTTGTCTTCCCTGTACAGGTCTTGAGGTTGTAGGGATAGTGATCTCCCTGGATGTCAAACAAGTCAAAGAATTCTGTCCTTGCCAGGAACTGGTTACTTTGTTCATCTATGGTAACATACATCTTTACTGCCTTTTCCGGTTGCTCTTTTGGATATACTTTAGGTACACATATCTTGGTGTATGACCTTCCACTGCAGCCTCCTACGAACTCTTGTGTACAGTTTGGAATAACATTTAGTGGTGAGGTTTGCTCTGTGGCTTCACTCTGAGGCTGTGGTTCCTGGATAAGTAGGCTTATTCTTGTCAGGGTGTAAGATGCTGAAATGCTGGCCACTATCGCATTCCGTACACTTGATGACTGCTTTACAGTCATTAAACTGAAAATCATTAGAACTCTATGGTTACTGGAGAAAAGACCTAATTTATTTGTTACATTTGTATCCCACATTTTCCTACCTATTTGCAGGCTCAATGTGGCTTACATAGTACCATAAAGGCGATCGCCAATACCGGTATGAACAAATACAGAGTGATGTTGTGGAAGATTAAAGTCCATGTGTGACAGACACATTGGGGAATTGTAAGGAAGAAGAGTTAAGTTATGTAAAGTACGAGCTTTGGTTTCGTTGTGTTGCAGGGTTAAGGCATTTAAGTTGGATCGTTAGGCTATTCCTTTTTGAACAGGTTAGTTTTTAGCAATTTCCGGAAGTTTAGGTGGTCGTGTGTTGTTTTCACGGCACTGGGTAATGCGTTCCATAGTTGTGTGCTTATATAGGAGAAGCTGGATGCATAGGTTGATTTGTATTTGAGTCTTTTGCAGCTTGGGTGGTGGAGATTTAGGTATGTTCGTGTTGATCTTGATGTGTTTCTGGTTGGTAGGTCTATCCCGGGGCTTCACCGTAGATAATTTTATGAACCAGGGTGCAGATTTTAAAGACAATACGTTCTTTGATTGGGAGCCAGTGCAGTTTTTCTCATAGGTGTTTGGCGCTTTCAAATCTCGTTTTTCCAAATATAAGCCTGGCTGCTATGTTTTGAGCAGTTTGGAGTTTCTTTATGAGTTGTTCTTTGCATCCCGCATAGATTCCATTGCAGTAGTCTAGATGGCTTAGTACCATAGATTGTACCAAGTTACAAAATATTTCCCTCGGGAAAAAAGGTTTCACTCGTTTGAGTTTCCACATTCAGTGGAACATTTTCTTTGTTGTAGCTTTCGCTTGGCTCTCTAGCGTGAGATTTTGGTCGATTGTAACTCCGAGAATTTTCAGGCTGTCTGAGATAGGGAGGGTGTAGTCTGGGGTGGTTATGTTGGTGGGTTTGTTTGTGTTGTATTGGGATGACAAGATGAGGCAGTGTGTTTTTTCTGTGTTAAGTTTTAGTTGACTTGCATTCACCCATGAGTTCATGATGTTCAAGCTGAGTTTGATTTCATTGGTGATTTCTGTTAGATCATGTTTGTATGGGATGTATATTGTGACATCGTCTGCGTAAATGAAATAGTTAAGGCCTTGAATGGATAGGGACTTGGCTAGTGTGGTCATCATTAGGTTGAAAAGGAGAGTTGATAGTGGTGATCCTTGAGGTACTCCACAGTCTGCTTTCCATGGTGATGATATGTTCGAATTTGATTTCACTTGATACGTTCTAGTAGTTAGGAAACTCTTGATCCAGCTAAGTACATTTCCACCAATCCCGAAGTATTCTAAGATGCTTAGTAGTATATTATGGTTTACCATGTCAAATGCACTAGACATGTCGAATTGTAGGAGAAGCACGCTTTTGCAAGTTGCAATTTCTTGTTTGAATTTGGCTAAGGACCAGCACTAAAGCTAAACAACCAACAGACCCATTGGTCAATATGTGCCTCGGCCCCTTTTGTAATCAGAGGTCAAAAAAACTCTCAATCATTTTTAATTCACAAAGTCAATCTAATAGAATCTTCATTTCATCTCATATTCTTATTTCAATTTTTCATTTTTGTCCTTTTTCAATGTGAGTCAATATTCATCAAACTCCTTCAACCAATATAAATCAAACAGGTGTTGTTATCCAGATAAATGCTTTTTAATATTAATCCAAGAGTTTTTAATCACGTTTAAAAAGTAGCTTTGTCATCAGTCTGAGTTGAGTAAGTAATCTATTCCACTCTACTGGTCCTGCGATGGGGGAAAAAAAAAAAAAGCAAATCTTTGTCTCTTCAAAATTTGTTTTACGTAAAGATGGTAAAGACAATTACTGTGTACTTGACATGGTCTGTAGCTCAACATGATCTATACATTTTCAAGATGGAATTCAGATAACATGGAGCATTAATCGTCAGAGCCTTAGGAATCAGTAGAAAACCTTAAATTTAAACCTAAAGTAATTTGGTAACCAGTGAAAGGGCATAAGACAGGGAATAATTTGCTGAAATTGAGAGACACTGGTGAGCAATTTAGCCACAGATTCCTGGATCACCTGCGATGCCATAATACCCTCAAGGGGGCGGTATTAACCCCTAGATTCTATATATGGCACCCTGATTTGGATGCCCAAATTTGGGTGCGATCCCGAGATGCATGTACAGCTTAGGTCCTTTTTTTACTAAGCTGCAGTAAAAGGGATGCTGCGCTAGTGGGAGCACCAGTTTTTATGGAAAAAAGAAATGGTCGTGCAGTAAGTTCAAACTTGTTGCTCAGACATTTCAGGGGGAGCACTTACCGCTACCCATTGAGGTGGTGGTAAGGTCTCCCACGCTAACCCAGCAATAACCCCCTGTGGTGATAATATCTTTTTAATTCCGGCAGCGCCGGAAATGCTGCGTGCTGGGGCAGAACTACCACCGGTGGCAGCAGTAAGCTGGTGGTGGTTCCAGATTGCTGCAGCAACCAGTAAAAGGGCCCCTAAATTAGCTAACAAGCTGTTAACAAGCAATAATTGTCTGCTAACAACCAATTATTGACATTAATTGGCACCAATTAGGATTTGCACACTCATCTGGCTATGTGCTATTCTATAATGCATGGTGCACAAATCCCATTGCGTGTAACTGAAAAGGGGGCAAGACTTTGAAGAGGCATGGGTGTGTTGGGGCATTCCAAAAAAGTTGCATGCATTGTTACAGAATACTGGGCCTCTGTACCCGACTTGGATGCCGACATTTTATACCAGGTTTCAATGGGCATAAGTCTAGCACTCAAACTTAAGGTGCAGCAATCATCGCTAAGCACAATTCTATAAAGGGTTCTTACAGGGGCATAGCCAGACTTCGGCAGGAGGGAGGTCCAGAGCCCGAGGTGAGGGGGCACATTTTAGCCGCCCCGGCGCCGCCGACCCCCCCCCCCCCCGCCATTTTTGACCCCTCCCACCGCCACCACCACCTTTGACCCCCCCCCGGCGCCAACCCTTTTGACCCCCTCTTCCCGCCGCCACCAACTCTCCCCCACCACTGCCGTCGGGTACCTTTACTAGCGGGGGTCCCCAACCCCTGCCAGCCAAAGTCCTCTTCTCCAACGCAGCCGCATTGCTGATCTGCAAGGGCAGGCTTCTGTTTCTGTGAGTCTGACATCCTGCACGTCAGACTCACAGGAACAGAAGCCTGCCCTTGCAGTTCAGCAACATGGCCGCGCCGGAGAAGAGGACTTCGGCTGGCAGGGGTTGGAAAACCCCGCCAGCAAAGGTACCCAACGGCAGCAGCAAGGGAGGGTTGGGGGCGGGAGGGGGGGTTGAGGGGGCTGGCGGTGGGGGGGGGCAGGGCCAAATCTACGGGGACCCATGCCCCTGTGGCCCCACATAGCTACGCCCCTGGTGCTTACTCTTTATAGAATTGCGTGTCATGCCAATGGTTCCCAGTGCCAATTTTTGAGCGCCATTTATAAAATACAGTCCTAAATACAGTCACGCTATCAGCATCCAGGCAGTGCAGCCATTGTCCAACCTTCATTGCCCCAACCGAAAACCTCCCACTCTATCATAAAACCTTCCCCAATAGTGACATCCCAACTAATCACAAACCCTTCTGCAAGAGCGACCTTCGCTTGTTCTCAAGACTTTTTATAAAAGATTCCCCAATCTGAACAAAACATCCCAAAAGCATCCCTCCACTCAATCACAACCTCCAAAAGAGAGCAGCTCCAGCTGACCACAAACTTCCCTTGAGAACCCTAATGCTACCTTTCCCTCACCCCTGACCCTCCCAGCATCCTTCAGGGTAGCCCTGGAAGTCTGGTGCATAGAGCAGGAGTGATTCTCTTCCACTTCCACCCCATTGCTGCCTGAATTCAAAATGGTGGCTATGATCCCTGGCAGTAGTCTTGCAGTATTACTGCAAGGGGTTAATTTGCCATATAGTATGGCAAGTGCAAAAAATGACCACACTTTAGTTCACAGACCCCATTAATTCAAAGATTAATCTGCATAAATCAATTTTGCATGCACTAAAATTTTTCAGATATGCTACTAAATGCACTTCTTTGTTAATGGCATGCTTCTTGAATTTTCAAAATTGTCTGCCTATTTTTTTTAATCTGACAATTACCCCCAGAAATTAGCAGGTGTGCACGTGTTGGATAATTTTCCAGAGATCAATTTGAAAGTGAAAACAGGAGAAATTTTGTAGGTAAAAGCAATATTTATTTATTTATTTATTTGTTACATTTGTATCCCACATTTTCCCACCTTTTTGCAGGCTCAATGTGGCTTACATTGTGCCGTAATGCCGATCACCATTTCCGGCATGAGAAATACAAAATAGTATAGCATTAAAGATCATACATGTTGAAGTAGATTGTAAAGAACGTTAGATAAACAAATCAATTCAGGCATGAGGGTGATGTGAAAAAGTTCATTGGTGAGAGTTGAATGAAGCAGTCAAGTGTGTAGAAATCGATTTTATCTGGTTGTGGTAGAGTTTTGATGTTAGGTCAGTTATGATGGCTCGTTATGGCATATCTATTTAAACAGGTTAGTAATTTCTGGAAGGCTGTTAGGTCGTGCGTAGTTTTTAAGTTTTTATAGAAAATGACCCCCCTAAAAAAGAGAACAGTAAAATACAAAGCAGTCAATATTCAACTAGACTCATCCAGGTAAGAACAACTTCATATCTGTTCCAGATAATATACTGCTGAATACCTCCTGAGACTGCGGAAACCAGGCGGTAATTGTCATTCTACATGCGTAGACGATTACTGCACGGTTACCGCAGTGGCGTACCAAGGGGGGGGGCGGTGGGTGCGGTCCGCCCCGGGTGCACGCCGCTGGGGGGGTGCCGCGCGCCGGTCAGCGTCGTTCGTTTCCATGCTCCCTCTGCCCCGGAACAGGAAGTAACCTGTTCCAGGGCAGAGGGAACATGGAAACGAACGACGCTGACCGGCGCGCGGCACCCCCCCAGCAGCGTGCACCCAGGGGGGGTTTTCGCTGGGGTGGGGGGGTGTCCCTTCGCCAGGGGGGGTCGCCGCATTGCACGGGGGAGGCGCTGCACCTGGGGGGGCGGGGCGCATCGGCGATCCGCCCCGGGTGTCAGCGCCCCTCGGAACTCCACTGGGTTACCGTGTGAGACCTTACCACTAAGTCAATGGCTGGCGGTAAGGTCTCAGACCCAAAATGGACAAACGCCAATGTTTATTTTGCTGCACATCCATTTTTAGCAAAAATGTTTTTTAAAAAGGCCTTTTTTACAGGTGCGCTGAAAAATGGATTTGCGTGCACCCAAAATGCGCGCCTATATTAGCGCAGCCCATTTTTCAGTGCACCTTAATAAAAGGACCTCTGAATATCACGAATACCCAGATAATAGCATCGGTCAGCCTATACCAGGATATTCAGCAGCGGCTTGTACCCACATACAGAGTGTAAAAAGCACTTAAAGACCATCGTAACAAAAACAAAATGCTGTCTACCGTGGACCCACTTTTATGAATATTATTCCCTATGTTTGTACCCTCCCCCCATTAAGGAGATATATAGACAGAAGATAGATGAAGACAATTTGAGTATATGAAAGAAATAAGATTTCTTTTTACAGTTTAACAATGTCTGAGCTTCAGTTTTATAGAACAAAGGGCTATGTTACACTCCTTTTTCTTTCATAACACTTGTGCAGTAAAAATAAAACCCAATCACTATAATTTTACTCAGGAAAAAGTTACAAATAGCTTTAGAGCCAGCTACAAAGGTGGATTCGCCTTCTGACAAGACTAGTTTCAACTATAAGTAAAGTCCTCCGTATTAGCATTGGTTAAATCACTTACAATTATCTCCCTCAAAAATTAATTTTCCATCAAAGATTACACACACAAAAAATCATGATATCATCTATCCAACTGTGGTTTAATAATAATTTCATCTATTATTACCAATGTCAGCCAGATAAAAGAAAAATGATATCCTACTGTGCCAATTCCAACCTAGGCATATATATGGAAAATTCTAACTATCACTTATAATCACCTTGATGAGCCTAAACCTCCTCTCAATTAACATCCTAAGTGACATTGAGACATTTTAATGGAGGCTGTGAGTAAAATGAAAAATAATAGTGAATGAAAAAAAAATATATAAATATATATATACCAAGCATAAAGGGGGAGTCCCATGTTTTAGTGTCCGATAGTAAATGTGTCCTTTATGTTGCCTGGTACTTATTGTCATTTGCAGCAGCAGGAGAGAGAAAGAGAGAGAGAGACAGACAGACAGACAGACGCAAGAAATTGCACATGGCTAGAAGATTCAATTGTAGTAGAAAAAAAAACATGTATGTAAATTGAGCTAGCAATACTAAGTAAAATCCCTGTCAAAATACCATATTAACCCTTTGATATCATAGATTTGCCATGAGACTCGAAACACATCAGCAGGACTTCAATTTTTAGATTAATTTGCTTCAACCTTCTGAAGAAACTCCTTAAAGTGTGCTGCTAGGATGATGTGTGCCAGGAATCCCCTGTGATATTATGGCGCCCTTTTCCTACAGGCGCGGTAGGCTCCATGCGCAGGCAGCACACGCCAAAATGAGACTACCACTAGACAGTGCACCCCCCGGTGGTACTTTTGGATTTGGTGCACGTCCGTAACGCCTGGATGATTTATGTATTTATTTATTCCCACGCATGCCGTTTCCGGCAGTAATCAGCAATTGGCGTGCACCGACCGGTCACTGTGCGTGTCCGAATGCTGCTTTATAACACTTTTTGGATGTTTTTCTCTTTCAAAAATGAGGCATCTAGTGGACGTAGAAAAAGTTCAAAGAAGAGCAACCAAAAACGAAATACGAAAGTGCCGAGCCCTTACGAGAAAAACTACATTGGCTCCCAAAGAGCGAATTGCGTTCAAAATCTGCACCCTGGTTCATAAAATTATTCATGGCGAGGCCCCAGTCTACATGGCAGACCTCATAGACTTACCAACCAGGAACACAAAAAGGTCAGCACGCACGTACCTAAATCTCCAGTACCCTAGCTGCAAAGGACTAAAATATAAATCAACATATGCGTCCAGCTTCTCTTATATAAGCACGCAACTATGGAATGCACTTCCAAACATCATGAAAACAATGCACGACATAACAAACGTCTGGAAATCATTAAAAACCAACCTGTTCAAAACATTGGCGCCGACTCTGTGGGTGCTGTGGGTGATTGAGCACCCCCAATATTGAGAAAATTCCTTGTATGTGTCCAGGGAGGGGTTATTTCCATTGGGCTTAGCACCCCCAATAATTTTGAAAAGTTGGCTCCTATGGTTCAAAAAGGCATACCAGAATGATCCAACCTAAACACCTGAACCCTGCAACACAATCGAAACTCATACATCCCCTTCAAACAGGACATCAATGAAATCCTCAACAAAATTGATCAAAGCCTACACATCATGAACACATGGGCTGATGCATTTCGACTGAAATTAAATGCAGAAAAAACTCAATGCCTGATTCTCACCTCTCAATACAACACAAAAGAATTCACAACCATAAACACTCCAAACCTGAACCTTCAAGTCTCAGAAACGCTAAAAATCCTTGGAATCACCATCGACCGCCACCTAACGCTTGAAACTCATGCAAACAACACAACAAAAAAGATGTTTTATAGCATGTGGAAACTAAAAAGGATAAGACCATACTTCCCAAGATCCGTCTTTCGCAGCCTAGTGCAATCCCTTGTGCTCAGCCATTTGGATTATTGCAACTCACTATACGCAGGTTGCAAAGAACAAACACTGAGGAAACTTCAAACAGCCCAGAATACGGCAGCCAGACTTATCTTTGGAAAGCCAAAATATGAAAGTGCAAAACCATTAAGAGAAAAACTGCAATGGCTTCCACTCAAGGAACGCATCACTTTTAAAGTATGCACATTAGTCCACAAAATCGTTCACGGTGAAGCCCCAGCCTACATGTCAGAGTTGATAGACTTACCACCCAGAAATGCCAAAAGATCATCTCGAACCTTCCTTAACCTCCACTTCCCCAATAGCAAAGGCGTGAAATACAAAAAGTTACACGCATCAACCTTTTCTCACAAGAGCACGCAGTTTTGGAATACACTACCGCGCAACCTAAGAACAACCTACGAGCAAGCTTCCTTCCGCAGATTATTGAAGACCCATCTTTTCGAACAAGTCTACGGAAAAAAAACAAAACACATAAAGTCCATACTTACTGTTCACTAATGCATCGTACATTCATCTCGGAACTCCCTTTCCCGTATTATCACATCACTCATACCTTTACACACAGAAAGTTATAAACCATAGGACTTCATGTCTTTTTATCGCCCCTTAGCTCCCATTGCTTCCTTCCAAAGTTGCAATGCCTATGTTCCATTATCACATCCCTTAACGACACCTCAATTGTTTCGTCTCACCCTGCTAAATATAATCCCTAACTATCTGTAATAAATTGTATTTCCAACATTCAACTCTTATTGTAAGCCACACTGAACCCGCAAAAAGGTGGGAAAATGTGGGATACAAATGCAATAAATAAATAAATAATACCAGAACTGGACAAAACTTAACTCTCTCTCCTTGATTACTTAAGTTACTCTCACTTATGAACTTTAAATGCAAGACCACTCTGTATTTCTCTTACCGAAATTGGCGATCGCCATCATGGTACTATGTAAGCCACACTGAGCCTGCAAATAGGTGGAAAAATGTGGGCTACAAATGCAACAAATAAATAAATAAATAAATAAATAAAATGATAAAGGGGATGGAATGCCTCTCATATGAGAAACAGTTAAAAGAGATTAGGGCTCTTCAGCTTGGAAAAGAGAAGGCGGGGGGGGGGGGGGGGGGTGGTATGATTGAGGTCTACAAAATCCAGAGTGGTGTAGAACGGGAAAAAGAGAATCAATTTTTCAATCATTCAAAAACTGCAAAGACCAGAGGACACTCAATGAAGTTAGATGGAAACACTTTTAAAACAAAAAGGAGGAAATATTATTTCACTCAAAGAATAGTTCCGCTCTGGATCTCTTTGCCGGAGGATGTGGTAACAGTGGCAGGGCCGTGCCAACACGGTAAGCGGGGTAAGCACCGCAGGGGGGCGCCTACTTTCAAGGGCGCCGCTGCGGTGCTGCCCCCATACCGCTTCCGCTGCTGCGCCTCCCACCTACCTTTAAAAAAAATGTTATGAAGTTGAAGCCGAGTTGCAAGCAGCGCCTCGCGTCTGCCCGGCTGCTTGTAAAACAAGAAAATCTCTTCTCCTCGTCATCGTCTGGCCTCACTGTGTCCCGCCCTCCTCTGAGATAACTTCCTTTTTCCGCAAGGGCGGGACACAGTGAGGCCAGACGATGACGAGGAGAAGAGATTTTCTTGTTTTACAAGCAGCCGGGCAGACGCGAGGCTCTGCTTGCAACTCGGCTTCAACTTCACAAATTTTTTTTTAAAGGTAGGGGAGGATAATCATAACCGCAACGTGATGTGACTTGCGAAGGTGCCGAGCGGGCCACAGGAGCCTCGGGCTCTTCCGGGCTGGGCTGCCTCTTTAGCCATACGCATTTCCTTGCCTTCCACTTGTCGGCTCCCCGAAATTTGCCCCGATGAAGCTTTAGTTCTTCTAGGAAGTGGACAAGCCTTTCTACAGCAGCCTTCCACTTGCAAGCGCAATCTGTACTCAAAAGTTGAGGGAAAAGCAGATGCAGATTTAGGTCGGTTCTTTTTAAAGCCCAGTCCTTTGATCTTCCTGCCTTTTGCACAGGGCAGGCTTACATGGGCATGCATGGTGTTTGACAGCTGCCAGTTAGAAGGAGGTTGGGCATTATGTAGCAGAAAGGCAAGCTAACGTTGGACTGATGAAGTACAAGGGCACAGTTTGTGCAATACTACACGAGATATTCAACAGGTCTACTGATGGATATCATTTCTCCAGCGTTTCTACAGATACCCAGCGCTCTGCAAATACCTAGATAACCCCTGCTCCCTAGAGCTTAGTGTGTTCAAAACACAACGCTGACCTCATTTTTGCTCACTGCAGAGAGCTCTTGGAGGTGCCAATAACTCCAGTTTGAGGCTTTAAAGGGGAATCCACAGCCCCCCTTACTGCCCAGTGGAAAGCAGCATAATATTATAGTCTAAATATTTCCTGGATTTAAAAATGGAATGGTATGTTTGTTTCCATTGTCCATTGTAAGCTTTCCTTTTGTAAGCTTACTTCCCTCTGCAGAAGGTGGGCCCAGAAGGGACAGAGAAAGTACCTGCATAGAATATGTAAACCACTGCGGTTGTGCCACAGAAAGGTGGCACATCAAGTCCATAACCTAACCGGTTCCCTCTACATGTGGATTCAGTGACAGGGTTTATTTATCTGATCCACAAGGCTTCTAATGCTCCCTGTTTTGCCCATCTTTTATTCTTAATATTCCTTCTCAGATGGGAGAGGGTTGTTGTGGGGGAAGGGATAGAAAGGGCAGACAGTGAACAGAAGGGGGAGAGAGAGAGGGCAGACAGGGGCAGATAGTGGATGGAAGGGGCAAGGTAGAGGGCAGATGCAGATGGAAGGGGCAGGGAGAGAGGGCAGACATTGGATGGAGGGGACAGCAGAGAGGGCAGACACTGGATGGCAGAGAGAGAACAAAGAGATGCTGGATGGAAGGAAGACAGTGAAAAGAAGATGAGGAAAGCAGAAACCAGAGACAACAAACTGTAAATAAAATATATATTTTTATTTTTTTGCTTTAGGATAAAGTAGTATTGTAGCTGTGTTAATAAATGTTTATAATAGAACATGTAAACAAGGTAATATTTTTATTGGACTAATTTTAATCCATTTTGGTTAACTTTCGGAGAACAAAACCCCCTTCCTCAGGTCAGGATAGGATACTGTAACAGCACTATACTGTATTGACCTGAGGAAGGATGTTTTGGCCTCTGAAAGCTAAATGTATTAGTCCAATCAAATGGTATTATTTTATTTTCTATATTTGTTTTATTTCTATTTGTTAATTTGTAAAGTGGTGATTGGTACTTGTTAGTTTTTTCAAATTTACATCTGCTGTCTTTATATTTTGCACAGTATGGTATTTTGGTATTTATGGTATTTTATGCTAGATGGGGGGGGGGGGGCGCCAACTGATAGTCTGCAGGGGGGCATCAGAGACCCTAGGCACGGCCCTGAACAGTGGTTAGTGTATCTGGGTTTAATAAAATGTTGGACAAGTTCCTGGAGGAAAAGTCCGTAGTCTGCTATTGAGACATAGAATCTTGCTACTCTTTGGGATTCCGGAATGTTGCTACTCTTCAGGTTTCTACCAGGTACTTGTGACCTGACTTGGCCACTGTTGGAAGCAGGATATGGGCTAGATGGGCCATTGGTCTGACCCAGTATGGCTATTCTTTTGTTCTTAAGCCCAGACAGGGTCTGGCATTGAATATCTAGAACAATGCCACTGGCAGTCAGCAAACCACTGGGCACCGCTGCCTGAATATTACCCTTAAACAAATAAATTTAAGGCATGATTTTTGCTATCCTAATTTTATCTGATCACTTACTTATTAGCAGATAAAAAATCACCACTAACTGGGTAAGTCCATGTGCCACCATGACTCCGCTTCCAGACTGCCCTGGTGCTAACTGGATAATATATCTGGTGGTCACAGGGGCGTAGCTAGGTGGGCCCACGGGGGTATGGGCCCCCACAAATTTAGTCCTGGCCCCCTCTACTTTCAACCCCCCCTGCCGCTGCCACCATCAACCCTCCCCCACCACTTTCGACCCGCCACCGCCGCAAGGTACCTTTGCTGGTGGGGGTCCCTAACCCCCCCCCCCCACCAGCCGTAGTCTTCTTCAGTGTCAGTATCCAGCATGTTCGCTGATCTGTGCTGTGAGTCCTGACGTCCAGCACGTGCACATGCTGGACGTCAGGACCCACAGCACAGATCAGTGAACGCGTCGGAGACCAGCGCTGAATAAGACTAAGGTTAGTGGGGGTTGGTGACCCCCGCCAGCAAAGGTACTTTGCGGCGGCGGGTTGAAAGTGGCTGGGGGAGAGTCAGCGGTGGCGGCGGGGGGGGGGGGGGTCGAAAGTGGTGAGGTAGGGGAGGTGGGCTAAAATGTGCCCCCCCCCCCACCTTGGGCTCTGGACCCCCCTCCCGCCGAAGTCTGGCTACACCCCTGGGTGGTCACAGCTGACAGTGGCACTGTCTTTTTAAGTGCTGCTCAATATCAGCTTTCCCTGCCCCATTAAATTGTTCTGAATGTCTACCCTATCTTATTATCTTAGAGTAGGCAATAGGATTTAAAAAAAGACACATTTTACAAAGTTCAGGGACCAAAATCTTTGTTGCATCAGTCATGGCTGAGCCAGCTTATTGGTATCTGAATTAGAATGCAGGGCACTCAATTAGCATCATTACAACACATCCAATGAGTGTTTTCATTCTACGCGTAAATTGTTTTCAATTGCCTTTCAAAACGGGGATAATCTGAAACAGGTTTTAGATTTACTTAAATCTTGTGCCATGTAAAAGCGAGGTCCTCTAGTAAGATTCTCTCTAACCAGGGAATATTTTAAACCTTCCATTGCATAATAGCCGGAGACATTCTGGCTTTGGCTTTGAGTTTAATTAGTCCCCTGAGTCTTTTTTCTAAATCTGTAAAGCTATAGCATGGAGTCGCTTACCATGATCCACATATGACTAATACCGCTGGTAAAATGTGGAACGGTTCAAGCTTCTGTGGAATGAGAGTCTTAAAATATTCCCTGATTCTGATTAGTGATAGTGCATTGTGTGACATTAATTGAAAAAAAAAAAGTCATTGATGCTGCACGCCTTTTCTTTTTCCTCCTTCATCGCCAGGGAAATTTGATTCAGGCTGAAGTGTTCATCTGCAGTAATTGTCCAGACCCGGTTTCCAGCCTTGAAGATGTGGTATGGTTTTCTAAGGGGAAGCAACCGTAAACAGAGTGAAAGAGGGAGAGCCAGATGAAAAGCAAGGCAAGTAGACAACGCCTAGCCTTGCTTTCGTCCACCGTTTCACAGAAAGTGTCCCAGGGTCTGCAGTCTAAAAAGGAGTTCCCACCTTAGAAAGAACGGATATAATTAAGTGTTTAATGTAGTCCATTTCTGTTCTGGCAAATATTGTGCTAGCTACGAAATTTGACAGTGTCACCAAGGTCTCATTACTTGCAAGATTTATTTTCATGTCCCTGGCAAAAGTTCAGACGATGCATATCAGGAAACTGCTGTTGCTTTCAACAAGTAGCCAAGGCATATGAAGACTCAAACAGGCCTTAATTTATAAGTGAAATGAGTTTGGTGGTTTCTTTCTATTCCCACAACTGGAAGTCTGTCCGCATTGCCTTGCTGTGTCTCTATTTGGCATGTTCCCATGGCACAGTATCTGCTCTGAAGAATAGCAGCTCACTCCTGCGTCAGTAAGAATATGGAAATTTAAGACGGGGTGGGGGTAATTATTAAGGTGCACTAAAAATGGGGCTGTTACCACATCGGGGTGACTAACACTCGCGTGGTATTTATTTATTTATTTATTTTTAATTTATTTGTTGCATTTGTATCCCACATTTTCCCACCTATTTGCAGGCTCGATGTGGCTTACATAGTACCGGAGAGGCGTTTGCAGACTCTGATGTGAACAAATACAAAGTGATGTTGTGATAACATAAAGTTCGTGTGGCACAGCCACATTAAGGAATCGTGAACGGAAGAGTTGAGTTATGTCCATTACGTACTTTAGTTTTTTTGTGTTGCAGAGATCCGGCATTTAAGTTGGATCGGTAGGGTATGCCTTTTTAAACAGGTTAGTTTTTAGAGATTTCCGGAAGTTTAGGTGGTCGTACGTTGTTTTCAAGGCTCTTGGTAGTGCATTCCACAGTTGTGTGCTTATGTAGGAGAAACTGGATGCGTAGGTTGATTTGTATTTAAGTCCTTTGCAGCTTGGGTAGTGCAGATTTAGAAATGTTTGTGGTGATTTGGATGAATTTCTAGTTGGTAAGTCGATCAGGTCTTTCATGTATCCCGGGGCTTCACCGTAGATGATTTTGTGAACCAGGGTGCATATTTTGAAAGCAATGCGTTCTGTGATTGGGAGCCAGTGTAGCTTTTCGCGGAGGGGTTTTGCGTTTTTAAATCACATTTTTCCAAATATAAGCCTAGCTGCCGTGTTTTGTGTGGTCTGAAGTTTCTTTAAGGTTTGTTCTTTGCAACCCACATAAATTCCATTGCAGTAGTCTACATGGCTAAGTACCAGTGATTGTATCAGGTTGTGAAATGTTTCCCTCGGGAAGAATTTTTTGAAGCGTTTGAGTTTCCACATTGAGTGGAACATTTTCTTTGTTGTGGATGCCACTTGGCTCTCTAGCGTTAGGTTACGGTCCACCATAATGCCGAGGATTTACAGGCTGTCTTAGATAGGAAGGGTGTAGTCTGGGGTGTTGATATTTGTGGGGTTGTCTGCATTGTGTTGGGATGAGAGGATGAGACTGTGTGTTTTTTCTTTATTGATTTTTATTTGAAATGCATTTGCCCATGAATCCATGATGTTTAAGCAAGACCTGTTTTTTACGAATAAGGCACAAAAAGGTGCCCCAAATGACCAGATGACCACTGGAGAGAATCAGGGATGACCTCCTCTTACTCCCCCAGTGGTCACTAACCCCCTCCCACCCCAAAAAATGTGATGAAGAACATTACTTGCCAGCCTCTATGCTGGGTGGATGTCATACTCAGGTCCATTACTACAGCATTCAGGTCCTTGGAGTAGTTTAGTAGTAGGTGCAGTGCACTTCAGACAGGTGGACCCAGGCTCCTACCTCCCCCTACCTGTTGCACTTGTGGAGGAAACTGTGAACCCAACAAAATTCACCAGAAACCCACTGTACCCACATATAGGTGCCCCTTCACCGGTAAGGGCTATGATAGTGGTATACAGTTGGAGGTAGTGGGTTTGGGGTGTGATTTGGGGGACTCAGCACACAAGGTAAGAGAGCAATGGTCAGATGTGTACCTGGGAGCAGTTTATGAAGTCCATAAGTACATAAGCACTGCCACGCTGGGAAAAGACCAAAGGTCCATCAAGCCCAGCACTCTGTCTCCGACAGCAGCCAATCCAGGCCCCAAGAACCTGGCAGAAACCCAAGATTTAATAATGATCAATGGACTTTTCCTTCAGGAATCTGTCCAGACCCCCCCCCCTTAAACTCAGCAAGGCCAGCTGCCGTCACTACCTTCTCCGGCAATGAGTTCCAGAGTCTAACTACGTGCTGAGTAAAGAAAAACTTTCTCCTATTTGTTTTAAACCTACCACTTTCTAGTTTCATCTTGTGTCCCCTGGTTCTATTATTGTTAGAAAGTGTAAACAAACGCTTCACATCTGTCCACTCTACCCCACTCATTATTTTGTAGACCTCTATCGTATCACCCCTCAGCTGCCTTTTCTCCAGGCGAAAGAGTCCTAGCCGTCTTAACCTTTCCTCATAGGGAAGTCGTCCCATCCTTTTTATCATTTTTGTTGCCCTTCTCTTCACCTTCTCCAATTCCTTTATATCTTTTTTGAGATGAGGCAACCAGAACTGAACACAATACTCCAGGTGCGGTCGTACCATGGAGTGATATAACGACATTATAACATCCTCATGCTTGTTTTCCATCCCTTTTCTAATAATACTCAACATTCTGTTTGCCTTCTTAGCCGCTGCAACACATTGAGCTAAAGATTTCAACGTCCTATCCACGATGACTCCCAGATCCCTTTCTTGGTCCATAACTCCTAAAGCGGAACCTTGCATGACATAGCTGTCATTCGGGTTCCTCCTTCCCACATGCATCACTTTGCACTTGTCAATGTTGAACTTCATCTGCCATTTGGACGCCCAATCCCCCAGTTTCATGAGTTTCATGAGGGTGCCCTATTGCTGTCCTGTGATGTCAGGGGGACCAGTCTACTAAAAATGCTGGCTCTTCCTACATCCCAATGTCTTGATTTTGGACGTTTTGCACTTGGACATTTTTTTCCCCGAAAATGGCCTAAAAGAAAAAAACATCCAAATCACAAAACATCCAAAAAACAAAACATCCATAGTATTTTCGAAAACAAAAGATAGACATCTATCTTTTTCAACAATGACCTTCTTTCCTGTTCAGAATTTAGACGTTTTGTGTAAAATTTCCAAATTCTGATTTTCCTGTTTCCACGAGGGCGGAACCAGAGCTGAGAGAGGGAAAGGAAGGTTCCTGAAGCACCGAGCAGCTCGCACGCTTTTCACTCCTGCCGCTGCCTGTAACCCGACGAGGTAACTTTTAAAATTCAGAGGGAGGGGGACTGGAACTTGGGCGGTTGGGGGCGGGGCGGAGGCGCACCGCGTGGGGCCCCCTTGAGCGCAAGGCCCTATGCGGTTTGCTCGGTTGCCTCGCCCGGCCCTGAATATATCCATGACTTAATGGTTCCATGTCACAAGGGCCAAGCTAGTCTGCTTTTTATACCATTTTAACTGTGAACTTGCACTTCAAGTTTTCCCAGAAATGTAGAATCACAAGTCGATAGATACGACAGGGTAAAACCAGGACTGACTCAGGCTGACACAAAACTATCTGTAATCTTCTTTGATATCTAATTGTGTGACACCAACACAGTTTACAAAACTTCCCATCAAGTGATGACTAGAAACAATTGCAGACAACACGCTGAAATCTTCTGTCCGGTGTGCGGCAATGGCCAAAAAGACAAACAGGATGCTAGGAATTATTAGAAGAGGGATGCAAAATAAAATCAAAAATATTATAATGCCTCTGTATCGCGCCATGGTGCTACCTCACCTTGAGTATTGTGTACAAATCTGGTCACCATATCTCAAAAAAGATATAGTGGAACTAGAAAAGGTTCAAAGAAGAGCGACCAAAATGATAGAGGGGATGGAACTGTTCTCATTTGAAGAAAGGCTAAAGAGGTTAGAGCTCTTCAGCTTGGAAAAGAGATGGCTGAAGGGGGATATGATTGAGGTCTACAAAATCCTGAGTGGTGTGGAGCAGGTGGAGGTGAATCGATTTTTCACTCATTCAAAAAGTACAAAGACCAAGGGACACTCAAGGAAATTGCATGGAAATACTTTTAAATCAGATAGGGGAAATATTTTTTCACTCAAAGAATAATTAAGCTCTGGAACTCATTACCAGAGGATGTGGTAACGGCGGTTAGCGTATCTGGGTTTAAAAAAGGTTTGAACAAGTTTCTGGAGGAAAAGTTCATAGTCTGATATTCAGATGGACAAGGGGGAAGCCACTGCTTGCCCAGGGATTGGTAGCATGGAATCTTACTACTAACTGAGTTTCTGTCAGGTACTTGTGACCTGGATTGGCCACTGTTTGGAAAACAGGATACTGGGCTCGATGGACCATTGGTCTAACCTAGTATGGCTGTTCTTCTGTTCTTAATTGCTCAGGCTCTTAGGCAGGGGTTTTTAACCAGTGGTGCCTACCCAAGGGGTATGGGTAAAGGTTAAATGGGTTGTGGAGAAATCTGAAACAATTTATTGAACCTTTCTCGAAAGAGTAAAGGTCGTTATTAGGACAACAATTAGTAGTAAAACTGTGTACTACTGGAATATTAACAACATGTTAGCAGTTAGCACTGTTAACGGCTAACAGCAACATACGTAGCTGTCAGTAGTCACTAGTGGGCATGTGGTTTAGGAAGGGGATGTGAAAGTTATATCGATCAGTTAAAGAGGTGTGTGGATCAAAAAAGGTTAAAAATGCAAGGAATAATTGACTTTGAAACCTAGGACTTTGGCCCTAAGGGCATCTTTTCTTCTGTGTTTTCCTTGTAATTGTATGATAGTTTTTGGGAGAAAGAATTATTTGTTCTTTGGTCCCCAGCAGCTGCTGACATTTCTTCAAGCAAAGGGGGAAATAAAAGTTCATATTGGGCTCCCAGGGAAAAATACACTGTAAGGGTGGGCTGGGCATTAGAGGAGGGATCGTGTGAGTGGAGGAGTGGCCTAGTGGTTAGGGTGGTGGACTTTGGTCCTGGGGAACTGAGGAACTGAGTTTGATTCCCACTTCAGGCACAGGCAGCTCCTTGTGACTCTGGGCAAGTCACTTAACCCTCCATTGCCCCATGTAAGCTGCATTGAGCCTGCCATGAGTGGGAAAGCGCAGGGTACAAATGTAACAAAAATAAAATAGATACTATTGGAGATTCTACATGGAATGTTGCTATTCCACTTGCAACATTCTATGTAGAAGGCTTCTGTTTCTGTGAGTCTGACATCCTGCACATACGTGCAGGACGTCAGACTCACAGAAGCAGAAGCCTGCGCGGCCACATTGGTGAGCTGCAAGGGCCGACTTCTACATGGAATGTTGCTAGTGGAATAGCAACATTCCATGTAGAATCTCAAATAGTAGCAACAGTGGAGGAGTGGCCTAGTGGTTAGGGTGGTTAGGCAGCTCCTTGTGACTCTGGGCAAGTCATTTAACCCTCCATTGCCCCATCATGTAAGCTGCATTGAGCCTGCCATGAGTGGGAAAGTGCAGGGTACAAATGTAACAAAATAAAAAAAAATAAATATAGTAGTACTAGTAGTAGTAATATATCTCAGCTGAAATCCAGACCAAAGTATCGGCCTGCCTGTCTGACATCGCTACCTGGATGTCTCGCCGCCACCTGAAACTAAACATGACCAAAACCGAGCTTCTCCTCTTTCCCCCTAAACCTGCCTCTCCTCTCCCCCCGTTCTCTATTTCGGTAGATAACACTCTCATCCTCCCTGTCCCGTCTGCGCGCAACCTTGGAGTCATCTTTGACTCCGCTCTCTCCTTCTCTGCTCATATTCAGCAGATTGCCAAAACCTGTCGTTTCTTTCTCTATAATATTAACAAAATTCGCCCTTTCCTCTCCGAGGACGCTACCAAAACCCTTACCCACACCCTTATCACCTCTCGCCTAGACTACTGCAATTTGCTTCTCGCTGGTCTCCCGCTCAGCCATCTATCTCCTCTTCAATCTGTCCAAAACTCTGCTGCGCGTCTTATATTCTGCCAGAGTCGCTATACTCACGTTAGCCCTCTCCTCAAGTCGCTTCACTGGCTCCCTATCCGCTTCCGCATACGGTTCAAACTTCTCCTTTTGACCTACAAGTGCATCCACTCCGCAGCTCCTCAGTACCTTTCCGCTCTCATCTCTCCCTACACTCCTCCCCGTGAACTCCGTTCGCTGGGTAAATGTCTCCTGTCGTCCCCCTTCTCCCCCACTGCTAACTCCCGGCTCCGTTCCTTCTATCTCGCTGCTCCCTATCCCTGGAATAGACTCCCTGAGCCAGTACGTCAGGCTCAGTCTCTGGCTGTCTTCAAGTCTAGGCTTAAAGCCCACCTCTTTGCTACTGCTTTCGACTCCTAACCATGACTCTCTTACTCAACACCCTCACTTATCACCCCTACCACTGCAATTTCCCCACCCCTAGCTGTCTGTTCGTCTGTCCAATTTAGATTGTAAGCTCTGTTGAGCAGGGACTGTCTTTTCATGTTCATTTGTACAGCGCTGCGTAAGTCTAGTAGCGCTATAGAAATGTTTAATAGTAGTAGTAGTAGTATGAGCCAAGTATAGGACAGTCAAGCCATTGTGACATCACTGATGAGGTTGGCTCTTAGGCATTGGTGGACTGAGGCATTATGACATCACAATGTCAGCTCTGGTTAAATCACCGCAGCTCCTCAGTACCTTTCCGCTCTCATCTCTCCCTACACTCCTCCCCGTGAACTCCGTTCGCTGGGTAAATGTCTCCTGTCGTCCCCCTTCTCCCCCACTGCTAACTCCCGGCTCCGTTCCTTCTATCTCGCTGCTCCCTATGCCTGGAATAGACTCCCTGAACCAGTACGTCAGGCTCAGTCTCTGGCTGTCTTCAAGTCTAGGCTTAAAGCCCACCTCTTTGCTACTGCTTTCGACTCCTAACCATGACTCTCTTACTCAACAACCTCACTTATCACCCCTACTACTGCAATATCCCCACCCCTAGCTGTCTGTTCGTCTGTCCAATTTAGATTGTAAGCTCTGTTAAGCAGGGACTGTCTTTTTCATGTTGATTTGTACAGCGCTGCGTAAGTCTAGTAGTGCTATAGAAACGTTTAATAATAGTAGTAATAGTAGTAGTATGTCATTTGCTGTAATTAAAAACAAAATCCTGGATCTAGGATCTAGGATCTAGTTTTCTTCAATTTGTGGATGAATGTATTTTTAATTTTTGCTGGATAGACTATGTTTCCTGTTTTTTCTTTGCTAATTGTTTCTAATATCACTGCATGGCTTGCATGTGATCGTAAATTAAAATTTAATAATAATAAAAGAACTCTAAGGGGTTACAAAAAAGAAAAAGAGCAAATATTTTCAAGGCCAGCTTACAAAGATTGACCTATGGTTTAACTTTCCTCCCATAAGAGATAATATTGCATGTGGCTAAGGTAACCAAAGCTTGAAGAGTCAGTACAGCTTTGGTGCGTTCTCAGTAAATGAATACAATGGAGGGCAATGTGAAAGCTATATCACCTGGCACGGCAGACAACAATGATACATTTGCAAATATTGCTGAAATAGAAGCACTGAAAATGGCTATTATGCTACTGTCATGTTGACTGTTACTATTAATTATTGTGTTAATAAACCTATGGCCTTGGTTTTCACTGGCAGATACACGATTGAATTACTTTGTAAAGGGTATATGGTAAAAGGAGGGAGGAAATGGAAGGCTTAAATACCTAAGTATGAAAAAAGGAGGTCAAATGGGAGATCTGTTCATGTTTTAAGCAGAAATATTTAAGAACAAAGGCATTATTTCCAAACACAATATTTACATGACTTGATGCACGTAAAGTATATTTTTTCTCACCTTGACAACATTAAATTGAAAGAAAGCATTGTTCACGATTTCAAAGTGTGATGTGTTCGGTTGCCTTCGGATTCATACTATAGCCTTGTGGTTGTACTTCTAGAGCAAAGGTTGAATTTTCCACATTTACCCCAAGATTCTATAAATGGCGCCTTAAGTTCTGCATGGAAATCGAAGCGTATTCTATAACAATTTGTGTAACTTAAATGTAAACCAGTTAATCGGTGCTGTTAATTGGATGCTAACAAGCAATTTTCAGCACTAGTTGGCATGAATTAAGATTTACGGGCAAAACTCGCTAAGCATATTCTGTAACGTGGTGCGCTTAAATTTTGCATAGTTGAAAAAGGGATGTGGCCATGGGCAGGGCATGGGCGTTCCTAAAATCTATGTGCCTTGGTATAGAATACACCAGCTTTGCGCCTAATTTAGGCACCCGGATTTACACAAATTAAAACATGGTGTAAATGGCCGTGACAAAATTTGGTTGCATGGAAAGGTGCTCAGCATATTCTATATACTGCGTGGACATTTAAGCATGTTCTATGAAATATAGGCATAACTTAGAGAATATACCTAGGTGTATTTTTTCCCACGTGGAATTTTCAGGCACCATATATAGAATCTAGCCCTTAACGCTCATTCTAGAATCTTCAGCAAGCCACTTAGAGGATAATTTGATGAGGAGCTGCCTCGTTTTATGCGGTGAAAACGCACATGAATGCTGGTATTCTAGTCATCTGAACATGCATGATGAATGTGAACATATATATGTGTAAATGAGCAGTTTCCAGCTAAATGATATCCTGTAAGTATGTTCCTAATGCCCTTTGTGGGTGAGCATTCATATAGGACAAGCTTGGTAGAACGTGGGCAATGCTTCTTTATCTATCTATCTATCTATCTATCTATCTATCTATCTATCTATCTATCTATCTATCTATCTATCTATCTATCTATCGAGAGACTAAGAAATGACAGACTTATTTTCAAAATCCACTGTACCCACATATAGATGCCCCCTTCACCCATAAGAACTATTGTAGTGGTTGGGGGTAGTGGGTTAGAGGTGGGTTTCGGAGGGCTCAGCAGACAAGTTAAGGGAGCAACAATGAGATGTGTACCAGAGAGCATTTATATGAAGTCTGCAGCAGTGCCCCCTAGGGCGCCCCATTGTTCTTCTGGGATGTCTGGCAGACCAGTCTGCTAAAAATGCTGGCACCTCCTACATCCCAATGGCTTTATTTTGTGTTTTTTTTTTTTTTTCAAAAAGGGCGTAAAAAGATAAACGCACAAAGCACAAAATCTTCTTCGAAATGGTATTTTTGGAAAAAAGATTCACATTTTTCTTTTTTTCAAAAATGGCTAAATTTGCTATTTGGATTTGGGGCATTTAGCGCAAGACGTCCGAAGTCTGATTTAGAAGTCGTATCGAAAATGTCCCTCTGTGTAACTTTGTAAGTATATATGCTTTGAAAATGAGCACCCATTTGTTTAGTAGTATCTACACAGAAATTTAAAGCCAAAAAAGAAAACGGAACACTGTGGGAAGGTTCTCACCACACTGCAAATCTTAGTGCTGCATGGGAAAAATAAACGAGAAAATAAAAGAAATCCCAATTCTATATATATATATATATATATATATATATAAATGTCCTATGACTGCGTGCTCATTAGTGGCATTAGAAGCGCATCAGCGATGAGTAGACGCATCATAAACAATAAAAAATGTAAACCTGCATGTAGTAACAATCAGGCTCATTTTTGAAAGGGATCGCCAGTGATCTCTCGACACAAATCGGGAGATCGCCAGCAATCTCCTGATCCCAGCCAAATTGGTATTATCGAAAGCCGATATTGGCTGGCCCCAACTGCTTTTTCGTTGCGACGCCAGCCAACCTTCAAGGGGGCGTGTTGGTAGGGTAGCAAAGGCATGTCGGGGGCGGGACAGGAGCGTGGGTACGGGATGGCCGGCTTCACTTTATAATGAAGAAAAAATGGCCATCTCAAACGAGCATTTCGCCAGCCGGACTTGGTCCATTTATTTTGAGGACCAAATCTGAAAAAAGTGCCCCAACTGACCAGATGACCACCGGAGGGAAGCGGGGATCACCTCCCCTTACTCCTCCAGTGGTCACCAACCCCCTCCCACCCCCCACCCCAAAAAAAAACTACAACTTTTTTGGCCAGCCTGTATGCCAGCCTGAATTGTCATACCCAGCTCCTTGACAGCAGTATGCAGGTCCCTGGAGCAGTTTTAGTGGGTGCAGTGCACTTCCGGCAGGTGGACCCAGGCCCATCCTTCCCCCTACCTGTTCCACTTGTGGTGGTTAATGTTGAGCCCTCCAAAACCCCCCATAACCCACTGTACCCACATGTAGGTGCCCCCCTTCACCCCTTAGGGCTATGGTAATGGTGTAGAGTTCTGGTGAGTGGGTTTTGGGGGGGATTTGGGGGGCTCAGCACCCAAGGTATGGGTGCTATGCACCTGGAAGCTATTTTTGTTTTTTGTTTTAATTTTTTAAGTGCCCCCTAGGGTGCCCGGTTGGTGTCCTGGCATGTGAGGGGGGCCAGTGCACTACAAATGCTGGCTCCTCCCACGCCCAAATACCTTGCATTTCACTGGGTTTGAGATGGCCGGGCCTGGTTTCCATTATGGCTGAAAAACGAAGCCGGCCATCTCATATAAACCTGGTGATCCTGCTCTAAACCCGGCGAGAGATTTGGCCGGCGTCAAGCGTATTTCGAAAATATGCTTGGCTCCGCCCCGTCGCAGAGCCGGCCCCAAAGATGGCCGGCCATTGATTTGGCCGGCGCTGTTCGATTATGCTCCTCAATGTCAACTGTGTTTTTTAAAAGGGACGGACACCATACAAACAGTAGTCAAACCTCAACAGTAGCACGTAGACTATTAAAACCAATAAAACTGTCTAGCATAGCAAATCAAAAGCAGCAGTGGGTACTATTATAAAAAGAAAAAAAACACAGGAACAACTCTTACTGAGTGGATGAAACAGCTGCAACTGTTACTGGCATTGCACGAGAGCAGTAGAAGAAATTCCATCATTCCTTGCTGAGCTCTGGTCAGTAGTAGTTCGTACCAAAAAGGATATTGTCGTAATGACATGCGCTTTGTAGCACTTAAAAACTACTGTCGTGCAGAACTGATCCCAAGAGGTCTTAGGATTCTCAAAGTACCTACTATGTTTTTAGATAATCAGACATTTTTATATCAATGGACTGCAATCTTAATAA
Source organism: Microcaecilia unicolor (assembly GCF_901765095.1). NCBI lineage: Eukaryota > Metazoa > Chordata > Amphibia > Gymnophiona > Siphonopidae > Microcaecilia > Microcaecilia unicolor. The sequence goes on from NC_044039.1 coordinate 200,161,390, forward strand.
GTGTTCACTCAATCTAATGATATTGTTAGCAGAAACAGCAAAACAGAAGAGTGAAGACTTACAAACTTTTGTAGAAGAGAAATTATCTGTGCTAAAGAAAGCAGTTGTTCATTTTAATACTGTACTAACTGATGTAAATGAATGTATTGATACATTTCAACATGATATAAGAGAGAAAAAAAATGTTAAATTTAGGAGGGATGAATATGACGATAGGAGAGGTCCGATTTACCCCTATTCCAAAGCTAGGTCCTATCCCAAACCTAAAAACCTTGACATAAGACAGGGTAGATCAGAAGGTCTGGATACGACAAGGCAGACAAGAAAGACATGTGCCTCCAGACTGTACCAATGTTACTTCCCCTGACCGAAGTCAGAAACGTATTTGCAGTAATTTGGACAACTCTTATACTTTGCCTTTGACTAGTCCAGTGGCTTCACCCCAACTGGGCCCCTCCAGGTCTTTTTGAGAAAGGATCTGAGACAGAGATCCTTTAGAGACACGTCATAATCAGAAACAGTCCCAATCCCGTCCACGTTGTGTACTCCAGAGATTTTTCCCCCTACGAGGCAGAGGGTGGATCAGAGGCAGAGGTAGAGGGAGAGGCATGTCCAGGTTTCCCTAGAATTACAGCCAGTTCCACCAGCAGAAAGGGAGTTGGAGGTAGATATCCCTATATGTAATTTATCTGATATTAACTTGACTAAAATAAAGACTGATATTTTATGCAAGGGCCTCTCTTTTGTACCCACTTTCCGCTATAATGCCTTCAACATGAGGGTCAATTTGTTTAGGTTCACACGTAAGCTACAGATCATGCAAGTAATTTCTAATAGAGTGACAGACTACACAGATGTTTCTGTAGTTAAGAGACCATCCAAGTGGATACCACCGGGACCTATGAACCCATTAATACCCATTAACAATTGTGTACAACATGACGTGGTTGAATTAGAAAAACATTGTAAACAGCGGTTTTGCAATTTTTTAAGGAAAGAGGAGGTGGCTGTAGGTTCTTTAGCTAACATCCCATCCATTGTCATCAAACCAGCCGATAAAGGTGGAAGAATCGTGGTTCAGAATAGAAAGGATTACATTTTAGAAACAGAGAATCAATTGAGTGACAGGCAGTTTTATACTCTCTTGTACTCAGATCCTAAGGCACAAGTGAAGCAAGAAATAGAGGAAGTGGTGTTGGTAGTATCGAATAGAGGCTTTTTAACTCCTAATGAGAGAGATTTTCTCATTGTAAAACATACTATAATTCCTACAACATATACATTGCCCAAAATACATAAATTCTCCACTAATCTACCCAGTAGGCCTATAGGGCTAGATTCTATATATCACAGCTAAAAAAGCTGTGCCGAACAAAATATGCCAAGGTTTAGGTGTACTTTGTAGAATACACCTAAATTGCAACGCAGTTTATAAAATACGCTGAGCGGCTGTACATGTCACAAAACTTAGGCATGGGCATTTATGCCAAGTAAAATTATGTGTATATGCCAACGCCTAAAATAGGCACAGACTGGGTGTATTCTATAACAACATGCGTAGATTTTAGAAACGCTCATGACCCACCCATTCCACACCAATGGCCATGCCCCCTTTTCAACTATGAAACTTAGAATTTACATGAATCTCATTATAGAATATGTGTGTGTGCAAATTCTATTTAGTGCCAATTAGTGCTGATTGGCTTGTTAACTAATTAAGTTGCATACACAAATCCAAAATACAACTGGATTTGTGTGCGCAACTTAGGTTGCACTGTATAGAATCCGGGGGATAGTACCAACTAAGGGCTCTGTTTTAGAGCCGCTGTCTAAGTTGGTTGATTTCTTTCTGAGGCCCTCCATATTTAAGATAAGTTTATATATAAGGGATTCTGGATGCATGATTAATTTACTTGAAGAATTTGACGGCGATCTATCTGATATCTTGGTGACCCTTGATATTGATACCCTGTATACTAATATCCATCAACAGGAAGCATTGGTAATCATAGAGGGTGTTCTCAAGGAAAGGACCACCAACTGTAGAATTCCCAATCGTTTCACCCTTACGTTAGCCACATTGGCTCTGACCAAGAGTTATTTTGCTTTTCAGGGTAATTGTAATTTATAAATCAAAGGGACGGCTATGGGAGCAGCAATGGCTCCTGATTTAGCTAATTTTTTATGTGGACAATTTTGAAAAAATCCACTTGCAGGACCACCCATTTAAATCTAAAGTGGTGCTATATAAAAGAAATATAGATGATGTCTTTATGTTAGGGTGGAGTGGCAGTGACAGCCTTAATTCCTTTTTTGTATGGCTGAATAACAGAGACCCCGATTTCTCTTTCAAGATTCAATACCATGAAAGGGAGATTAACTTTTTAGACTTACTTATAAAAAAAGATTTGTATCACTTCAGTATATCTCTATATAGAAAGCCTAAGGATAGGAATGCTTTTTTGTACTACACCAGCTTCCATAATCCAGTTCTCAAACATAATCTACTTTATTGTCAAATCTTAAGGTTAAAAAATGATTTGTTTCGATTACATAGATTTTGAGAACCAGGCTAACATTATGGCAGAATGTTTTTCCAAGAGAGGTTATCCTGATAGATATAAACAGGAAGGTTATGAAAAAGTGAAAGCAAAACATAGCAGTGAGTTTCTTTTAGAACAATCAAATAGGATTAAACCAGATGTGGTATGCACTCTTAATTTGTCACATAAACCCTGGGATTCTATATATAACTCCTTAATTTCCACACGGAAATTGAAGCATATTCTATAACAAATGCATGTAACTTAATTGCTTAACTAGCCAATCAGTGCTGTCAATTGGATGTTGACATGCAATTATCACTAATTGGCATTAATCAAAGTTTATGCACACAATTCACTAAGCATATTATATAAAGTGTTACACTTAAATTCTAAGTTACATATTTGAAAAGGGGGCATGGCCTTGGGCAGGGCATAGGCATTTCTAAAATCTATGCTCATTGTTATAGAAAACATCCACTCTGCGCCCAATTAAGGCGTCAGGATTTATACCAAGTAAAACATGGCGTAAATGGCTGCAACTAAATTTGGTCACATGGAGAGGCACTCAACGTATTCTATATACCATGCAGAAATGTAAGCCTATTCTACAAAATATAAGCATACTTTATAGAATACACCTAGGTATATTATTTTTTACGCATGGAATTTTCGGGCACCATATATAGAATCTAGCTCATAGCGGGGAAAGTGCAACAAATTATTAGGAAACACTGGCATATATTAGAAGGCCATCAGTGCTTTAAGAACTTGGCGGTAACATATTCTAGGGGATGCAATTTGAAAGAAAGGATTGTGCCCTCGGCTCTGCCTGATTTTGAGGAGGACCCATTGTCATATCTGTCTTTGGGTCACAAGAAATGTGGGAAATATAGGGGTCCTTTTACAAAGGTGTGCTGAAAAATGGCTTGCGGTAGTGTAGGCGCGGGTTTTGAGTGCGTGCCGATTCATTTTTTAGCGTGCCTGTAAAAAGGACTTCTTAAAATTTTTGCAAAAAATGGACGTGCGGCAAAATGAATATTGCCGCGCGTCCATTTTGGCTCTGAGACCTTACCACCAGCCATTGACCTATCAGTAAAGACTCATGTGGTACCTGGGCAGTAATGACGTACGCATGCCAAATGCCACTTGGCGTGCGTCCATTATGTGCGCCCAAAAATAAAAAATATTTTTCAGACATGCATATCAGACGCGTGCCAAAAATGAAATTTCCGCAAAAGCCACGCAGTACTCAGGTGGTAAATCTATCTTGGCACACATTGGGCATGTGTAGACGCTAATGAGCACGCAGTCATAGGACATTTTTATAGGTAGAATGGGAATTTCTTGTATTTTTTCGTTTATTTTCCCCACGCAGCACTAAGATTTGCGGTACATTTTCTCTTTTTTTTTCTTTGTGTTATGATTTTAGGAGTGTGATGAGAACTTTCCCACAGTGTCCCTTTTTCTTTTTTGGCTTTAAATTTCTGTGTAGATACTGCTAAACACATGATTTCAGTAGCTCGTTCAGATGTTATTATTTTTTCACTTACAGAGATAGATAGATAGATAGATAGATAGATAGATAGATAGATTTTGTTTGACCAGATTATATATGGTAATATTATTATTATTAGTTACATTTGTACCCCACATTTTCCCACCTATTTGCAGGCTCAATGTGGCTTACATAGTACCGTAAAGGCGTTCGTCAAGTCCGGAAGAGAACAAATACAAGGTTGTATTGTGGTCGAATAAGGTCGGTGTGTTTCAGGCACCATGAGGGTCGAAAGGGAGGGAAGATTGTATATTGTCCAGTACGACATTGGTTTTGCTGTGTTGCCGGGTGTGGGGAGTTACGTTGGATCTGTAGGGTAAGCCTTTTTGAACAGGTTGGTTTTTAGTGATTTCCTGAAGTTTAGATGGTCATGGATTGTTTTCAGAGCTTTTGGGAGTGTGTTCCATAGTTGTATGCTTATATAGGAGAAGCTAGATGTGTACGTTGTTTTGTATTTGAGTCCTTTGCAATTTGGGTAATGAAGGTTTAGGTATGTTCGTGATGACTCGGTTCTGCTTCTGGTTGGTAGGTCTATAAGGTCTGTCATGTATCCTGGGACAACGCCGTAGATGATTTGGTGGACCAGGGTGCAGATTTGGAAGATGATCCGTTCTTTAATTGGGAGCCAGTACAGCTTTCCTCGGAGGGGTTTGGCGCTTTCGAATCTTGTTTTACCAAATATCAGCCTGGCTGCTGTGTTTTGGGCGGTCTGGAGTTTTCACGTGAGTTGTTCTTTACATCCTGCATAGATTCCGTTGCAGTAATCTGCATGGCTTAGTACCATTGATTGCACTAGGTTTTGAAATATTTCCCTCGGGAAGAACGGTTTTACGAGTTTAAGTTTCCACATTGAGTAGAACATTTTCGTTGTTACGGAGTTTACTTGGCTCTCAAGAGTAAGGTTGTGTCTTTAATATAAATCTTACTTTTTAATTTTTAAGTTTTACTCTGGCAACATGATACTTATGTTGGTTTTTCTGTTCATCGTCATTTTAATCCTGTTTTTTGCCCTTTTTTATACTCCTCCCGATTGTGCTACTTGTATTTTATTATGTTATTGTCGTCTGTTTTAAAATTATTTCATACGGCATGGAGTCCCTTTGTTTTAAGCTGGATGTATTCTGATTTGATCCAGAGCTGGAGAACCTTTTTCTTATTGCTTGTTTCCTTCATTTGGATCACTATCTTGCCACACCTTTAGCCTGTACTCAAAGTTTGTAGTGATCTTTATAACCCATACATTACTATGGTAATGGTATACCACAGAATAAGTCTTTGGTAAAAGAAGTTATTTATACAACCTTGAGCAAAACCTTGCCGAGTGGAGGAGTGGCCTAGTGGTTAGGGTGGTGGACTTTGTTCCTGAGGAACTGAGTTCAATTCCCACTTCAGGCACAGGCAGCTCCTTGTGACTCTGGGCAAGTCACTTAACCCTCCATTGCCCCATGTAAGCTGCATTGAGCCCGCCATGAGTGGGAAAGCGCGGGGTACAAATGTAACAAAAATAAAATAGATACTATTGGAGATTCTACATGGAATGTTGCTACTATTGGAGATTCTACATGGAATGGTGCTATTCCAGTAGCAACATTCCATGTAGAAGGCTGTGCAGGCTTCTGTTTCTGTGAGTCTGACGTGAACGTCAGACTCACAGAAGCAGAAGCCTGCGCAGCTACATTGGTGATCTGCAAGGGCCGACTTCTAGTGGAATAGCAACATTCCATGTAGAATCTCAAATAGTAGCAACAGTGGAGGAGGAGTGGCCTAGTGGTTAGGGTGGTGGACTTTGTTCCTGAGGAACTGAGTTCAATTCCCACTTCAGGCACAGGCAGCTCCTTGTGACTCTGGGCAAGTCACTTAACCCTCCATTGCCCCAGGTACAAATAAGTACCTGTATACAATACGTAAGCCGTATTGAGCAGGAAAGCATGGGGTACAAATGCAACAAAAAATAATTTAAGTACATTCTCCTTCCTTATCTGATTATATTCCTACTTTATATTTTATATGTTTGGCTATTTATAATATGTGTTATGTGATATTAATTTAACTTCTTATAAGAATATGAATGTATGTATATGTTTGTACATTTAATAGAATATACTATTTATTTCATATATATCATGTACTGATTTGTTGTTATTTGCTTTGTCTTCTCCATGCCTTTTATTCTGCCTCTAGCCACTTACCCCCTCCCCCTGTTTAATAAGCCACGCTGTGTGCTAATGCTGACACAGCCCATTCATTTTGAATGGGCTGTTTTGGCATTACCACACAGCAGCCGCTAGCGTGGCTTAGTAAACGGGGGGGGGGGGGGGGGGGGGGGGGTAATTCAGGGCGGTTCAGAACTATAAAGAAGGACTAATCAAAACATCTGAGAATTACAATACTCACACAGTGATCTACTCACTAACAAAAATCACATACAACGAGATTCACTAATATTTATTTATTTATTGCATTTGTATCCCACATTTTCCCACCTATTTGCAGGATCAATGTGGCTTACGTTGTTCCGTCATGGCGATCGCCATTTCCGGAGTGAGAGATACAGGTTACATTTGTACCCCGCGCTTTCCCACTCATGGCAGGCTCAATGCGGCTTACATGGGGCAATGGAGGGTTAAGTGACTTGCCCAGAGTCACAAAGAGCTGCCTGTGCCTGAAGTGGGATTCGAACTCAGTTCCTCAGGACCAAAGTCCACCACCCTAACCACTAGGCCACTCCTCCACGAAGATTGACATATCCGGTCGCAAAGCATAAATAGTGTCATCGAGACCTTAAAAATTAGAGGTAAGGAATTCCAAATTGTGGCCATTTGATAGTGTAGCGATGAAGAAAAATGCGTAATGGATTTTAGCTTAATTGTATCTGGAAAACATAGATAGAACTGGTTCTTCATACTGTACCTGGCCGTAACGCTTTCTAACGGCCTTACTAAATTCAACATATAACTTAAAATAAATGTGGGCCATAATTGGTAGCCAATGCAATTTTAAATAATAACTCTTCACAGAGTCATATCTGGATAGACCAAAACTCAGTCTAACATCTGTATTTTGCATGATTTGTAATCGATCAAGGAAGGTCTTAGAACACCCTATCAAAAACAATGTTACAATAGTCGAATTGAGACAATGGAAGTGATTTGACAAATAATCTAAATACATCTGCAAAAAGGTAACAAAAAGACAAACAGACAAAGCAAGAGATTGTTATTTTGAGGGACAGAGTCTTAACAACAGAGTACTACAGGTAGAAAGTTGTTCTCATGCACTTAGCATGCAACTGGAAAGTTTGGAAATCGCTCCATAAACCTGCTTTCTAAAGACTCCTCCCATTTGTTGTCTATAGGGGGTAAAAAAAAAAAGCTCAATAAATCAGGTCTTTTAATCTGTATGGGTCACAACAAAAATTAAGGAAACTATTAAGCAATAACCAAAACATAAAAGAAACATGAAAAGTGATCTGAAAAGGAACCAGACAGCGAAAAGTCCCCCCCCCCCCCCCCCTTCCTGTGCACAGATATTCTGACATAATAATAGGCCTTTTTCTGTTAAATGTTGACAAGCACAAAATCATAGCTAGTTTTAAATGTCTTACTCATGGCAGGGGGTTAAAAAAAGAGAATATTTGAGAATAATCTGAATTAGAAAGGCAAGGTAGTTTAAATTTCTGTTTGGTAGAGCCTAAGGCCTACAACTCCAGTGGGAATACACTCTTGCCTGGGGGTTGATGAATGCTCTTAATGAAGTTGGGCAACCTAGAATACATGCATAAAATGATTTTAAATATTGATATGATGTCACTGTGCGTCTGAAAATATTGAAATGTTCATTTGCAGAGCTGGGTGGATTGCAACCCATTTATTAAAAAGAAAATGATTATTTTCATTTTTGAACACAGTGACTGTGCAGATAGATGATGGCAATAAAATAATTATTGGATTCAAGAGGAGAGAGAGAGAGAGAAAAAAAATCTGTCTTCTGAAAGGAGTAAATGTTGAGATGTAAATGAGTTTAATAACTATAAAACACACAGATACTCCCTTTCTACACTTTCCACACATTCATCTATAAAATAAATATGTGCTCTTTCTGTATTTAATTATACTCTCTCAGTTCTGCATGTTGTAAAATACAGGGCACACATGGGATGTTTTCACAGGGGTAAGAGCAATTCACATATCATCTTGGTATTTTTGATGACATCATCTAGAACTCTGAACAATCGTCTTGAAAAAAGTAATATTATTTACTTGATAAGTTTCTTTCCCTTTTGGAGGTATGTTTACTAAAGTATGCTAACGGCTACCACGCAATAAAATGGAGGTGTGAATTGCATCCACACTAATTGTGAACAAACTTAGGGGGTGTTGAACAAAGGAGCGCTAGCGTTTTTAGTGCGCTATGGGCGCCTTAGCGTTTAACGCATGCTAATTGTTAGTACCCACTAAAAATTCTAGTGCGCCTTTGTAAAAGGGGCCCCCAATGTTTAGTGAGGAATATGTAAAGAGTAAAGGGTCATGGATTTGCTGCCTTTCTGTGCTGCAACCTAACCAGTTTACATTTATCATATGTGAGTGTGTTCCTTTGTCCCTTTGTAATGATAAAGGAGATGGGACGACTTCCCTATGAGGAAAGGCTAAAGCGGCTAGGGCTTTTCAGCTTGGAGAAAAGGCGGCTGAGGGGAGATATGATAGAGGTGTATAAAATAATGAGTAGAGTTGAATGGGTAGATGTGAAGCGACTGTTTGCGCTTTCCAAAAATACTAGGACTAGGGGGCATGCGTTGAAGCTACAATGTAGTAAATTTAAAACAAATCAGGGAAACTTTTTCTTCACGCAACGTGTAATTAAACTCTGGAATTCGTTGCCAGAGAATGTGGTAAAGGCGGTTAGCTTAGCAGAGTTTAAAAAAGGTTTAGACGGCTTCCTAAAGGAAAAGTCCATAGAACGTTATTAAATGGACTTGGGGAAAATCCACTATTTCTGGGATAAGTAGTAAAAAGTGTTTTGTACTTTTTTGGGATCTTGCCAGGTATTTGTGACCTAGATTGGCCACTGTTGGAAACAGGATGCTGGGCTTGATGGACCTTTGGTCTTTCCCAGTATGGCAACACTTATGTACCTAGGATTCTGAATGGAATCTTGCTACTCTTTAGGGTTCTAAATGGAATGTTGCTATACACTTTGAAATTCTGTATGGAATCTTGTTATTCTTTAGAATTCTAGAATCTTGCTACTCTTTGGGGGTTCTACATGGAATAAGTACATAAGTACATAAGTAATGCCATACTGGGAAAAGACCAAGGGTCCATCGAGCCCAGCATCCTGTCCACGACAGCGGCCAATCCAGGCCAAGGGCACCTGGCAAGCTTCCCAAACGTACAAACATTCTATACATGTTATTCCTGGAATTGTGGATTTTTCCCAAGTCCATTTAGTAGCGGTTTATGGACTTGTCCTTTAGGAAACCGTCCAACCCCTTTTTAAACTCTGCTAAGCTAACCGCCTTCACCACTTTCTCCGACAACGAATTCCAGAGTTTAATTACACGTTGGGTGAAGAAACATTTTCTCCGATTTGTTTTAAATTTACTACACTGTAGTTTAATCGCATGCCCCCTAGTCCTAGTATTTTTGGAAAGCGTGAACAGACGCTTCACATCCACCTGTTCCACTCCACTCATTATTTTATATACCTCTATCATGTCTCCCCTCAGCCGTCTCTTCTCCAAGCTGAATAGCCCTAGCCTCCTTAGTCTTTCTTCATAGGGAAGTCGTCCCATCCCCGCTATCATTTTAGTCGCCCTTCTCTGCACCTTTTCCAATTCTACTATATCTTTCTTGAGATGCGGCGACCAGAATTGAACACAATACTCAAGGTGCGGTCGCACCATGGAGTGATACAATGGCTATTATATGGGTTTCTGCCAGGTACTTGTAACCTGGATTGGCCACTGTTGGAAACAGGATGCTGGGCTTGATGGACCTTTGGTCTTTCCCAGTATGGCAACACTTATGTACCTAGGATTCTGAATGGAATCTTGCTACTCTTTAGGGTTCTAAATGGAATGTTGCTATACACTTTGAAATTCTGTATGGAATCTTGTTATTCTTTAGAATTCTAGAATCTTGCTACTCTTTGGGGGTTCTACATGGAATAAGTACATAAGTACATAAGTAATGCCATACTGGGAAAAGACCAAGGGTCCATCGAGCCCAGCATCCTGTCCACGACAGCGGCCAATCCAGGCCAAGGGCACCTGGCAAGCTTCCCAAACGTACAAACATTCTATACATGTTATTCCTGGAATTGTGGATTTTTCCCAAGTCCATTTAGTAGCGGTTTATGGACTTGTCCTTTAGGAAACCGTCCAACCCCTTTTTAAACTCTGCTAAGCTAACCGCCTTCACCACTTTCTCCGACAACGAATTCCAGAGTTTAATTACACGTTGGGTGAAGAAACATTTTCTCCGATTTGTTTTAAATTTACTACACTGTAGTTTAATCGCATGCCCCCTAGTCCTAGTATTTTTGGAAAGCGTGAACAGACGCTTCACATCCACCTGTTCCACTCCACTCATTATTTTATATACCTCTATCATGTCTCCCCTCAGCCGTCTCTTCTCCAAGCTGAATAGCCCTAGCCTCCTTAGTCTTTCTTCATAGGGAAGTCGTCCCATCCCCGCTATCATTTTAGTCGCCCTTCTCTGCACCTTTTCCAATTCTACTATATCTTTCTTGAGATGCGGCGACCAGAATTGAACACAATACTCAAGGTGCGGTCGCACCATGGAGTGATACAATGGCTATTATATGGGTTTCTGCCAGGTACTTGTAACCTGGATTGGCCACTGTTGGAAACAGGATGCTGGGCTTGATGGACCTTTGGTCTTTCCCAGTATGGCAATACTTATGTACTTATGTCCCTGGAGGGCTCACAATATAACCTTTTGTACCTGTGCCAACAGAGAATAAAGTGACTTGCCCAGGATCACAAGGAGCCACAGAGGGACTTGAACCCATGTCTGGCCAGTAAGTGCAGGGAATATGCTGGACATGCCCCCAACAGTTATCGTACAGCTTTACACTTCCTATGTCTTAAGTTTTACTGTTAAACAGTGGTAAGTACAAAAAAGTACAACACTTAAGTGCACAGGCCCTTGGGTATCAGAAGTTTCACATGAAATGCCTGAGGGCGACTGAAGACCTCATTCTTTAAAAAAAATCAGTGCTATGAAACAGAACCAGAGCGGGGTAAATAGCAGCTAATAGCATTTTAGCAGAAGATTTCAGATAAAATCAGACCTATGGCACAAAATTTAACATACAGATTAGAACCTTATACAGTAGCATTCTATGGGGCCCTTTTACTGAGCTGCGCTGAAAAGTGACCGACGATATCACCAAAGTGGGTATTTCCTGCGTGTTCAGGCTACTTTTATCGTGGCGGGTAAAATGGCTTAATTATCTTTATTAATGGCCATTTGCTAATTTTCCCATTAGCACATGACCATTAGCGCGTGAGCACTTACCGACACCTATTTTCACTTTCTAATCATGCACTAATCAGTTAGCGCACAGTGATGTTAGCTGCACTAACTGAATAGCGCAGTACACGCCTAGTCTCTGCCCCCAGACACGCCCCAGCGCTAAAAATTAAATTCTGTTTTTTCAGTGCACACTAATGCCAAAACAGGTGAGATGCTCTTTTGGCCTGAAACAATGCCCAGAAAGGAGGAAAGAGCGCACAAACTGATTCCTTCCAGTGGTCATCTGGTCATTTAGAGCAGCTTTTTGTGCCTTATTCATTAAGCAGGTCTAGCCCAAAACTTCTTAGTTATAGTCCTGGATGATTTTGTTTTGTTCCGTTAAGGCTGAAAAACATCCAAGTGTTAGGAACACCCAGACCCCACCTTTGACACACCCTGACACACCTCCTTGTGATTTGAACTCACTTCTGATGGACTTTATAGAAAAACATTTAAAAATTGGTTTTGAAAATACAAATGTGGACGTTTTTGTGAGAAAAAATGTCCAAATGCAGATTTATGCCACTTTTTGGACGTTTTTCTCATTTGAAAATGAGCCCGTGAGTCACATAGTAAATGATGTCAGATAAAGACTTGAATGATCCATCCAGTCTGCCCAACAGTCACATTCATTATCAATTCATGATCAAATCAACAACGAATGTGATACAAAATAGTTGATCTTGATCTTACTTTGGTATTTCTGGGACATCAACCATAGAAGCCCAACCGGCACTGTCCTTATGTTCCAACCACTGGAGTTGCTGTTGAATGCCTTGTCATTCGTGGGACACAGACCGTAAACGTCTGCCCAGCACTGTCCTCCTGTTCCAGCTACTGAAGCTGCTGTCAAAGCCCTTTCCAACCCATCCTAAACCGGATTGTCATATATGAGACACAGGCCGTACAAGTCTGCCCAGCACTGGCCCAGTTCATCACAGCCAGATTCACCATCTAAGCCCCACTTGACACATCAAAACCCATGCAGTCATTTAAGGTTTTTTTTTTTCCATACCATCCGTTTTCAAATTAGAGATCCTCTGTGTTCATCCCATGCCTTTTTGAATTCCATCACCGTTTTTTGTCTGTACCACCTCCCTCGGGAAGACATTCCAGGCATCAACCACCCTCTCTGTGAAAAAGAATTTCCTGACGTTACTCCTAAGTCTACCACCCCACAACCTCAATTCATGTCTTCTACTTTCCCCTTCTCTTCAAAAGATTTGTTATAAAGCAGGGGCGCAGCCAGCCTTCCGTGGGAGAGGGGTCCGAGCCAGGGGGAGGGGGCACATTTTAGCCCTCCCCCCGGCGCCGCCCCCCCACCGCCGACATTGCCGCCCCCCCCTCCCGCCGCGAACCCGCCGCCGCTGCAGCCTACCTTTACTTTTGCTGGCGGGGGATCCCACTCCCCGCCAGCCGACGTCTTCTCCTTAGTCGCTTCCCGCTCTTCAATTTGTTTGCTGACGTCCTGCACGTTGTACGTGCAGGACGTCAGACTCAGAGAACAGAACTGTTCTCTGAGTCTGACGTCCTGCACGTATAATTACGTGCAGGACGTCAGCAAACAAATTGAAGTGCAGGAAGGACTGAGAAGACGTCGGCTGGCGGGGAGTGGGATCCCCCGCCAGCAAAAGTAAAGGTAGGCGGCGGCGGGGGCGGGTTCGCCGGGAGGGGGGTCCTGGGGTGAATCTGCGAGGGCCCTGGCCCCCTCAAGCCCCACGTAGCTACGCCACTGTTATAAAGTATGCAAGTGGTGGTGGAAATAATTATAACGCTCACAATTCCCACTGCTTAATAAGGAGAAAATTGACATGTACTAAAACGTAGTCATGCCTAATAATGTGTCACTGGTGAATTCAGGGGCATAGCCAGACAACAGATTCTGGGTGGGCCTAGGCAAGAAGTAGGTGGGCTCCAAGTGTTCTTCACCACCACCAAAAAAATATCTCAGCTGGCGAGAAAATGCTTCTTTCCACCTTGGTTTACCATCAAAGGGAAGTCTTCAGCAGATAGAGCTTGGGATCTCCACCAGCTGCCACTAAACATATGCTACTGTTGGGTGGGCCTGAACCCTAAGTGGGTGGGCCCTGGCCCACCCAGGCCCACCTGTGGCTACGCCACTGGGTGAATTACTGGGGGGGGGGGGGGGAAGCCTCAAGGTGCCCGGATCATCGTGAATCACACTGGCTACACTTCATTCCATTGACCAATCACTCGGTCTTAAGGGGATCTGCTCCTCGTCATAGGCAAAAAAAACCCTTAGATCACCATTGACAATGAACAAAGGAGAAATGGTGCCGGTAAATCTCCTCATACATCCTGATCTAGATGATCTGAGTAGCTACTACTACTACTATTACTAGTACTAAAGGTACTGAGGAGCTGCGGTGATTTAACCAGAGCTGACATTGTGATGTCATAATGCCTCAGTCCACCAATGCCTAAGAGCCAACCTCATCAGTGATGTCACAATGGCTTGACTGTCCTATACTTGGCTCATACTACTACTACTACTATTAAACTTTTCTATAGCGCTACTAGACTTACGCAGCGCTGTACAAATCAACATGAAAAAGACAGTCCCTGCTCAACAGAGCTTAGCTGCTTTATACTTCAATAACACAGTTCATGGCAAGCTACTTAGCTTATCGTTGACAGTCTGTAGTATATATGGTTGCCACAGCTTCTGCGTCCCCGACCGGCACCCCCTTAAGACCGAGTGATTAGTCAATGGGATGAACTGTAGCCAGTGTGATCCACGATGATCCGGGCACTTTGAGGCTTCCCCCCCCCCCCCCCCCCCTCCCCAGTAATTCACCAATGACACATTATTAGGCATGACTATATTTTTAAATAAAACATTTTGCTTTTTTTTGTGAAATGGACATTATTTAAGATAGCAACAATTTGATTGGTGGAGGTTTCCTCAAGTCTTGTTGTGTTAACCGTTTGCTCCACTTTCCCCATATTTGTAAGTCCAGTGGAGACACCTACATTAAAAAAAAAAAAAAATTAGTAAAGAGAAATGCATTCCCATGATTGATATTATTGATTTGCATAACTACGACTGCCATATTTTGTTTCTTACCCAATATTTGAGCATATATTTTTTCACTGTTTAAATTTAGAAATCAGTTTTCAGTAATACCACTTCTTCCCGTAACCTTACAAAGCTACATCACCAACTCACCCAATTACCCAATTATTACAGTCTACCTAATATCTTGCCTAACACCTTCCTTCTCTCTTCCCTCACCTAATCTTTGTACATTACTAATTGTATCTGATATCATGCAATGATTCTGCCATAACCAAACTCTGTAAGCCACATTGAGCCTGCAAATAGGTGGGAAAATGTGGGATACAAATGCAATAAATAAATAAATAACCTCACACAGGGCCCATTCACCGTAAACGGAAAGTTACACTGGAGGAGTGGAGGAGTGGCCTAGTGGTTAGGGTGGTGGACTTTCCCACTTCAGGCACAGGCAGCTCCTTGTGACTCTGGGCAAGTCACTTAACCCTCCATTGCCCCATGTAAGCCGCATTCAGCCTGCCATGAGTGGGAAAGCGCAGGGTACAAATGTAACAAAAAATATATATATATCTACTTCCACTATAGGCTCTATGGGAGGCCTCGTTGGAGGTGCTAGAGTTGTCCTTTCCTCTCATGCGGTTCTGCTGCTGACGTGTTGTCACTTTTGCTTTGTATCACCAGGCACCTTTTCTTTCTGATTTACCTTCCGATTCAGCAGCATTTGCATGCTCTTCTTATTTTCTGGTTTCGGTCCCTTAAGCTCCTCACGAGATTGCAGTGCAGGCTGTAAATAAGGCGACCCATTCCCTACGTGCTGTTTTGTATGAGGTGTAAATCTGAATGGACTCAAGCCATTCAGAGTAGGGAAAGCTATCATCACATTTGCTGAGGAAGATTTCCACCATGAGTCAAGAATGAGAAACCGACTTCTAGTCTTGCTTCTGAACGTTTATTGGAGATGACACCTTCGTTTCTCCTCGTCTCTCAGCTTTTAATCCATCTCCCTCTGAACAGTGTCCTTATGTATCAATTAGTGTATGAACTGTGATACAACGCAATTAAAACATTCTCTATATTGTAAGTGGCCAGGTGCTAGCATTTCAAGCCTCTTTCCCTCTGCGTTTGCTCATAAAAAGAGCAAATTAACAGTCATCTAGTCCCTTGGGAAGCTCATCCTTCATCCTCTGACCTGCCTGAATGAAGCCATCTCAGTTTGTTTGTGTCTGCTGCAGCAAGGATAGGGTTAAATTGCTAATAGAGGTTTCATGAGGTCTGCCAGAGCCCACTCTCCAACACTTACATCTGTTCAACAATTATTACAGCATTTTTGTCATAAAAAATTCAACACCCTGAGTGTCGTGCTAGCAAAACCTGAAAATTTATGCAGTGGGTAGAATAGCTAATTTCTCTGAGGAAATGCAGGAGAAAAATTACAGATTTAAGTTAAATCCTCAAGTACTGTAATGCACACATCTCATTCCTTCCTTTTGGTTTTGTCACTGTGTAGCATAAGTTAAAATAAACATACTGTGTGAATTGAGAAAAAAAAAACCTCACAAAAGCAAATTTATATCTTCTAAGGAGTTTAAACGAACACTCAGGTGGATAGCCTACAGGTACTGAACACATTACCCCCTCTAAAATGTAGACTATAAATGAATCCCTGTGTTTAATTTTAGTGTTTCCAACTATGCGTTTATTTGATTCATGCCATTCATTTCAGATTAACTGCACCACCCTTATTTCACAAATAAACAATGCAGCTGAGAGGAATATGAAAGGTTTGAAATTAAATTCTCTAATCTTTCAAATTCTGTCGTTTGATGCTTTTGAAATGAGAAACAGAAATCGTTACTTTCTCTGTATGGATTTTATGCTAAAATTAAAGCTGTCTAGTTCAGGTGCCAGCGGACTGGAACACCATGCCAGAGGCAATAGTCCTCTGCTCTCAGGGGCCAAGTTCTTACTTCCAGTCTTGGCAGTTTCCTTTCCTCTGTGACAACAATCACAGCCAGGAATTATATCACTGGTATCAGCTAACAGCGTCAACAAAAAGTCTCTATAAAAATATCAGAAAGTCGTTTGTAATATGTAGTCTTCGCACAATGGCATTTAAAAAAAAAATTCTGAATGTAAAGGTGTCTCCAATAGTCTGCTACGGGAACAAAGATCGGAAACCACGTACCGCACTGCAAAATGAATACTTCATCGTTTGACGCCAGTGTCCACAAATTAAGAACTGAAGCTAGAATGCAATAAAAACTTGTTTCTTGCCAAACACAGTGTGAACGCAACCCACTAGGCAGCACAAAAATATGTCTAGGATAAGTAAAAACTCCATTCCAAATGTTACATATTTTGTGTACCTTACTGTGGTCTTCATAATTGCTCAAATAATATGTTTTTTAAAGTCCATTCGGCCAATATTCAGTGCTATTTAACTAGCCATGAACGGCTCCTGGCTGATTAAATAGCACTTAGGGGGCCATTTTACTAAGCTGCGGTAGGCTCTACACGCACGCAGCATGTGCCAAAATGAGACTGCCGCCAGGCCAGCGCACCCTTCTGGCGGTAATTGCAGAGTTTTGTGAAATTTCTAATTAAAAATGTATGCTCCTCAGTCCTAGTAAATTTTCAAAGAGGCCAATTTATGAGCATAACTCTCAAAGAGGTCCTTTTTACGACGCTGCAGCAAAAGAGGGCCTGCACTGGCGTTGGCGTGTGTTTTCGTTGCACCCCGATGCCCCCTTCTACCGCAACGGGTAAAAGGCAGGTCTTTGTTTTTTTTTTTCAAGAAAAGGTGAAGGGAACTACTGCCAGGCTGCTGCGGTAGCCCAGCGGTACTGCTTGCCCTGGGATTTGTAGTATGGAGGGTTGCCACGATTTGGGTTTCTGCCAGTTACTTGTGACGTGTCTTGGCCACTGTTTGCAAAACAGGATACTGGGCTAGATGGACCATTGGTCGGACCCAGTATGGCTACTCTTATGGCTTACCAGTACTTCATAAAATGGCCCCAAAGTTAAGAGCATAAATCCTTTGACTATCAGGCCCTCTATTTACAAGATGCTCATAAGACCATAAGAAAAATGAAGCTGAGTCAAACCAAGGTCCACCAGGCTCAAAATGTTGTGTATGATAGCAGCAATTCTAGGTCACGAGAACCCAGCAGATTCCCCAATATTTCATTGTTCTCCTAAGTCTATCTGGCTAATTCCAACTAAAACTTAATGCTGAAAAAACACAATCTCTCATCCTCTCATCACAATTCAATCCAAATAAATACACTTCTATAACCACACCAAACCTCACCCTTCCCGTATCGGAAAGCCTTAAAATTCTTGAAGTTACAAGTGACCGTAATCTTACATTGGAAAGTCATGTGAAGAATGCCACAAAGAAAATGTTCCATTCAATGTGGAAACTTAAGAGAGTAAAACCTTTATTCCCAAGAGATATATTTCGCAGCCTGGTGCAGTCAATGGTGTTGAGTCACTTAGACTATTGCAATGCTCTATACGCTGGCTGTAAAGACCAAGTCATTAAAAGACTTCAGACTGCACAGAATACTGCAGCCAGACTCATATTTGGTAAAGCAAAATATGAAAGTGCCACACCCCTTAGAGAGAAACTGCACTGGCTCCCAATCAAGGAACGCATTATGTTCAAGATCTGTACCTTGATTCACAAAATCATTCATGGAGATGCTCCGGTCTATATGTCAGACCTTATAGATCTAAACAAAAAAAACAGCACCACGGGCCTTTAAAAATGGAACACAATTCTTTAATGAATGAGCCTTGACAAAAAGACCGGACATGTGCCGTGTTTCGTGTAAGTGGTCGGTTCGTCACACCGACTTTGGCCAGAGTTTCTCTGAAAATAGGTGTCTCAAGGCATGGGAGACCAGTTGTTTTAAACACGTTCGACCTTGCTACTCCTTGTTGTGATACCCCTGACGCAGGTGCTAGTCACCGAAACACAGCCCGTGTCGGGTCTTTTTGTCAAGGCTCATTCATTAAAGAACTGTGTTCCATTTTTAAAGGCCCGTGGTGCTGTTTTTTTTTTTTGTTTGGACTTTAGTTTGTACTTCGTTCCCTCTCTTTTGTTATATCCAAGACCTTATAGATCTACCACTCAGAAACTCCAAAAAAATCATCTCGCACACCCCTAAATCTCCACTTCCCAAGCTGTAAAGGACTAAAATATAAACTGACACATGCATCCAGTTGTTCTTATATAGGCACATAGCTATGGAATGCACTGCCAACTGCTATAGAAAAAATACATGACCTAATCAACTTTCGGAAATCCTTAAAGACCCACCTCTTTAACAGAACATACCATAATGATCCATCATTTGAACTTTAGTAAAGCACCATCTCATCTGCTATTCCATAAATGTTCACTCTATACGTTACTTTTATACACCACATTTCCCTTGTTTCCTATGTAATTACTAATTGTATATGTTTATTCAGTCATGATGATACCATGACGGAGCAATGTAAGCCACATTGAGCCTGCAAACGTGTGGGAAAATGCGGGATACAAATGCAATAAATAAATAAATAAATTTTAAAAACTTTTCCTCCAGGAAATTGTTCAAACCTCTTTTGTACCTTTGTCATGACCCCACCTTCCAGAAACAGATTCCAGAGCTTCATTGTGCACTGTGTGAAAAAATGTTCTCTACAATTTATTTTAAATCTACTGCTCATTAGTTTCATGGCGTGTCCTTTTGTTTTCATGTTGTTTGAAAAGATCAACAATCGTTCCCATTTAACCACTCTACCCCGCTCATAATTCTATAAATTTCTATCACATCTTCTCTCAGTCATCTCTTCTCCAAGCCCTACTCTGTTTAGCTTCTCATCATTAAGGAGATGTTCCATCCCATCCATCATTTTTGCCACCTTTCTCTGAGCCTTCAAACAGGGCAGGTGGCACCTTGGCACTTTCCTTCCATCCCTTGCTACACACCCCGATATCAACAAAAGCCAGATTATCTGAGAAAAAGAATGAAATGTATTATGGCCACAGCATCCTGCTGTTTACATATGTAAAGACGTTTACCATATCATGCATTTACATTCATGTATGCAGTTTAAAATATCAAACAAGTAAATGCATTAATCGATCTAACTACAGCAATTTTGGGGCAGGGTGCCTAGCTTCTTGACTCCTGATCCGCCTGTGAAATGCCGGTGCTACCATCACTTCTTTGATGAGGGGTTGCCATACAGGCATATCCCCTTCCTTAACCGTTGGCTTTCTTTCTTGATGCCTTCATCCTCCCCATTCCACCCAAGTCTGAGGTAGGCACTGCAATATTCCTGCTACTCTAGCACTGACCCCTGCCTACGTACAAGAGGGAGACTGTCCCTGGTTGTTATCATCGGTGCCACCAGGGCCGCCGAGAGGGGGGGACAGAGGGGACAAAAGTCCCGGGGCCTGGGCCTACAGGGGGGCCCGGCGCCACCGCCGTCTGGCCCGCCCTCCGTCACTCCAGAACTAACCATAAGCCTCCTTTCACTTCGCAGCAAGCAGCAGCAGGTCAGGCCACTCCTTCCTTCCATGTCCCGCCCTCGCCTGACATAACGTCCGCGAGGGCGGGGTACGGAAGGAAGGAGGAGAGGTCTGCCCTGCGCTGCTTGCTGAGAAGTGAAAGGAGGCTTAAAGTTAGTTCCGAGGGCCCGGCCCGTTAGCGGGTGGAGGGGGGCCCGGCGACCTCGGGTGGGTGGGCGGCGGCGATCTCGGGTGGGCGGCGACCTCGAGTGGGCAGCAACCTCGGGTGGGGGGGCCGGGGGCGGCCTTGTCCCGGGCCCAGCTCTGGCTCTCGGCGGCCCTGGGTGCCTCTGCTAGCATGTGGCAAAACACTTCACATTTAACCACTGTTGAAGCTCAGTTTGGTCTACAACATACCGATGTGTGTTCTATTAGGATAGGATCCACCACCATTAACCACGACAGTGATATCTTGCTTGTCATCTCTTCTCCAAGTTCAAGAGCCCTACCCTGTTTAGCCTCTCATCATTAAGGAGATGTTCCATACCATTTATTATTTTTGCCACCTTTCTCTGAACCTTTTCTAGCTTCTCTAGATCCTTTTTCAGATAGATTTGGGGGAAGCCACTGCTTGCCCTGGGATTGGTAGCATGGCATGCTGCTACTCTTTGGGATTCTGCCAGGTCCTTGTGACCTGGATTGGCCCCTGTTGGAAACAAGATACTGGGCTGGATGGACCATTAGTCTGACCCAGTATGTTCTTATGTTCTAATTCAAGTTGCAGTCACACCAACAACCTGTAAAGAAGCATAATGGTATTCTTAGTTTTGCTCACATTTGTTTTTGAATAATCCCCAACATTTGTTTAGGTTTAATAGCAGCTGTGTCATACTGGCCTGAATATTTCAATGCATTGTCCATAATGACTCCAAGATCGTTTTCTTGGGTGATAAGTCCCAACTTAGAACCCAGCATTTTGCACATGTAGTTCAAAACTATCTGGCCAATATTTAAAACCATTTAACTCGCTAGGAACGACTCCTGGCTGGTTATATGGCACTGAGCTAGCTATCTCCCGCTGAACATTACCGGTTAGCGCTTAGTAGATAACCGGTTTTATTGCATGATATAACCATCTATCCAATAATATTTATTTAGTGCATCACTGGCTAAGCTTGGTGGCCAAATTCGGCCATCGAAATAGCAGGTCTGTCTTTGGCCAGTTTCGACTTAACCTGCCAATGCTTGAGTAACAGCTTGGCTGGTTACGTTGAAACCAGCCAAAAAAACACCCGACTATTCAATGCTGGTCACTGGAAACGGCCTAGCATTGAAAATCTTGGCTCAACGCTGACCGTGAGAGTCAGACAAGCTAACTCCCGCGGTCTGAATATCTGGCCCTAATTTTCTCTGTGTGCATCACTTTTTACGTCCCCATATTAAATCCCATCTGCTAATTAAACACACAGGGGCATATTTTCAAAGCACTTAGACTAACAAAGTTATGATAGTAACCTCTTTGAGAGGTTTCTATCCATTAATGGAGTATCTTAGATTGCAACTGGCCATCAATGGTCTATACTTGATATTTTGTTTATGGCTTTTTGTAAACCTTGTCTGTTGTCTATTTACTGTTAGACACATTGAACTCGGGTATGTTCGGGATAATGTGGGGTATAAATGTCAAAAGTAAATAAGTAAATGTATTTATTTATTACAGTTGATATCCACCTTCCTATCAGGAACATCTAATCAGAATGGTTAACAACTCATTATAAGTTTAATATCATAAAAATAATAACATCACACACAATAAAATGAACTAACAAAATACTCAAACACCAAAAACAATACACGTAACACTTAAGACAATGACAACCTAGCCCATATTATCCAACACCAGAAAGGCAAGAGCAAAGTAATAGGTTTTTAATCTTTTCTTAAAGGCAGCAAAGTTAGATTCTAATCCAAGATAAGATGGTGAAGCATTCCACAAGGCTGGCGCTAAATAATAAAATGCAGCAGCTTGAGTAGATTTAAGTCTTGCACATATAGATGAAGGAAGAACTAGACAATTTTGATTTAGTGATCTTAGGGGTCCTTTTACTAAGGTGTTGCTGAAAAATGGCTTGTGGTAGTGTAGGCGTGAGTTTTAGGCACGCGCAGATCCATGTTTCAGTGCACCTGTAAAAAAATGTGTTTTTAAAATTTTTGCTGAAAATGGACGTGCGGCAAAATCAAAATCGCCGCGTGTCCATTTTGGGTCTGCGACCTTACCGCCAGCCATTGATCTAGCGGTAAAGTCTCACATGGTAACAGGGCGGTAATGACCTACGCGTGCCAAATGCCACTTGGCACGTGTCCGATATGCACAGCCAAAAATAAAAACTATTTTTTTCTGCCGCACTTATCAGACGCGCAGCAAAAATGAAATTACCACAAGAGCCACGCGGTAGGTAACTTCATTTTGGCGCACATTGGACATGCGTAGACGCTTAGTAAAAGGGCCCCTAAATGTTCTTGGCGGACAGTAAGGAGTAAGCAAATTGGTCAAATATTCTTGTTGGCCTGAATGAAGACCTTTGTAGGCAATCGCCAATACCTTATACTTCATGCGAAATGAGCAAGGGAGCCAATGTACTTCTCTCAAAAGAGGTGTAATTCTGTCTTATCTTTTAGCACCAGTGACAATTCTTACAGCCATATTCTGGATTGACTGCAATCTCGTAATGGTATAACTAGGGAGGCCATTGAATAAGGAATTAGCATAGTCCATCCCACTCAATACCAGAGCGTATACGAGCTTATGAAGTGATGGTTTGTCGAAATAAGATCTAACAGATCTAATTAAATGAGATATATATCAAAAGGTAACTGCGAATCTAAAGTAACATCTAGAATTTTTTAAGTTGGCAACAAAGATAATGCGTGTCTGGATAATCGTGGAGTCACTGAAAGGATTGACTTGAAGTCTGTCAATCCGAGAGCTTTCGTCTTCTGAGGATTAAGTTTTAAATGATAGTCATTTAACCACGATGCAGTCTTTTCAAGGCAATCATTTAATATAGAGAGATCCAGTTGTTGTTGTTTTTTAACAACACAAGTGAATAATTGGATGTCATCAGCAAAAAGGTGAGTAGAAACACCCAATTCCTGGGTCAGAAGTGCTGGTGGACTCAAAAACAGATTGAACAATAATGGAGATGTGTCAGACACCCTTATCCATGTCAAACTCCTCAAAGTACTTGCTTTAATGTCTGTGTAGCTTCTGGGTCTGACACAAGATTCAGCACCTGAGAGTTTGATTTTGTTTGTCATGAAATGACATTTACCAATAATAGTGCACACTCTTCTTAAAGGGTGTGCAATAGGTGAAAGAGATCACACTCTTCTTAAACTGTGCACACTTTCCTAATAGTGCACGCACACTTGATGCTTCACACATGTAAGCACTATCAGGAAAAGAGTGTGCATTCTTTAAGAAGAGTGTAACCTCTTTGTACATAGTGCACTCTTTTGCAAAAAGTGCACACTCGACAACATTTGTTCCTGAACACACACACACAAAAAGGAAAAAATGGCGTAACAATTTTTTGGCTGCTCATCCCTCTTGTTTCCCCACCATGCTCACCCTGACAGACATCTTCTTTTTGCTGTTCTAACTTTATGTGCTTGCTTAGCCCATTAGTGGACTGAATATCACCGCTAACTGGCTAAGTAGCAGCTCCACCCAAAGTAGTTAGCTTAGCAGGCTTTAAAAAAAAGGTTTGGCTAATTTCCTAAAACAAAAGTCTATAAGCCATTATTAAGATGGACTTGGGAAAATCCACTGCTGATTTCTAGGATAAGCAGCATAAAATCTGTTTTATTGTTCTGGGTTATTGCCATGTACTTGTGACCTGGATTGCCCACTGTTGGAATGTGGGCGTGTCAGGTCAATCAATCAAATCTTTGTGTGTGGTTATAGAATTTGGGAGAACACACCTAGATTTAGGCGCAGACATTTATACCAGCTTTTCACTGGCATAAATGGCTGCACCTAAATCTAGGTACATCCACCCGGACTATGCGTTATTCTATAAACCATGTCTGAATGTAGACATGGCTTGTAGAATACCGCTAGGTGTGTAAATTGGATGCACCTAGATTTTAGTCACCATCCCCCGGATTCTATGTAGCGTGCATAGAGATCTGCACTGAAATTCAAGCATATTATATAACAATGCACATAATGTAATTGACTTAACAAGCTAATCAGCATTGATAACAGCTCTTAACAAACAATAATGAGCCCTAATTAGCAATAATTAGAATTTATGTGCACAACTCGCTAAGCGTATTCTGTAATGCAGTGCGCCTAACTTCTAACACGTGCAGGCCAGGGGCATAGCCAGACTGGTGCCACCAATCCCCCCTGCCATTTTTTACCTCCCCGCTGCCACCACCACCTTTGACACCCCCCACCGCAACCCTTTTGACCCCCTCTTCCTGCCGCCGCCAACCCTCCCCCCCGCCGCTGCCGTTGGGTACCTTTGCTGGCGGGGGTCCCCAACCCATGCCAGATGAAGTCCTCTTCTCTGGCGCGACCGCGTTGCTGATCTGCAAGGGCAGATACGTGCAGGACGTCAGACTCACAGAAACTGAACGAAGCCTTGCGCCGGAAGAAGAGGACCTCGGCTGGCGGGGGTTGGGGTCCTCCCCCCCAAGTAAAAGGTAGGCGACGGTGATGGCGTGTTGGTGGTGGGAGGGGGTCGAGAGGGTCGTCGGCAGGGGGGTCCAGAGCCAAATCTATGGGGGACCAGGCCCCTGTGGCCCCACGTAGCTACGCCACTGGTGCAGACAAATGAGGGCATGGTTATGGAAATGGGCATTTCATGGGCATTCCAAAATTTTTGCACTTAGTTATAGAATGTGTGCCAGCACACTGACCCTACTTAAATGCATCAACTCTGCAACACAACATAACCTTAGATTGTACTGGACATTATATATTCCTTATTATCGTTGGCCCTTATTGTATCTTATACCCTAACCTTACCTGACCCCTATTTCAATCTATATTTGTTTACCCTACCGGACTTGGCGTTCGCCTTTACGGTATTTTGTAAGCCACATTGAGCCTGCTAATGGGTGGGAAAATGTGGGATACAAATGTTACAAATAAATAAATAAATCTACACACCTGGATTTCTGCCTTTTTTTTTGTTGGTGTAAATGGAGGTGCATAGTTTTAGGTGCTGAGATATCAACTAAATGCATTCTATATACCCGCCTAAATTTAAGCACCATTTAAGAATATGCTTACTCGGCACTGATTTCTGCACCTATTTTTTAGGCGCCATATATGTCAGGAAGTATTTTTTCATGGAGAGGGTGGTAGATATGTGGAATGCCCTCCCACGGGACAGGTGGTGGAGATGAAAACGGCAATGGAATTCAAACATGCGTGGAATAAACACAAAGGAATCCTGTTTAGAAGGAATGGTTCAGTGGAATCTTAGCGGAGATTAGGTGGCGACGCCTGTAACTGGAAACAAAACGGGAGCTGGGCAGATTTCTATGGTCTACGCCCTAATTGTGACTGAATGGATAGGGATGGGCTAGAATGTAAATTTTAAGGGGCTTCGACGTTAGCTTCAGTACAAGAAGAGTGCTGGGTAGACTTCTACGGTCTGTGCCCTGAGAATGGCAGGGACAAATCAAACTCGGGTATAAAGTATCACATACCATGTAAAATGAGTTTATCTTGTTGGGCAGACTGGATGGACCATTCAGGTCTTTATCTGCCATCATTTACTGTGTTACTCTTTGGGGTTCTACATGGAATGTTGCTACTAATTGGGATTCCGGAATCTTGTAACTCTTTAGGATTCCAGAATCTTCAGAACTTTTAGTACAAGAAGAGTGCTGGGTAGACTTCTACGGTCTGTGCCCTGAGAATGGCAAGGACAAATCAAACTCAGGTATAAAGTATCACATACCATGTAAAATGAGTTTATCTTGTTGGGCAGACTGGATGGACCGTACAGGTCTTTATCTGCCGTCATTTATTTATTTTAGTTACATTTGTGCCCTGCGCTTTCCCACTCATGGCAGGCTCAATGTGGCTTACATGGGGCAATGGAGGGTTAAGTGATTTGCCCAGAGTCACAAAGAGCTGCCTGTGCTTGAAGTGGGAATTGAGCTCAGTTCCTCAGGACCAAACTCCACCACCCTAACCACTAGGCCACTCCTCCACTCTATGTTACTATATAAAGAATCCAGTTCAATATGCTTTAGTTTCTAACTGAAGACTCAGATTTAAGAATGCCAGACATTTATAAGAAACTGTTTAAATTCATACCGATTGTACAAACAAGTTATAGAAATGCACAACTAGAGAAATGCAATATAAAGTTGCAGCACCATATATATCAAAATAACTGCTTCAATAGCCAAGGTGAACTCATTTTTTTAATGCTACACATTACTAATTTTTTCCCATTGCTGTACTGGAGCATGTGCTAACAACAGCAGAACACAGCAGTGTTTTATTCCTGGCCAGAAATAGTCCGAGATTTTTTGAATTACCTAAGCTAGGGGCCCTTTTACAAAGGCGTGCTAAAAAGCGGCCTGCGGTCATGTGAGCACGTGTACTGGATGCGCATTGGACCATTTCTCCAGAACATCTTGGGGGGGGGGGGGGGACCGGGAAAAAGACATGTGGCAATTAGAAATCAGTGCTCGTCTATTTACGGCCTGAGCTCTTAATGCCACCCCATTGACTTAGCGGTAAGGGCTCATGCGTTACCTGCGCAGTAATTGTCCGGCGCACACCAGCTGCCGATGACCACCGGGAATGCCCCTGCGGTAGAAAACAGAAAATGATTTTCTACTGCGTGCTTTCAGCGCACGCCAAACTCAGAATTACCGCCAGGCTCACACCCTTGCCAGGCGGTAACGCTGATTCGATGCACGATGCAGGCGCATAGGTCCTTACGCAGCCTTGTGAAAGGGCAACTTGGTGACAATAACTCATAGCCCACTTATATATCTTCCAAACAATTCAACCTCTTTGCGGCGTGCAAGTTAAAGGCTCACATGTCCATAGCCATGCAAAACTGAGTTATGTAGAAGACGAAGACGACAGAGAAGTGGCTATTTAATTTCACCTATGAATATTGATTGGCAGGCAGTTCTATCTCAGCTGGTGGAATCTTGGTAGGCTGCACATCTGAAGGAGGTACCTATGTGGTGTTAAAAGTTCATGGGCATCTTTTGATTATTTTTGTTGGTTCAATACTAGGTTTCATAACCTAAGAGTCCAGTGGCAAATCATGCAAGGTAATGAGGTGAAGTAATGATTTAGTAAAAAACGCTTCTAAGGAACTTGATATGATGAGGTTGGAAAGTCATTCAAGGTAAATCTTTCTTTTGCATTATACTGGAAATCTTTTTGTCAGTCTTAATTGAAGTCAAGGGTGGATGATGGATGGCTGGGGGAAGGGGGGAAAGAGACATCATTGAAGGTTCTGAAGCGAGTACTGTTTAATCCCATTTAGGGGCAATTCCAACAATGACATACAAAATATATAATGAGGGATTTAAAACTCTTTGGCCCAGTTCTAGCAAAAGGCTTTTGCTGTAAAAAGAATGAGTAATTCATGATAGACTATGCAGGCTTTTATACAGTTTTGTTCTTGCTTAGTTGAATATGTACAATCCAAATTTTGAAATGGATCTATTAATGACTGAAAATGGAACTTTGCTATTTTATGTATAGGATTTAAGTCATAAGTGACATATTGAGGGACGAGTGGAGTGCAATGAATCGTCCCTTAATTTTTCCACCGTTTGTGAATATCCTGAAAACCTGACCAGCTGGGGTGCCTCCTGGACTAGATTTGGGAACCACTGGTATAAACTATGCACATCATTTGACACACCTAGGCATGTCAACTTATACCTGCCATTGATACGGTGTATGAGAGGTGCCTACACATGGGCATACCAGTGCCGACCAGATGCTAATCCTATATAATAATTCTCACCTCCAACGTTCGAAAGCTGCCTGGGACCGTGGCTCCCTTGGATGTGGTCTGTTTCCGTCGGTAGATCAGAGTGACGTCATGACCTTCTGTTTCAGCTGTTCCTGTGGTCCCGCCCTTCAGGGCGGGACCACAGGAACAGCTGAAACACAAGCGAAAAAAAAAAACTGTAGGAAGCAGCGTCCTTGTGTGCAGGAGGCTCCCTACCCCCCTCCTCCTCCTCCTCTTACCGGGGTCCCGGCGGAAGCATTGAAGAGTGAGCAGGCTCAGCGAGTCTGCTGCCTTCCCTTCTCTTCGCTCTGAGCTCTGACTCTGGTCCCACCCTTGCAGAAACAGGAAATGAAGGCGGGACCAGAGTCAGAGCGAAGGGAAGGAAAGGCAGTAGACTCGCTGAGCCTGCTCGCTCTTCAATGCTGCCGACGGGACCCCCGGTAAGAGAGGGGGATTGGCAATTTTGGAGGGGGGGCAACTGGTACTCAGAGGGAAGACAGAGCGAAGGAGAATGACAGAGGGAGGGAGGGAGGGAGGACTGGAACTCGGAGGGAGGACAGAGTGAAGGAGAGTGACAGAGGGAGGGAGGAAGCCATGGAAATAGTAACATAGTAGATGACGGCAGAAAAGACCTGCACGGTCCACCCAGTCTACCCAACAAGATAAACTCACATGTGCCATTTTTTGTGTATACCTTACCTTGATTTGTACCTGTCTTTTTCAGGGCACAGACAGTATAAGTCTGCCCAGCACTATCCCCAACTCCCAACCACCAGAAGAAGGGAAGAAAGGGGGCCGTGGGACTTGGAGAGGACAGAGGGAGAGAGCAAGGGGGGGGGGGGAGGAAAACCTTGCTAGTGCCCATTTCCTTTCATACCGAAACGGGCCTTTTTTACTAGTATTGTATAATGGAATCTTGGTGCCAAGATGCCATTATAGAATTGGCACTGGGACACCTAGACTGAGGCATCGAGCGGTGTAGCTATAGATGGGCCTGGGTGGGCCTAGGCTCACTCAGTTTGGGCTCAGGCCCAACCAAACTTCTGGCACCCTTGGTATGGCTGGCAGGGATCCCTAAGCCCTGCCATCTGGAAGAGGTCCTCCGGCAGCTAGAACAGGTCATTCTCCTACTTCTTGCAGCTGCTGGCACTGTCCACACTTTGCCACCGCACTGCCCCCACCCCCGCACATACTTGATTTTCACTCCTGTGTGAAAACTAAGCATGTGCAGGAGGGAAGAGGCTGGCCCAGCAGTGGCGTGTGGACGGTGCTGCTGGCTGCATTAAGTAGGAGAATGACTTGTTCTGGCTGGCAGGGCTTGGGGATTCCTGCTAGCTCAGTTTGTTTTTTGTTTGTTGGAGGTCGCTGGTGAAAGGTAGGGGTGGGGGAATTGTGTGCCCACCCACTTTGGGCTCAGGCCCACCCAGACTAGCAAATCTGGCTATGACTCTGGAGGCATCAATTTATAGACTTGCCCTTTAAGAAATTCAGCAGGGATTTATCCGGGTAGTAATGGCTCTTAACTGGATAAGTCTTCACCCGGTCCATACCTGAATTTTCAATGGCATTATCCTTTGCAATTTTCAAAGGCTCGTCTTTGGAGTACAGCACTTGAGATAGGAGAATGTGGGGATATCTCTGAGCGTGAACATATGACAGTGAATGTGGAGTCTTTACATATGTGTTTAAACCCCTGAAGCAGCGACAGCGAAACGGGGATTTCCCTGTTGGGTTATGATTCAGCTACTGATTGAGCATGGGACACCATCACGTTGGCAGTCAAGATAAGTAATTGGTACTGTAGCTCAATACAGCAGCATATTGTAAAGCAGTGTACATCCTTTTGAGACAGATATTCTCTGCGATCTCTTTTTTGTGGAAACAGGCAATGATCTGCTGCTCTTTCACTTGGACAAGTTACTTCTATTTTTGATATTTTGGGATACTTAATTGTGTGGAGTTTTTTTCGGGGGCCGTATGATGCTGCGCCGTGCTCATGCCTCATAGTCCGTTCTTTGGGCTGGCTGGGTGGCGTTACTGAATTCCCCCGTTTTTCTCCACTTTAATTGGTCTTTTTTTTAAAGAAAGGTGCAGATCATTGGGTCCTGTATTTCTATAATAAATATACACAGGTAGTGTGAACCTGTGATCTTGAATTTCAAATTGATTTACTGTAAGCTCGAGTGGAATATTAGTCATAAAGACGATTATCCTGATAATGCCACGAATATCGAGCCAGAATGCCTTGATACTATCTGGGTGGTTCAGGAGTGGAGCTCAGGTGAATCAGAAGTTAACCAGCTAGCAGCGGTATTCAGTCCACTAACCAGGTAACTGCTTGGATAACTCTATTAAAGAAAAAAAAGTTGTTCTAACTGTCTCTGGTTGCCTATCTTGGTTCCAATCCAAATCTGACAGGTCCCTGGATAAGTAGGACCGGCCCACTTACACCTGGATGTTAAGTACTGGCCAGTAATGACACTGAATATCATTTACCTTCTCCTCCAAGTATCTCTTTATTATTTTTTCTATTGCAATTTATTCTTGTCTAAAATATTCTAATTCTTATCAAAATGATTGAGTGAAAAAAATGGCATTGCATCAAACCTGCCTGCTGTCAGCTCGGATTGCATTCTCCAAATGAGCAATGATTTGGGGGAAGAAAATCAGTTTTTCCTGCCTTAGCTGAAAAAAAAAGAAAAGAAAAGAAAAACAGAAGGAAATAAAAGACCGTTACTTGACACGAAATAGAAAGGGAAATATGGCAAATGACTGACTTTTATTAGTATTTTTAGAAGAAATTTAGCTAGGGAATTATTTCCAACCTATAGGTTCTCAAACACAGCATGAAAAGACAGAAAAATGAAATTTTAGTCATTAGAATTTGACAGCACAAAGTCATAATATGCTGACATGTGTAACGGGAATTAAGCAGTTCTGCAGGAAGAGTGAACATTAATAATTTTTTTCTAGGCAAATCATTTCTTTCAGCTCCTTGAATCACAGTGTGATGGAGGATCACTGGACACTTAATAAATGACAGGTATAATTCAACTGCTATATGCTTTGCATCCTTTGTTAAACTGATTTAATCTGAGGACATTGATTATTAATTAAATTGAACTACACGCTCTGTGGCAAATACATCTGAATTATCTTTATGATCTAGTTAATGTGTTTGCGAAAGAAAACACATATTAAAGACAATGAGAGTATAAAGACCACGTGTTTCTTTAAAGAGCCTTCTCTCTTATTACACACAGAACTATATTATAATTGTATATGTACAAGATTCAATGAATGCATAATTGAATGACATTGTTCTCACTTTTTATACAGTGGAAGTTGCTAATTTATTTATTTGTTGCATTTGTATCCCACATTTTCCCACCTATTTGCAGACTCAATGTGGCTTACATTATGCCGTAATGGCGATCGCCATTTCCGGATTGAGAAATACAGAGAGGTATTGCATTAAAGTTCATACGTGACAGAGTAAATTAAGCAGTCAAGTATTAAAGCATCATTTCCGGAGTGAGAAATCAAAGGTTCATTTCCGGAATGAGAAATCAAGTGGTATTGCATTAAAGTTCAGTTATTGACAGAGTAGGTGAAGCAGTCAAGTATTGAGAGTTCAGGTTTTGTCTATTTCTGGTATAGGCTTCGTTGTCTGGTATTTGGGATGGATCCTTGAGGTATGCCTTTTTTAGCAGGTTGGTTTTTAGTGATTTTTGAAAGTTTGTTAGGTCGTGCATTGTTTTTATGGCGTTTGGTAGTGTATTCCATAATTGTGTGCTTATGTAAGAGAAGCTGGTTGCATAAGTTGATTTATATTTTAGTCGTTTGCAGCTAGGGTAGTGGAGGTTCAGGAATGTTCGTGCTGACCTTTTGTTTAGATCTTATGTTTATCCTGCACCTGTTTAACTGAGTAATAGTTTGTATATTACGCAGGTGTCACTGCCTAGAAAGGTATTGATGGGGGTTGAGGTCCTGTGAAGTGTCTTTATCGGGACCTAATGGCATTCCTTACTTGTCTGGGTGTGTTGGGTGGGATGGGAGAATCCTTTGTGAATTCCACACATTTTGAACTAAACTCTATATATGGCACCTGAAAATTCCGCATGGAAAAAAATACACCTAGGTGTATTCTGTGATTATGTCTCAATTTTAAAGAATAAGGCTTACATTTCCGCGCAGTAGACAGAATAATGCTGAGCGCCTCTCCAAGTGACCAACTGTAGTCGCAGCAATTTACACCATTTTTTACTTGGTGCGAATCCGAACACCTAAATTAAGCACAGAGCGGGTGTATTCTATAACAACACACATTGATTTTAGAAACACCCACGCCACGCCCATTCCACCTTAGAATTCAGGCGCACTGCGTTACAGAATACGCTTAGCAAGTTCTGCAGTAAAGAATAATTAATGTTAATTAGTGCTGATAATTGCTTGTTAATATCCAACTGACAGCGCTGATTAGCTAGATAACCAATTAAGTTACATGGATTATTATCGAATACACTTCAATTTCTGCGCAGAAATTAAGGCACCATATATAGAATCCCAGGGTTTAGGGCTGCGGTAGTGTTTCTTTCCCCCTGATGTATTAACCTCATGCATTTCAGTGGTAGATTGCAGCAGAGTGATTGTTCCATTTAAACACTGATACAGTAAGGGAAGTTTTGTCCAGCATTTATGCAGGTCGATAGCGATTTACACACATAAATGGACTGTCTGTGCACTATTCCAGAGAATGAAGGAGTAGCTCGTTGATTAGCGCAGCAGGCTGTGAGCCAGGGAAGCTACAGTCTGAATTTCATTATTCTCACAGACACTCTATGATGGGGTCTACAGAACACTGCTCCTCTCCCGTAGGGAAAGTCCCTCCAATAGCCAGAGCCACCTTGAGAAAGGTCCTTCTATAACTAACCAGGGCTACCTTAAAAGCGCAGGTCCCTCCATGGGAGAAAGTGAGCCAAGCAGGGCGGAGTTGAGACTGAGGAGTTTAAAAGGGAAGGGTGAGGCAGAGGTTAGAGAGATCCCAGAGGAGAAAGAGGAGAGGCCCCAAGGTATGCCCTTGGCTGAAGACATCCCAATGCTGTGACTGGTGTGAAGTAAACCCTGACTGTAAATAAAGGTGAACTATGAGCTATAAAACAACATAGCTGTGTTTAAGTGGTAAATCCAGTAGTTGGTAAGTATGGCTAGTGCCAGGCTGACTTCTATGGTTAGTGGCCTAGTG
Organism: Microcaecilia unicolor; assembly: GCF_901765095.1. Classification (NCBI taxonomy): domain Eukaryota; kingdom Metazoa; phylum Chordata; class Amphibia; order Gymnophiona; family Siphonopidae; genus Microcaecilia; species Microcaecilia unicolor. Next base: position 200,194,835 of record NC_044039.1, read on the forward strand.
GTTAGGGCGGTGGACTTTGGTCCTGAGGAACTAAGTTTGATTCCCACCTCAGGCACAGGTAGCTCTGGGCAAGTCACTTAACCCTCCATTACCCCAGGTACAAATAAGTATCTGTATACAATATATAAGCCGCATTGAGCCTGCGCGCGGGGTACAAATGTAACAAAAAAAAAAAGCCAGTGTCACTGAGATTTCTAAATGGTGCCCCTCAGCCTTTTACTTATCGGACTCGTGGTGGGAACTACAGGCGAACGCAACAGGATGACATCATGACCCCAGACACACTTAACCGCAATCTGAGAGTTGCTTCTTTGCCTTTGCGTCTTCTGCACCTGTTCCAGTGAGTGAGTTCCTGAGACACCACAGCGCTTTACCTAACAGTGTTCCTGAGACACCACAGCGCCTGTTCCAGAGACACCACAGCGCTTTACCTAAGAGTGTTCCTGAGACACCACAGCGCCTGTTCCAGAGACACCACAGCGCTTTACCTAAGAGTGTTCTTGAGACACCACAGCGCCTGTTCCAGAGACACCACAGCGCTTTACCTAAGAGTGTTCCTGAGACACCACAGCGCCTGTTCCTGAGACACCACAGCGCTTTACCTAAGAGTGTTCCTGAGACACCACAGCGCCTGTTCCAGAGACACCACAGCGCTTTACCTAAGAGTGTTCCTGAGACACCACAGCGCCTGTTCCAGAGACACCACAGCGCTTTACCTAAGAGTGTTCCTGAGACAACACAGCGCCTGTTCCAGCGTAGGGTGCTTCTGAGATACTGCCGCACTTGTTCCTAAGAGTGATCCTAAGACGCTATTACACTTATTCCTGTTCCTGAGAGTTCCCTTGAGAATGTTCCCGAGTGTGACCCTGAGAGAGTTCCTAAGAGGGCTCCCGAGAGTGTTTCTGTGAGTGTTCCTGTTTTGTAGTGAGTCACCAGCCACAGTCTGGTTTTCGCTATGGTCCAAGGGCTCACACTTCCAGACATAACAACTTGCACAGATGTATGTATATTGTGTTCCTTGTGCGATGGATAGTAAGACTATGTACTTGACAGTTGCAGCCGGGAAGGGGGAGGGGGGCCTATGTGCTCATTCACCCAGGGGCCCACAAACTTGTAATCCATCCTTGATAATGTTTCTTGCAAAATCTTCCCTTGCAAAAAGCATGTATTGGGTGCAGCGTACACCATTAAAATGTGCTATCAAACCTTGTCCTGAAGTGGATCGTCTGAAAATTGTCTCAACTATGTATAAAAAAAACGGGGGGGGGGGGGGGGGGGGAGCAAAGAATGATGAATGGGCAATAGAAATACTGATTGTAGATGAATAGTTTGTACTAAGGATTCAGCACTGCAGGGAGTCCTCATTAGCCTGTATAAATTAATGAAAGCCAGCCACTGATGTCATAGTGTTGCCTCTCTATTTCTCCTCAGATTTTTATATGCCAAAAATACATTATTTAAGAATTACTACTAGGGCTGTACCGAATATTCGTATTTGATTTGATTTTGGCCCCTAAATAATGCCCTGTATACACTATTTGTATTTGGTCGAATAGTGCTTTAAATTTGAATATGAATAATCCGGGTGTCTATGGTGCTAAATTCTGCTGAAATAATCACTTGATCTCTGATTTCACATCGCTTCTTTTATTATTTGTTATGTTACAGCTCAATGCGCATTATTCATATTCGGTATTTGTATTTGACCGAGTAATATTTTTCATTATTCGTATTTGGTAGTGAAAGAAATACTATATACGCAAGTGAAGGAAAAGTGCAATGTTTGCCCCTGGTAGTCTGTGTACGTCCTTTTTTCGTGGAAGGCAAGATTCAGTCTGCTCGTGGGGGATCGCAATTCCATTGGTTGGCACATCTGGTTTGTTAGTGTGCCTTATAAAATGTAGTACTCGCTAATTCAAATTAATGTGAATTCATTTATAAATTTAACACAATGTTAAGTTGATTTTGGCTCATTCAGAGCTTGTTTTTACAAAGCCGCGCTAGCGATTCCCGTGCGGCAAATGAGAGGAAGCCCATAGGAATTGAATAGGCTTCCTCTCATTTGCTGCACCGAGAATCAGTAGCACGGCTTTGTAAAAGAGACCCTCAAAATTTTAATGAGCATTAAAAATGTTTATTAAAATGAAATGAGAAAAATATCTGAAAATCAGGAAAACATAAGAACATAAACATGGCTATACTAGGACAGACCGAAGGTCCTTTGAGCCCAGTATCCTATTTCCAACAGTGGCCAATCCAGGTCACAAGTACCTGGCAAGATCCCAGAACAGCAAAACAGATTGTATGCTATAAGAACATAAGAATAGCCATACTGGGTCAGACCAATGGTCTATCTAGCCCAATATCCTACTTCCAGCAATGGCCAATCCAGGTCACGTACCTGGCAGAAACCCAATTAGTAGCATCATTTCATGTTACCAATCCCAGGGCAAGCAGTGGCTTCCCCCATGTCCATCTCAATAGCAGACTATGGACTTTTCCTCCAGGAACTTGTCCAAACCTTTTTTAAACCTGCCATTACCACATCCTCTGGCAGCGAGTTCCAGAGCTTAACTATTCTTTGAGTGAAAAAAATATTTCCTCCTATTTGTTTTAAAAGTATTTCCATGCAATTTCATTGAGTGTCCCCTGATCTTTGTACTTTTTGAATGAGTGAAAAATCGATTCACCTCCACCTCCTCCACACCACTCAGTATTTTGTAGGCCTCATTCATATCTCATATTAATAATGGCTTACGGATTTTTCTTTTAGGAAACTATCCAAACCTTTCTTAAACCCTGCCAAGCTAACTGGTTCTAAGAGTACACCTTGGAGAAGACTCTTCTTTATTCCTAAGAATCTTGGCCATGTAGAAATGACTTTTTATGAAGGAATAGAGACAGCATTGATGTCTGATGGTAAAAAAATGCAAAGACCAAATTAAAACAAACACTTTTAAATATAGGAAAGCATCAGCCTTCTCAGATGGGTTTTATGTTTAAACATTTATTTATCATCAAACATAATACGCATGTAACAAATAAAATTAACTCTTACAGTAAATGATGTAGATCCCACCCCACCCCTCACCACCCCTTAAATGATTTTTTTCTAGAAATACATGAGCTAAATTAGTAAGTACTGGTGTTATGTTCTTATTAATAGGGTGCCTGCAACTTTGTGTAGGGTGCTTGCAGTATGAGTGGTGGGCTATCCAGAACTGGCCTCTCGCAGGGCACAGACCCTGACCCCGAATAGTAGCTCACCTTTCTTGGTTCACCTGTATCCAGTGTTCCCGCAGCCTTAGGGCACGCCACTTTGCTGACTTCTTGGCTGGTTGTCACCGAGTGTGGTGAGGGTGAGACTACGCTGTACTTCTGGGCTAGAGTGTACTGTGGTGTGCCGATATTTGATTGCATTGCCTATCCGCGTCTGCCTGCTCTGGTCCACCGATGCCAGACTACTCTGTCAAGCCGCGTCCACGAGATGAGGACTGTTTTGCCACTAATTTTGCTCCTAGGATCTTCTGAACAGATTGTAGTGTTGCTTTCTGTCTGATTTGACAATTTTCTTTGTTTACTGTTTGAAAGAAAGTTACAAATGCTCAGTTCTCGTTTTAAAGTTGCCAGTTTGGAATTACTTCGGACAATTGAGAGGGAAGGGGGGAGATAAACTGAATAGGACAGATATTTTGAGACAGGAGAGTGATTGACCTTAAGCACTTCTTGGAATGCAGCTATGAGAAAAGCTCCTGCAATGCTTGTTTTAAGTCAGAAACAGTGGAGTAGGAAGGGGGGGCGGTGGGGCGGTCCGCCCCGGGTGCACGCTGCTAGGGGGGTGTCGGCTCCGCTGGTTCCCTGCTCCCTCTGCCCCGGAACAGGTTACTTCCTGTTCGGGGGCAGAGAGAGCAAGGAACCAGCGGAGCCGACGCAGCTCCCAGCGACGTGCACTCGGGGCGGATCGGAGTTCCCGCCCGCCCCCGCTTTCGTATGGCAGTAAGAATGTGCTCTGGGGGGGTGCAGGCCGAGGGGGGGGTGCGCGCCGAGGGGGGGTGCGCAGCAGCGACCTGCCCCGGGTGTCAGCCGCCCTCGCTACGGCACTGGTCAGAAACATTGTTTTTCTAGAGGCTGTTGTATCTTCTTCCCCAGATTACTAGGGTGTATGAAGATGTTTGATTTATTTGGCCAGAGCAGGTGTTTGTAATACAGTAGGTGAGATTACAGAGCTTTCTATCTATTTAGTAAAACAAAAGCCAGTTTGTCTTTGGCTGCAATTAACAGGGGAGTATTAATTTCACAGACTGTGTTCGATAAGAGTCTGAGTGGCTTTGAAATAAGAAAAGTTCGGATTCTCAGATAGATATGCAGTTATTCAGTAGAACTGCTTATTTTATTTATATTTTGTACTTTTATATCTTGAAACAAGGTAAAATAGCTAAGTCCGTTATCTGATCTCTAGTAGGCACTTCTGTTCACTACAGACATCGATCTTAAGACTGTTTCACATCTGTGAGCTTATTGGTAGTTTAATTGAGGGGGAGCTTCAGCAGATATCAGAAATTTAGAGATAATATATAATGCATAAAAGGTATTTTTTAAACATTTATTTATAATTTTTCATTTTACAAAGGTTACTTGCAAACAGTAATACAGAGATGACTGTACAATAATACAATATTAGAAGAAAACAATCTCAACTAGATAAATAGAATATATACAATCTCTTTCTTAGACCACAAAATAAATAGGGAGAGTGAAACAAGACAAGGAGATCAATTAAACAACAGTAAACAAAGAAAACGTGGTATTAACCTGATTATCCCCAGTTATTATTTATCTGAATCATTATTCCACATTGATCATCTGGTTGGCCTCCTCAAACCCAAAACGGTGTTTAGTCAATTAATTTTGTTGGAAACATACTTATTGTCCAATATTAGTGGAAACAATACACCTGATTTCATCCCCTCACCCCTTTTTAAAACCAGAATTATTTAACAATTCAAACACTTGAATCTCTGATCCAATTCCCACTGATTCAAGTAATCCCGGTTTCACAGGCTTCACTCCTTTTGAATTAATATACTAAGAGGAATCATTTCAGAGGAAAAAAAACTTTAGGAGTCATACCCAGAACTCTGGGAAAACAACAATCTCGATATTAATCATCTGTAACAATTTTCATTTTATTCAAATTTTCTGGTCCATTAACATTTTCAAAATCTTAACCGTTTCCTACTCCTGTAGAACTTCATTTGCTGTATCAATTTTTCATTCTCAAAGGATTTGATTAGATTATCCATGTGGCTCACTAATAAGATTATATCTGAAGCAAAATTATTTACTACCACCGTTAGGTCCTGGTGCGCCTTCCAGATGATATTCAATGTAACCTCCACGGGAGCCAAAAACTCCAAGCTGATAGCTCTTACGGGTTTAGGAGTGGCACCACCGACACGGTTTCAGCTGTAAACGACTTCCGTTTTAGCATACACTCCTAACTCACTCCTCCACTCCTTTGGACATGGTGGTTAAATGACTCGGGAGCGATGAAGTTGTTTCCAGGTCCAAGAGCATCGACGCTCCTTTGCTGGTTCTAATCAAAGGACTCGCCAACCCTTTCATCTGTGGGTAGTTCGAAGCGCAGCGGTCCCGCACTTGGTGCTCTGGGGACAAAAATCTGGCCATCAGCGGCTGACCACCGGTTGTTCTCTTCCTCTCAGTTAAGGAAAGTGCAATTGCAGAGAGGAAATTTACGTAAAGAAGACAGAACCTCAGAGGGCAGCTGGGCCGTTGGGCATACGAACTTCAGGTCGCTATCTTACCACTCTCCCAGTTTGGGACACTCTTTGTCTGGTTTCTCCTCAGAGGCCTGTCTGATATGGGTAACCCTTCAGCACAGCCCTCTGAGTCACTGAAACACGGAAGCCCCTCCACCACTACAAGGTGGTGTCCCTTTGGAGGGGAAAAAGTATATTTTTTAAAAAGAACCCAATTATACAATACAATATCGAATCGAATCTACAATACCTAGGTTAACTATAGATATTCAACATTCGGAAAATCTATTATGAATGAGAAATTGTACATGAAATACTGAGAAGGCTAATGGTAAATAGAGTAATAACCAATTCAGGTAAGAATTAGTTGTTTGAGATATGGTTGTTCTTTGTAGGGTTTGCTTGAAAGGGAAAGGAAAATGGGACTTGATATACTGGGTTGGTAGTTGGAAGGAAGACCAGATTCTGTTGGTGGCTATTCCTGAATGTGTGTCCTACTGTTTTTCGTAAATATCTTGACGATAGAGTTTTAATTTGAGTACTCTTTCTCTGATTTTAACTATTTTTTGTTTGAAGTAGCCAGTTGCTCTGCTGTTGGTGGAGTCTCAGTGGCTGTGGTTATTTCTTTTGTAGATAGTAAACTATTTATCAGATTGAAAAGTTTACTGGTATTAAGAAAATTGCCACCATTGTTTTGTTTAAAGTGTTGAGGTCTTGCAATTTTGATCTCATTTTTTATATGTTTTGATGGCAACTTTCATGTTAATTTGTTTTTGTTTGATTTGTCTTTAACCCATTTTTTTCCAGTTTTCTACATTTCCTTTTCAAAATAAGGAGAGATTGATTAAACCAAGGTGAAATTCTCTGGATTGGTTTGGATGTAGATTAAGGGGAGCAATTTTATTTTTGCAAAAGTCATCCCATATATAACAGGCTCAAAATCTGGGGCAATAGAAGGTTAACTGACTTTCCCTTTCCCCAGGGTCAAAAGAAGCTACAGTGGAAATTGAACCCAGTTCTTTTTGGTTTCAGCTCACTGCACTAACCATTAATCTACTCCTTCGTTTCTTAGTCTTTCATACAATGCCATATTGTATGGGAGTGTTCTGAAAACAGATTGCTGAGGAAGGCATTTATGTACACATGAGCATCAAATCAGCTCTAGGAATAAAGTTTCAGGACCCCAATGATCAATTTCCCACGCTATTACAAAACAGCACTGGAACAGCAGAGGGAATTAACTCCCTAATGATCAATGCTAATAACCTGCAAATTTAGGCACATTGTTAACATTGATCATGGGGAGAAAGCGAAGGAGGATTGTGCCTGGGCATGCACTCAGGAACAATCCTCCTGCACTTGTTTGATAGGTCGGGGCTGTCAAAAAAAAAAAAAAGCCCAGACCTCTCAAACATTCCAATGAGCTGGAGGTCCATTGGACCTCCACCTCTCACAAAGGGAAAGCCCTAGTGGCCTAGTAACTCCCCAAGCCCCCCCCCCCTAGACACTGACACAGGGGAGCTAGAGGTCCAATGGTGCACCCCCTGGTGGTCTAGTGGCCTCAAACCCTCTCCCCTTTACCTTTAGATGCTGGAGGAGGGAGTAGCACTCCCTCCTCCTTCCAGCTCCGCCTTCAAAATGGTGGTGGCCTGCCCTGCCCAGTGCATCCTGGGATACGCTGGGTGGGGCTTCCATACTATATAAGGGAGTTCTTGGTTAGGAACCCACAAATCACTCCAACTGTAGGATTGGGAGGTGGGTGATATAAGATAGAACCAGATTACTTAGAATTCTATCACCTAAGTGATTTACTTATGGTAATTGGCTGCCTCCAAGCAAATCCCTCCTCAATGTGGCTAGGTATCCACACATTGTTTTAGTCAAATTGTAACTAGGGGTTCCTGAGAATTAGGGATGTACACAGGCAAAAAAACAAACAAACAAACAATTCAGTTCATTTTTGGTTCATTTGGCTTAATTTCATGCTTTTCAGGTTTTTCGGTTTGTTTCACACATTTGTTTTAAGAACTTTTTAAAATGTATATTAGAACTTCTTAACACATACAAATGGATTGTATATGCATTAATTTGTAGGTTAATGAGTGTTAAATCAATTTTGTGCACAATAATGGATGCATTAATGAACTGAATATGTGCTAATGAATGCATATTCCTATTGGAGATGTGTTTAGGTTGGTGGGGGGGGGGGGGGGGTGCCTACATGCAAATGGCATTTTCAAATCTTTGCCTGTACTTCTCCAGCAAAATTCTACCTCCAGAAAAAAAAAAAAAAAACAGGTGCAACCGTGCAAGTCACCACACATTCTTTTTATCTCTGCCAATTTTCCAAGCAAAAGTCTGAATGTACTTTCACTTTCAGAACTGGTGCAAAACCTGTGGATCTAGGGCTATATTCAGTAAATGGAACACAAAACTCGGCCACAGAAATGGAAGAGGAGGAGTAGCCTACTTGTTAGAACCTTGACATCCAGAGGTTGCTGGTTCAAATCCCACTGCTGCTCCTTGTGATCTTGGGCAAGTCACTTAACCCTCCATTGCCTCAGGTACAAACTTAGATTGTGAGCCCTCCTGGGACACAGAAATATCCAGAGTACCTGAATGTAACTCACCTTGAGCTACTACTGAAAAAGATGTGAGCAAAATCCAAATAAATAATTTGAGATTCTGTTGCTACTATCTGAGATTTTACATGGAATGTTGCTACTATTTGAGATTCTACATGGAATGCTGCTATAGTGGAGAAGTGACCTAGTGGTTAGAGCACTGGTCTTGCAATCCAGAGGTGGCTGGTTCAAATCCCACTGCTGCTCTTTGTGATCTTGGGCAAGTCACTTAACCCTCCATTACCTCAGGTACAAACTTAGATTGTGAGCCCTCCTGGGACAGAGAAATATCCAGAGTACCTGAATGTAACTCACCTTGAGCTACTACTGAAAAAGGTGTGAGCAAAATCTGAATAAATATTTGAGATTCTACATGGAATGTTGGTACTATTTGAGATTCTGTTGCTACTACTATATGAGATTCTACAGAGAATGATGCTAGTGCAGCAGTGGCCTAGTGGTTAGAGCACCAGTCTTACAATCTAGAGGTGGATGGTTCAAATTCCACTGCTGCTCCTTGTGATCTTGGGTAAGTCACTTGGGGGCCCTTTCACTAAGATGTACCTAAAAGTGCCTGCATTGGTGTAGGTGCATGTTTTGGATGCACGCAGGTCCATTTTCTCAGCGCGCCTGGAAAAAAAGGCATTTTTTTTGTGGCTGAAAATGGACGTGCGGCAAAATGAAAACCAGTGTGCGTCCATTTCTTGGCCTGAGACCTTAGCATCACCCATTGACTTAGCGGTAAGGTCTCACACGCTAACTGGGCGGTAAGCAGCCAGCGTGCATAAACTGCCGATTAGTGCCAGGTAAGCACCACACGGTAGAAAATAGAAAATATTTTCTCCCGCATGTTTTGGACATGCATCAAAAATGGAATTACCTCCGGGGCACGCGGAAGCTGGGTGGTAGTTCCAGTTTGACGCACGTTGGATGTGCATAGGCGCCAACGCGCCTTTGTAAAAGGGTCTCTGAACCCTCCATTGTCTCAGTTAAAAAAATTAGATTGTGAGCCCTCCAGGGACAGAGAAATACCCAGCGTACCTGCATGTAATTCACCTTGCGCTACTACTGAAAAGGTGTGAGCAAAATCCAAATAAATAAATAAAAAGATCAGTGCTAAGGGCTAGATTCTATATGTGACATTTGAAAAATCTGCATTGAAAACATTTCCACCTAAGCATATATTCTATAAGCAGCGCATAGATTTAGGTGTGGTATGTAGGTGTGGTATATAGAATACACTTAGTTGATATCCCAGCACCTAGAACTACATGCACCCATTCACTCCAGGGAGTGGAGGAGTAGCCTAGTGGTTAATGCAGTGGACTTTGATTCTGGGAAACTGGGCTTGATTCCCACTGCAGCCCCTTGTGACCTTCGGCAAGTTACTTAACCCTCCATTGCCCCAAAACTTAGATTGTGAGCCCTCTAGGGACAGAGAAAGTACCTGCATATAATGTGTATACAGCAGGGGTGTAGCTACGTGGGGCCATGGGAGCATGGGCCCCCGTAGATTTGGCCCTGGCCCCCCTGCCAACGACTCTCTCAATCCCCCTCCCGCTGCCGTCGCCACCATCGGGAATCTTTGCTGGCGGGGGACCCCAACCCCCGCCAGCCAAGGTCCTCTTCTCCGGTGCGGCTGCGTTGCTGATCTGCAAGGCTTTGTTCTGTTCAGACTCAGAGAAACAGAACGAAGCCTTGCAGATCAGCCAGCAACGCGGCCGCGTCGGAGAAGAGGACTTCGGCTGGTGGGGGTTGGGGTCCCCCGCCAGCAAAGGTACCTGACGGCGGTGGTGGCAGGGAGGGTTGGTGGCGGCGGGAAGGGGGGGGGGGTCGAAAGGGTTGGCACGGGGGGTGTCAAAGTTGGTGGTGGTGGTGGCGGCGGGGGGGGGGGGGGTTGGCGGCGCCGAAAGGGGCTAAAACATGCCCCCTCACCTCGGGCTCTGGACCCCCCTCCCGCCAAAGTCTGGCTACACCTCTGGTACTGAGCACTACATACATCTAGTAGCAGTATAGAAATGATTAGTAGTAGTAAATTTCAGGATATAGATTTAGGTACAGAGTGCCATGCTTTATAAACAGTATGCACAAATTTTGAAACACCCATGAGATGCTCATTTTCCTATCCATAACCATTCCCCCTTTTGGCTCCACGTATTAGAATTTAGGCACTGTGTGTTATAAAATACATTTAGCGAGTTCTGCATGTAAATTCTAGTTATTACCAATTAGTGCTCACTTTTACTAGTTAAGTGCTGTTAACAATGCTGATTTGCTAGTCAATTAAGTTTTGACGTAGGGCAGGTCATTAGTCCAATCCGTGTTTCAGACGTGACCTAAGCCACTGAAGTCCTTTTTTCCTCCTTGCATTCTTGATTTTTAGCAAATGTGACGTTACTTGCTAGTTTTGTGTAGTGATATTTTCTAAGGAGCAATTAAAGCCAGTGAAAATAGTTGTCATGCATAACTGTTTGGAATGCCCCTGACATGCCCCTGATCATACCCCCTTTTCGGATACATGCCATGGGATTTAGGCATCTTGCCAGATACACATGCAAATCCTGATTGATGTCAACTAACTGCAATAATTAGTTGTTATCACCCAATTATTGGTACTTAAGGGCTTGTTAACCAGTTAATTTATGTGTGCATTTTGGGCACACAGCGAAATTTAGGCGTGCAAATTAGAGCACCATCTATAGAATCTGGGGGATAATATCAGGCTCATTTTCAAAAGAGAAAAACATCCAAAAAGTGACGTAAGTCTGCATTTGGACGTTTCTCTCACAAAAACGTCCAAACCTCTTTTTAGACGTTTTTCTCTGAAGTCCATCAGAAGGACATCTAAATCTCAAGGGGGGGGGGGGGGGTGTCAGGGGCATGTTGAAGGCGGGACTTGGGTGTTCCTAAGACTTGGATGTCCTTCAGAAATAATGGAACAAAACAAAGATGTCCAAGACTAAAACTTAGATGTTTTTGAGCTAGACCTGTTTTTATAATGAACAGCTACAGTGGGCATTGAACCCACTTCCCCAGGATCAAAGTCTGCTGCACCGACCAATAGGCTTCTCTTTTACTCCCCCCAAGAGGTGCCTTAAATGACCAGATGACCACTGGAGGGAATGAGGGATCACCTCCCTTTACTCCCTCAGTGGTCACTATCTCCCTCCCGCCCCCCAAAAAATGTGATTAAAATATTTCTTGCCAGCCTCAGATGTTATACTCAGGTCAATTAGAATAGCATGCAGGTCCATGGAGTAGTCTAGTAGTGGTGCAGTGCACTACAGACAGGTGGACCCAGGCCCATACCTCCCCCTATTTGTTACACTTGTGGAGGAAACTGTGAGCCCTCCAAAACCCACCAGAAACCCACTCTACCTATATATTGGTTCTCCCTTCACCTGTAAGGGCTATGGTAGTGGTGTACAGTTGGGGATAGTGGGTTTTGGATGGGTTTTGGGGGGGCTCAGCAGACAAGGGAGCAATGGTGAGATGTGCACCTGGAAGCATTTTATAAAGTCCACTGCAGTGCCCCCAAGGATGCCCTATTGCTTTCCTGGGAAGTCACTTTTCTACTATTCTACCTGATGCCAAGCTTTCCATTTTTTTTTATAACATCTGAGCCTTGTGTCTATTGTTTATAATTAGATTTGGGCTTTGAATTCAGATCTATAGATGAAAAGGAGGTCTCATTGCCTATATCTAAATACCAGTGTGCTATTTTTCCATACTTCATAGCAAGAGTGTACATTCCCTAATTACCTGTCCCAATGCAACTGAAGCTTTTACCTCCTCAGTGCATGTAAATGGTTTCATCCCTGTGTGGATTCTCTGATGTCATGTGAGGTTTTCCTCCCAACCAAAGCTTTTACCACACTCAGGACATGTAAATGGTTTCACTTCTGTGTGTATTCTGTGGTGCATTGTGAGGTTTACCTTCTGACCAAAGCTATTACCAGACTTTATACATGCAAATGGTTTCTCTCCCATGTGGACTTTCTGATGCACTTTGAGATTTACATTACAACCAAAGCTTTCACCACACGTAGAACATGTGAATGGTTTCACTTTATTGTGGATTTTCTTGTGTATTTTGTACATTTTGCATTTGGATATATATTTTTTTAAATGGACCAAAAAATAAAACATCCAAATCGCAAAACATTTTTCCAAACAGCATTTTCAAAAGGAAAAGAGACTTTTTTTTTTTGTAGAAAATGACCTTTCCTGTTCTGATTTTGGACGTTTACAAAAAAATGTCCAAATTCAGACTTAGATGTCATATCCAAAAATCCCCCTTGTGCATTTGACTTGCTCAAGGTCACAAGGAGCAGCGATGGGAATTTAACCTGTGGTGCCAGGATCAAAGCCCGCTGCACTAACCACTAAGCCACTCCTCCTCTGTTTTGAATGTCTTTTGTTCAAAAATGGACCAAAAAAAGAATGTCCAAATCACAAGATGTCCATACCATTTTCAAACACAAAAGATAGACGTCTATCTCTTTCAAAAATCACCTTCTTTCCTGTTCAGAATTCTGATTTGGACATTCTATCGAAAATGGCCCTCTATGTGTCTTTGTCCCAATGTCGACAGTTTTAAAGTTATCCCATTAAGGCAGAAGCGGGCAACCTCAGTCCTCAAGGGCCACAACTCAGTTGGGTTTTCAGGATTTCCCCAATGAATATGCATAATATCTATTTCCATGCACTGCCTCCATTGTATATAAATAGATCTCATGTATAGTCATCGGGGAAAAACTAAAACTCCTACTTGGCTGCGGCCCTTGAGCACTGAGGTTGTCCACTCTTGCATCAAGGTAATGGAACCAATTTAAAAAATCGTTAAACTATCTGACACAACGTCAATTTGTAATAACCAAAAGTAATTGCTATCTGAAAGCTATCTAGTGGTTTTTGTAAAATATAAACAAAGAGGCAGGTCTTAAATTATACCAAAGGAAGACAAAAAGAATAGCGCCAAGTGAAAATCCAGTCAATTTGTTGGTCACAAAACAACCAAACACTTATTACGGCCACATTTTGCCTATACTGACTGAATCAGGGACCAGTGGATACTCTAAAGCACAATTATAATTTTCAAGACAATCTTCTCACCTAATCAATAATATTTAAAAAGAGTCTGATTGTAGAATGCCTTCTCATACACAGGCCAAACACCCCACCCGCTAAAGAATGAGCAAGAAAATGACTGACCCCTGATGCAGCCAGTATAGGCGAAACATGGCCATGATGGGTGTTTGGGTGTCTCATGATCAATAAATCAACTTTGATCTTCACTTTGGACTCTATTTCGTGGCATGTATAAAATAAATTGGTGTCCTCAATCCAGTTCCCTATGAACTGGTGTTCACTTCAACTTGAAACTCTTGTTAACAATCTCAGTCTTAGCAGAGGGGACAAACATCACAAAAAGATGGAGATATATCTACCCTCTCACAATACCAAGTGGTCATCCAGATCAGAGATTTGGAAAACTAAGGGGTCCTTTTACTAAGCCGTGATAAAAAAAATGGCTTGCGGTAGTGTAGGCACGGATTTTGGGCGCACGCAGAAATATTTTTCAGCGCACGTACAAAAAAATGCCTTTTTAAAATTTTTGCCAAAAATTAAAATTGCCGCGTGTCCATTTTGGGTCTGCTACCTTACCACCAGCCATAGACCTAGTGGTAATAAATTTGGGTGGTAGTGACCTATGTACGTCAGATGCCACTTGCCGCACGTCCGAAAATAAAAAAATATTTTTCAGACGCACATAGCGGACGCTCGCCAAAAATGAAATTACCGCAAAAGGCACGTGGTAGTCGGGCGGTAAGTCCGTTTTGGCGCACGTTGGGTGCGCGTAGAGCCTACCGCGGCTTAGTAAAAGGGGCCCTTTACTAAGAACGGGTGGAATCTGGAACAGCCTCAGTACAGCTGTTCCATTTTTCTAAGTAAACAAGCAATGAATTCACTAGAAAATCAATAAAAACACTTTTTTTTCCCAGAGACGAGAGTAGCAATAGTATGACAGAAAGAGTAGGTTCTCTATTCTAGCTCATACGTATAATTAAGCATGGTCAGAAACATTTTCCAGAATGAAGAAGTAGGAATAATGATATGCAGACTAAAAAAAGAAATATTCATCTCCTATTGTTCTAGTTTACTAAATGTTCACACTCATTTTACACAAACTTAATGTGCCATTTCCGATGTCACCTTATTAAACCCAAACTGAATATGCATTATTTGCATTTTACAAAGAATCAGAGTAAATCTTTGCTATCACTGGGACTCCTACGTTCTTCATGGGTTATGATGGTCTGTGTCTTTGCATCTTTAAGTGCCCAGTGCAAAATTTACCTCACAGACAAGGCCATTTCCAGTAGACAACGAGGGTGGCATGATATTTGCTTGTACAATAGATCTGCAAGCTGATTCTTAAAGGAGCCCCATACCCCCTATCATTAAACTCTGCAACTCATATTAAATTCCGACCTCAATATGAACCCCTTTAGCATTTAGTTCCTCTGCCCTCCCCAACACACACACACCTACGAAGTCTTATCCAACATTAATATCCAAGAATAAGAATCCTTGACCCCCAATAAAACACTCCCTAACTCACCATAAATAACGTGGAGGGGCATTTTCGATACGATGTCTAAGTCCAACTTTTGATGTTTTGCTCAATACGTCCAGAATCTAAATAGCAAATATAGGGATTTTCGAAACAGCAAAATGCCAATCTTTTTTTTTTTTTAAATGGTCACTTGCTAGATGTTTTTGTGTTCCGTGCATTTATCTTTTTGGTCCATTTTTGAAAAAAAAATGACATCCAAGTGAAAAACGCACACAATCAAGCCATTGGGATGTAGGAGGAGCCAACATTCTTAGTAGGCTGACCACACAGATATCCCAGCAGAGCCGTGGGGCACCCTAGGGGGCATGCAGTGGACTTCACTTAAAAGCTCCCAGGTATACATCTCACCGTTGCTCCCTTATATTGCATAGTGAGCCCTCCAAAGCTCACAAAAAACTATTGTACCCAACTGTACACCACAACAATAGACTTTATGGCTGCAGGTATCACCTATATGTGAGTAGAGTAAGTTTTTGGTGGGTTTTGTAGGGCTCATACTTTCCACCACAAGTGTAACAGTTAGAGTGGATTATTGGCCTGGGTCCCCTTCTCCACAGTAGGGTTGCCAGATGGGCAGTTTTCCAACCCAATTGGGCGGCTTTCCGCGACCCGCTGCGGGAAATTTTTGACCGCTGTGGGTTGCAGTTTTTTGGGCGGCTTTTATTTTGGTTGGGCGGGTTTTTTTTCTTGGCTGGCTGGGGTTTTTTGCCCTGTGTGGGGCGTGGTTAATGATGTCAGGGGCGGGGTTGATGACAGTGGAGGCAGGGTTGATGATGGTGGGGGTGGAGCTGATGACGGTGGGGCAGGGTTGATGATGGTGGGGGTGGAGCTGATGGTGGTGTGGGCGGGGTTGATGACAGCGGGGGCGGGGTGTGAAATTTTGGGCGGGTTTGGAACTGGTTAATCTGACAACCCTGCTCCACAGTGCACTACACCGACCACTAGGCTACTTCAGGGCCCTGCTTGCTTTTATAAAATTGCACAGGAACAACCAGACGAAGCTTCAGCAACTCCAGTTTTGTAGATCACCTTCTTGTTACGTGCTGCAAGTGAGGGTGTTGTGCAGCTCAGGGAAGAGGGGTGCTATCTTGACCGCCTTTATGAAGAAATTCACTCTAGGTGATGTACAGCAGCTACAGTTTAATATAAAACATACAATTTTGTTAACAGCATAGCAATAGTAAAAATAACCAATTGTAAACATAAATGCAATAAATGAGGTAAACTTGAGAACAGAAAATTAAAACCTAGTAATAGGACTATCATGAAACCGTGTCAAAAATATAGACATTTAACTCGCTTTGCTGCATATAGGGAAAAATGGCTACCACTTGTATCATATTTCGGCATTGTACAGCGATAAGCACTCAATTAGATGTCTTTTATGGCCTCTGCATGTTTTATACTTTGATCTGTACCCTCCACCCCCCCCCCCACTCTTTCCCTCCTTTTTCTCTTTTCTGCCTATCTCTTTTCTTAACTTAATTTTAAACCTAGTTATGGATAGCTACTTCTTACATGTGAGCTCCAGTATTGCCATTCTTTGTAAACTGTTACTTGTTGTTATGTTGTGAGCTCTTGATTTTATTTGTATCGAAAATCAATAAAAGAAATTAAACTGAAAAAATATACACATTTAACAGCATTGAAATTCAAATCAAAGAGCTATAATAGTACTAATAAAACATTTAATAAGCACACCTCAATGGGTGGCGGTAAGTGCTCCCCCCCAAAATGACTGCGTATCAAGTACTTCACGTGCCACATTGCCATTTCTTAAAAAAAAAACAAAGCCCCGCCTTTTACCTGTTGCAGTAAGTGGGGGTCTCGGCGTGCGTTAAAAACACGCGCCGATGCCTGTGCAGGTCCCGTTTTGCCTTAGCTTCGTAAAAGGACCCCTTTAAGCGTGGCTTTAGAATAGCGCTTTTTTCCGGTGTCATATGTAGAATTCACCTCCATATGGCCTATGCAGTCTGTCCATCTATGCTATCTACTCTCCCTGTCAGTCCCTTAGAGATCCTAAGTACTTATCCCAATCTTTCTTGAATTCATCTGGATTGCTAGATGAACCAATTCCTACGCTCTTATAGAACACTAGGAAAAAATGCACGTTTCTGAGCGCAATGAAACGGGTGCTAGCAAGGGGCCCCCTCCCTCCGTCCCTCCGAGCTACTTGCCTTGTTCGCTGTGGCGTTTCCGTTTCGGCCCTCGAGTGTCATAGCTCCGCCCTCGACGTCATGACGTTTTGACGCGAGGGCGGTGCAGACACTCCAGGGCACACCGGATATCTCGGGCGCCTCAACTTCCGTGGAGGCTTCAGAACGTTGGGGTTGCCTTTTATATAGAGAGATAGTAATATTTGCATATCCATAAAGGGTGATTCTCGGTATGAATGAATGCAAAACAGTCCTCGCAGCTCACTGACTATGTGCAGCCATATCTTTCTTGAAGAAAGCAGCAATATCAAAACGAAAGCTTCTGTTTAAATTCTTAATCAGCACACCAAATTGACTCACGCATGCCTATTTCTTTGGGGACTCAAGCTATAAAGATTAATGCAAGACAATATTATTTAATTACCACTTGTTTACTTGATAAGAATGTCAACATTTTCATAGTGTTTTACCACTATGCATAGGTAAGGAAATTGGTTAGGATTAACAGTACAGCACTTGCAATCTAGTTGTAAGAATAGCTATCTAGCCATATTGGTTTGATTACAAAATTCTTATTTCGGAGAAATCAATTCAATCTTTAATTACCACATGCTAAAATAATCATTGCAGATATGCAAGTGTACACCACTGTAGAGGAAAAATAATAAGTTCTGGAATATTGTGGGCATTATTCTTTCTTATGAAATGATACATCGGGCATTATTTATCAAGTCTTGTTACCATTGACATAGAAGAATGAGGAGAAAATCTTTGATAAATCAGACTCAATCTTTCTTATTGCTCACATTCCATAATCATTTCTCACTGATAATAGTATGAAATATGTCACAGTATTTGCATTTGTAGAACCTATCCTGGGAAAAGGATCTCAAAATGCAACAAGAAATAGCCAATTATTTACCCCAATTTTTGTTCCATGCATTTTATATGCAATTCTGTAAATTGACATCTACAGTCATATGCAACTTATGTGCATGACTGCCAAGAAAACTGGCAGTTAGCAAATGGCGGTAAAAGGGGCCCCGTGGTTGCGTCAGCGTGTAGGTTTGCTGTGTGCCGAGGCCCCCTATTACCGCTGGAAAGAAAGAAAAAAAACCGAAAGGAATCCCACATAGAGCGTAGTCAGCAAATGACAGTTGGAAGGTGGAGAAAGCTTCAGAAAAAAAAGCAGAGACACGGGATGATCATCAAATGATGAAAACACTTTATTTCTTGTACTTGTAGAAAACAGGCAAGGCCCGACACAACACCGTGTTTCAGCATGAAGTTTTTTTTTTTTTTTTGTTACATTTGTACCCCGCGCTTTCCCATTCATGGCAGGCTCAATGCGGCTTACATAGGGCAATGGAGGGTTAAGTGACTTGCCCAGAGTCACAAGGAGCTGCCTGTGCCTGAAGTGGGAATTGAACTCAGTTGTCCAGGACCAAAGTCCACCACCCTAACCACTAGGCCACTCCTCCTACTATTTGAGATTCTACATGGAATGTTGCTATTCCACTAGCAACATTCCATGTAGACGTCGGCCCTTGCAGATCACCAATGTGGCCGCGCAGGCTTCTGCTTCTGTGAGTCTGACGTCCTGCACATACGTGCAGGACGTCAGACTCACAGAAACAGAAGCCTGCGCAGCCTTCTACATGGAATGTTCCTAGTGGAATAGCAACATTCCATGTAGAATCTCCAATAGTAGCAACATTCCATGTAGAATCTCCAATAGTATCTATGTTATTTTGGTTACATTTGTACCCTGCGCTTTCCCATTCATGGCAGGCTCAATGCGGCTTACATAGGGCAATGGAGGGTTAAGTGACTTGCCCAGAGTCACAAGGAGCTGCCTGTGCCGGGAATCGAACTTTCGTGTCTCAGAGGTCTATTGAACATAAAACATGAATCAAATAAAATACAGAGCATACAAAAGTATAAAATGATATAAAATGAGTGCAATAAAAATGTGGAATATGTTATGTAACCAGTAATATGCACATTAGAAAACATATATTGTAACATATACCATATATGGTAGATTTACAACAAATAGAAGAAAGTTTTTCTTTACTCAGCGTGTAGTTGGACTCTGGAACTCGTTGCCGGAGAATGTAGTGGCAGCAGCTGGCCTTACGGAGTTTAAGGGGGGTTTGGATAGATTCCTGAGGGAAAAGTCCATTGAACATTATTCATTTTTTTTTCGGGGGGGGGGGGGGGGGGGTTGCTGGGTTCTTGAAGCTTGGATTGGCCGCTGTCGGAGACAGGATGCTGGGTTTGATGGACCCTTGGTCTTTTCCCAGTATGGCGGTGCTTATGTACTTACGGTTATATATCATATCCCATATTTATTTAAATGCCTTTTATTTGCACTCATTTAATATCATTTTATACTTCTGTATGCTCTGTATTTTATTTGATTCATGTTTTATGTTCAGTAGACCCTTAGGCAGGCACTTCATGCCGAAACACGGTGTTGCGTTGGGCTGATGCACGTAGGGGACATGCGTCAAAAATGAAGTTACCGCCCGGGCCACACGGTAGCCGGGCGGTAACTCAGAATTGGCACGCATCGGGTGCGCATACGTGCTTACGTGGGTTAGTAAATGGACTCCTACGTGCCTCCGTTTACACCAGCGAAAGCATGATGTACATCCCTGCATGTAGATTTACGCGCACTGGGCCTTATTCTATAACTACACATACAAATTGTGGAACGCCCATGAAATGCCCATTCCGTTACCCATAGCTATTCCCCTTTTGAATTGTACACATTAGAATTTACGCACATTTTATTACAGAATACGTTTAACGAGTTGTGTGCATAAATGCTAATTATTGCCAATTAGTGTAAGTGCTGTTATCAACACTAATTAGCGTGTTAAGCCAATTAAGTTATGCGCTTTGTTACAGAATACAGCTGGATTTTAGCACAGATCTCTAGGCAGGCTATATAGAATCTGGCAGTATGCGTTTAGAACCAGGGTGGTCCATGGGCAGAGTAGAGAGGAACTGGCAGTTGTGTCCATATTGGCAGATAGGACCACGCAAAGGGCGATCTTATTTTTGCACACTTAGCCATGCAGATACCAGTGGTGAATATCAGTCAGCCCCCACATAACTTCCAGGTCAGAGTCTGACTCGGATATTTAACGCTACTGCCTAGAGATGGCCTAGAAATGAATAACCAGGCTTAATTCTGCCCCTAGGGGTCAGCAACTTAAAAAATGCTGACTGCCTGAATATTAGCCTGGTAGTTTCAGTTTTTCAACCTTTCTTTTTTTTAATTATTTTATTTACAAGCAACAAAGCCCGTTTCATGAAAAATGAAACGGGCCCTAGGAATGCTCTCGTCTAAGCGATTTCTCCTCTCTCCCCTGCCCTCCCCTCCATGTCCAGCGATTCTCCTCTGCCCTTCCCTCCCCTCCCATCCAATCCATGTCCAGCGATTGTCCTCTGCCCTGCCCTCCCATCTGTGTCCTGCAATTCTACCCTGCCCTCCCATCCCATCCATGTCCAGCGATTCTCCCCTCCCCTTCCATCCATGGCCAGTGACTCCCCTCCCCTCCCATCCATGCCCAGCAATTCTCCCCTCCTCTCCCCTGCCCTCTTCTCCTTCCTGCCACCCTGCCTTTATACCTCAGGTCGCAGCGGCGGCAGGCTCGGCTCGCGTCACCTCCAGCCGTCCCTTGCCTTCCCTCTCAGATTCTCCTCTGCCCTGCCCTTCCACCCGTGTCCTGCAATTCTCCCCTCCCATTCCATCCATGTCCAGCGATTCTCCCCTCCTCTCCTCTCCCCTCCCATCCATGTCTAGTGATTCTCCTCTACCCTGTCCTCCCCTCCCATCCATGGCCAGTGATTCCTCCTCCCCTCCCATCCATGTCCAGCAACTCTCCCCTCCCCTCCTCTCCCCTGCCCTCCTTCCTGCCGCCCTGCCTTTATACCTCAGGTCGCAGCGGCGGCAGGCTCGGCTCGCGTCACCTCCAGCCGTCCCTTGCCTTCCCTCTCAGATTCTCCTCTGCCCTGCCCTTCCACCCGTGTCCTGCAATTCTCCCCTCCCATTCCATCCATGTCCAGCGATTCTCCCCTCCTCTCCTCTCCCCTCCCATCCATGTCTAGTGATTCTCTTCTACCCTGTCCTCCCCTCCCATCCATGGCCAGTGATTCCTCCTCCCCTCCCATCCATGTCCAGCAACTCTCCCCTCCCCTCCTCTCCCCTGCCCTCCTTCCTGCCGCCCTGCCTTTATACCTCAGGTCGCAGCGGCGGCAGGCTCGGCTCGCGTCACCTCCAGCCGTCCCTTGCCTTCCCTCTCAGATTCTCCTCTGCCCTGCCCTTCCACCCGTGTCCTGCAATTCTCCCCTCCCATTCCATCCATGTCCAGCGATTCTCCCCTCCTCTCCTCTCCCCTCCCATCCATGTCTAGTGATTCTCCTCTACCCTGTCCTCCCCTCCCATCCATGGCCAGTGATTCCTCCTCCCCTCCTATCCATGTCCAGCAACTCTCACCTCCCCTCCTCTCCCCTGCCCTCCTTCCTGCCGCCCTGCCTTTATACCTCAGGTCGCAGCGGCGGCAGGCTCGGCTCGCGTCACCTCCAGCCGTCCCTTGCCTTCCCTCTCAGATTCTCCTCTGCCCTGCCCTTCCACCCGTGGTCCTGCAATTCTCCCCTCCCATTCCATCCATGTCCAGCGATTCTCCCCTCCTCTCCTCTCCCCTCCCATCCATGTCTAGTGATTCTCCTCTACCCTGTCCTCCCCTCCCATCCATGGCCAGTGATTCCTCCTCCCCTCCATCCATGTCCAGCAACTCTCCCCTCCCCTCCTCTCCCCTGCCCTCCTTCCTGCCGCCCTGCCTTTATACCTGAGGTCGCAGCGGCGGCAGGCTCGGCTCGCGTCACCTCCAGCCGTCCCTTGCCTTCCCTCTCAGATTCTCCTCTGCCCTGCCCTTCCACCCGTGTCCTGCAATTCTCCCCTCCCATTCCATCCATGTCCAGCGATTCTCCCCTCCTCTCCTCTCCCCTCCCATCCATGTCTAGTGATTCTCCTCTACCCTGTCCTCCCCTCCCATCCATGGCCAGTGATTCCTCCTCCCCTCCCATCCATGTCCAGCAACTCTCCCCTCCCCTCCTCTCCCCTGCCCTCCTTCCTGCCGCCCTGCCTTTTATACCTCAGGTCGCAGCGGGCGGCAGGCTCGGCTCGCGTCACCTCCAGCCGTCCCTTGCCTTCCCTCTCAGATTCTCCTCTGCCCTGCCCTTCCACCCGTGTCCTGCAATTCTCCCCTCCCATTCCATCCATGTCCAGCGATTCTCCCCTCCTCTCCTCTCCCCTCCCATCCATGTCTAGTGATTCTCCTCTACCCTGTCCTCCCCTCCCATCCATGGCAGTGATTCCTCCTCCCCTCCCATCCATGTCCAGCAACTCTCCCCTCCCCTCCTCTCCCCTGCCCTCCTTCCTGCCGCCCTGCCTTTATACCTCAGGTCGCAGCGGCGGCAGGCTCGGCTCACGTCACCTCCACCCGTCCCTTGCCTTCCCTCTCAGATTCTCCTCTGCCCTGCCCTTCCACCCGTGTCCTGCAATTCTCCCCTCCCATTCCATCCATGTCCAGCGATTCTCCCCTCCTCTCCTCTCCCCTCCCATCCATGTCTAGTGATTCTCCTCTACCCTGTCCTCCCCTCCCATCCATGGCCAGTGATTCCTCCTCCCCTCCCATCCATGTCAGCAACTCTCCCCTCCCCTCCTCTCCCCTGCCCTCCTTCCTGCCCCGCCCTGCCTTTATACCTCAGGTCGCAGCGGCGGCAGGCTCGGCTCACGTCACCTCCACCCTTCCCTTGCCTTCCCTCTCAGTGTCCCGCCCTCCTCTGACGTCATTTCATCTTTCCGTGAGGGCGGGACACTGAGAGGGAAGGAAACGCTGGAGGCAAGCTGACATCAGCTCATTTGCAAGCTGTTACAAACCCAGCCATCCAGGGAGTGCAGAGTGACCAATTATTATATACAGATTGTGGGGGTCCTTTTACGAAGCTGTGGCAAAAGGGGGACTGCGTTGGTGTCGGCGTGTGTTTTTCACACACGTCAGGGTCCTCTTTTACTGCAGCAGGTAACAGGCAGGATTTTTTTTTAAGAAATGGCTGTGCACCCATTTCGGGTGGGAACACTTACCATCACCCACTGAGGTGGTGGTAAGGGCTCCCACGCTACCCCAGCAGCAAGCGGGCAGCGTGTGGCACTGCCCAATTATCGCCGGGTACAAAAATAAAAATATGTTTATAGTGCCAGAAATGGCGTACACTGGGGGGTAGGAACTACCACCATGCTGCTGCGGTGGCCTGGTGGTACTTCCCTTTTAGTGAGTGATAAGCCCTCGCTGGGCTTACTGCCGCTTTGTAAAAGGACCCCTGTGTTTGCTATTTATTTCATTTTATCCATAATAAAATAAAGAAAGACAATGAGCAGGTTTGAAGCCAGTTCAACAACCTGTCCTGCGAATTTTAATTGCCCCTCAGCTTCCCTCCAACAGATCTCTTCACTCTTTCTGGCCCACCCACAGGTCTTCAAAGCACAGGAGTGGTCCCCAGTTATCACTGCCTCATCAGTGCAATTTCTTATAATTATGCTAGCTTTGGATTGGTCGCTATCATTATGAGAAACGGTGCTGGGAAAACAGGAATGGTCGGGGGATCACTCCTGCTTCTGCAGATGGAGTAAAAAAGCTGAAGGAGGGAAGGGGAAGGGGGTTGAGTGCTCAAAATGTCCTCTGGAGCTGGCTACATGTCATCGGCAGTTACTTAAAAGGGCATGGAGGCTTGACTTGGCCAGTTTTGGAAATAAATATAAATGAAAATTAATGAAATTCCATTCTACTTTCTTTCATTTGTTTCAAAATGGATTGAAATGCAACACAGTTTCATTAAAATGTCCCGTATCACATTAAAAAAAAAAAATCTTTAGTTAACGTGAAAAAGACACTTTAAAATATTTTGTGGCATGATTCTTATCGTCATGTATGGGTTTCTCAAGATGCTTTTGTAATTTGATTTTCATTTTGGACTAACTGGAAGTGAGGCATGGTAAAAGCAGCCATCAGGGGCTTTTTAAACTAAACTACAGTAAAATCTGCAGTTACTGCAGGTGAAACACAGGACATTACTTCATGGTAGCTGCAAATTTAGGGCCCCTCCTTTTACTAAGCGGCGGTAAGCTCAACATGGGCTTACGGCCCGGTGGTACTTCCCACTCCTACCGCTCTGTCATATCCGGTGGGAATAGCGCGGGAGCCCTTACCACCACCTCAATAGGTGGCGGTAAGGGCTCCCCCCTGAAATGGCCATGCGGCAAGTGCTTTACTTGCTGCACGGCCATATTCCTCGAATATTGTGTTCAATTCTGGTCGCCGCATCTCAAAAAAGATATAGTGGAATTAGAAAAGGTGCAGAGAAGGGCGACGAAAATGATAAAGGGGATGGGATCACTTCCTTATGAGGAAAGGCTAAAGCGGCTAGGGCTCTTCAGCTTGGAGAAAAGGCGGCTGAGGGGAGATATGATAGAGGTCTATAAAATAATGAGTGGAGTTGAACGGGTAGATGTGAAGTGTCTGTTTACGCTTTACAAAAATACTAGGACTAGGGGCATGCGATGAAGCTACAATGTAGTAAATTTAAAACGAATCAGAGAAAATGTTTCTGCACTCAACGTGTAATTAAACTCTGGAATTCATTGCCAGAGAATGTGGTAAAGGAGGTTAGCTTAGCGGAGTTTAAAAAAGGTTTCGACGGCTTCCTAAAGGAAAAGTCCATAGACCGTTATTAAATGGACTTGGGGAAAATCCACTATTTCTGGGATAAGCAGTATAAAATGTTTTGTACTTTTTTGGGATCTTGCCAGGTATATTGTGACCTGGATTGGCCACTGTTGGAAACAGGATGCTGGGCTCGATGGACCTTTGGTCTTTCCAGGTATGGCAATACTTATGTACTATGAAATGATGACTCTCTCTCTCTCTTATATATATATATATATTTAAATTAGCATGTTGATGGAAGAATAATTTCTTTAAATATCAGAACAGATCATGAATACCAATTTGTAGCTATAGAATTTTGTTTATTTGTATATGCTTTATGCAATTGAATGCTGGTAGGAGTCTTTATCAGTGAAGATTTCAGTTGTAGTTTATTATATTTTTTGTGATGTGTTATTTTTTCTTAGGGGGCTGTTTTGTTAAAGGGGCTATTTTGTGTAGAGGCTATTTTCTCAAGGGTTGTTTTGTGGGAGAGGCCTTTTTGTCAAGGGCTATTTTGTTACAAGGCTGTTTTGTCGGGGCTATTTTGTCAGGGCTATTATGACTGGGTGCTGTTAAATCCATTAGCACACCTTACTAAAAGGACCCCTTTGTAAAAAGGACCCTCAACTCCAAGTTGCTTCCATATATAACTAACTTTCAACTCATCCTCCCGGGAGAGCATCGAGACACCACCGTTACCCTGGTAGTCTTCTGAGTAGCCTAGTGGTTAATGCAGTGGACTTTGATCTTGGGGAACTGAGTTTGATTCCCACTGCAGCTCCTTGTGACTCTGGGCAAATCACTTAACCCTCCAGTGCCCCTGGTACAAAATAAGTACCTGTATATAGGTAAACCGCTTTGAATGTAGTTGCAAAAACCTGAGAAAGGTGGTATATCAAGTCCCATTTCCCTTTCCCTATTTGAGATTCTACATGGAATGTTGCTACTATTTGAGATTCTACATGGAATGTTGCTATTCCACTAGCAACATTCCATGTAGAAGCCTGCCCTTGCAGATCAGCAATGCGGCTGCGCAGGCTTCTCTTTCTATGAATCTGACGTCAGACTCACAGAAACAGAAGCCTGCGCGGCCGCATTGCTGATCTGCAAGGGCAGGCTTCTACATGTAATGTTGCTGGTGGAGGAGTAGCCTAGTGGTTAGTGCAGTGGACTTTGATCCTGGGGAACTGAGTTCAATTCCCACTGCAGCTCCTTGTGACTCTGGGCAAAGTCACTTAACCCTCCATTGCCCCTGGTACAAACTAAGTACCTGAATATATGTAAACCGCTTTGAATGTAGTTGCAAAAACCTCAGAAAGGCGGTATATCAAGTCCCATTTCCCTTTCCCTTCCCATTATCGAATGTGTTTTCTGTAACACAGCCTTAGGTCTTAGAAAATTTCTCTGGAAATTGATTTAATGAGTGAAGCACCGTATTTTCAGTAGAGACATAGCGCTGCAGGGGCAATGTGAGGTAAGTGTACATAAGTTGTATTTATGTTACCTTAACATGCATTTCCACTTTTGTGCTTTGCAGGAAAATTACAGAGTAGCTGAAACTGTGTGCGTCACTGAGAAATACTCCAGAAGTGTGCAAGCAATCTCTCTGGCAAGATTAACTGTCCTCTGTTCTTTCCTACACAGTTTGAAATGATTGTTTCTGGTATTGTAACTCTCTCTGCCTATTTGTCCACCCGCTTTCTCACCTTGGAGTCACTTGGGAAGCTTTTCAGGCAATTTTATATGTACTGATGTTATACATGTGTAAAGAACAACAATGGGTGACAACCCACCAAACCTACAAATAAAGGGGAACTTTATTGCAAAGATAAAAACAATTATAATACAATTCTGGCATTAGGGTTATATTAAAGGTATCAAAAACTGAAATAGCTCGTGACAGTGCCAAAGCCAATGATAAACTTCAGGTCCTGTTGGAACCAATTTATATATATATATATTTTAAAGGTAATCAATAGAAATAAAACAAGACAAAGAAAAGAAATAGATGATACCTTTTTTTATTGGACTAGCTTAAATACATTTTTTATGAGCTCTTCAGATCAAAAATTCAGAATGCAGATGTACATCCTTTTGGATCTAAAGTGTAACCTATAGCAAGCAAAATGTTAACCTTTCTGGGGTAGTGGTGTCATTCCCCCCCCCCCCCCCCCCCCCCCCCCCACCCGTTTATCTTTATTAATTTTATTATTTATGTTGGTGTGCTGTTTATATTTGCAGTTTTGCAGATTTGGTTTCAGCAGACCTGAATTTTTGCCAGTGGCTTTTGAATTATCACCAGCTATTTCAGATGTATTACATTGTTTTCTTATTCTTTCAAATTCAAAGGTGGCATGGCCTGGGCATAGTGTGCGTGGTCAAAAAAATAAAAATATATTCTCAATCATCAACAAAAATTACACGTACAGATTTTTTTTAAAATTCCCAATTGGTTTTTGCATCTTCCCTAAGGTATCCTCATTTCAACCAAGGCTCGAGTTGAGTGATTGAGATTAAGATGTAAAAATTGCCTTTTTGAGCTTTGCTTCTCAATCAGCTCCTCTTATACTGGTACCGATATTTACAAGTAGCAAAAATCAGCATAAGCATGTATAAGCATGGTGCTTGCATGAAGAAGTTGTCACAGTGGCATAGCCGTGGGTGGGCTTGGGTGGGCCAGGGCCTACCCTATTTGGACTCAGGCCCACCCAAAATTGTGGCACTCTTGCTATGGCTGACAGAGATCCTCAAACCCCGCCAGCTGAAGATTCCCTCCTCCTCAGGCGGCCAGTGCTCTTCCAAATGGCAGCTGGCAGCACTTGCCTCAAGCTGAAACCAACACCAGTCCCTCTGCACATACTTAGTTTTCATGCATGCACAGCCTGCTGGCTGTGGCATCAGCTCGAAGAAAGTGTTCCTGGCTGCTGTTTGGAAGCGCGTTGACTGCCTGAGCAGGAGGAAACCTTCATCTGGCAGGGTTTGTAGATCCCCTCCTGCTCAGGTATTTAATATTTTGGACTTGCAGGTGGCGCAGTGAGCGAAGCAAAGCAGAGCAGTGAGTGAAGCAAAGCAGAGCAGAAGGGGGCTAGGGACAGGGGGGCATGAATTCTGTGCCCACCCACCTTGGATTCAGGCCCACCCAAAATTGTCTGCCTGGCTACGCCCCTGAGTTGTCGAGTGCTGCCAATCTTTTTGTAAGCATGTGGTTTTATAGAAAGGTTGATTCCTCTGCAAATGTAAAGAAATATACCAACATCATCCATAACATTATTACACTGATTCTACATGTGGCGCTCAAAATTGCACATGAAAACATGAGCGTGTATCTAATTTGCGGGCACAATTGATTAATGAGCCAATTTGCATTGATAATTGGGCACTAATAATCAATTATCAGTGCTAATTGGCATTAATTGAAATTTGCTTGCACATCATTAGGTGCCGGGATCCGCACTTAAAACTTAAGTTAATGTCGTCAGGGTCCATGGAATGTACTGCTCACTTCACTCGCTCGTCTCTGCTCTCATGGCCCCTGATGAACTTAACAAAACTTTGGCCATAGTCGGCCATGGACAACAGGAGGAAACGTTGCATCTATACAAGATAAGATAAGTTTTTGATTTTTTTGGGCTTTAATAAAAGCAACTATTGGAGGTTTTTACGCCAATGGTGACAGCAAGTACTCTGAGGAAGTAACGGTGTTTGATCCTATCACAAAGGAGTCTGTTGAGGCGTTTTCTCCATTGACCTAGTGTATGTATGAACATTTATGCAGCAATAGTATTTCCGCAGTTTATGGTATATGAGGATTGGTGGTGTTGAGTGACTGTTACTTGTTATCCTCTGAAGCTCTTTGAGTGAGTTATATAAGAATCTAAGACATTTTATAGCAGGGACATTCTTATGCTGCCACAATGATGTCCATGTCCCTTGTTTTTCTCGCTCTTATGTTGTCCTATGCTTTTTATTTTTATTTTCATTTTTATTTTTACTTTTATTTTTATTTTCATTTTTCCCATTTTTTCTTATTTTTATTTATTTTAACTTTTTGTGTCTGGAAATCCATTCTTTCTCTGAAATCTATTTTATTTTTTGACTCATGTTACTGGTCAATATATGATTTGATATGGTTAGCGCGTTTTTTGTGGTTCAACTCTTTTTAATTTTTTCAATAATTTTGTCCTTATTTTTCATTTCCCTATTTTACTTTTATTCATTATTCTTATTAATATTTCTGACGTTTCTTTACAGAGACATCAATTTATGTGCTCCTCTTTCAATCAGTATACTACTGTGCACTCACTGATCGGTATGTTCATTTTCCATATACTTGCCATCTTTGGTTATTTTTCCATGTAATTTATATGAATGTATTAATATTAGTATTTTATTGTTGATTACAATACATATTTCTGAATGTTATATTTTTTCCTTTTTATTTTATCTCTTTACTTCTATAAATCAGTCTATTATATTAATTATTTTTTTATAATTAATATTTACATTTTGTTGCAAGTTATATCATTATATTTTATTTATTTATATTTTATGTAATACCATAATGGATTAATAAAATATATTTATGCCATTGGTGTACATTTTATTATTTTATTTTTTTTTTTTTAGGTATATTATTTTTATATATATTTTTGAGGTATGTTCTTATAGTTATTTTTGACCATTTTTTATTATCTACAATATTTGTCTGATGTATTAATAGAATTACTATTATAATAGTTATATAATAATTTTGAATCACACCTATCCTATTAATCTAATATAATGATTGTGTGTTCTTCTATATATGTTTTTACACATATTGTGTCTGATTTTAATTTTTAATTTTTATGTACCAATTTTTTATGTATTAAATTTAATTATTATATATATGTTATTTTTTTTTAGACCCCTGAGGAAGGCTTTTTTAAAAGCCGAAACACTGACCGTGTAGGGTCTGAATAAAGTTTGTGCTTTGGACCATCTTATCTTGGTATTCTGTTTGATCTCTTGGAGTTGTTCTTTTTTCCACCCCTTTTCGTGTCCTTGTTTTTCTTGGTCATAGTTTGGATAGTTCAGTTTTTGTAATCTGATTGTTGAATCAAATCAAATTTATCAGACTGTATCATTACTGGCTCCATCCAGAGAACTTTTTTTTTTTATACAGCACCTTTCAGACTCACTGTGAGGTAACCACTGCACAGCCGGAGGTGGGTTAGGCTCTGAATAGGGAGACAGATCACTTTGTTTGTAGCATTCCGTGTGCTGGACCTGAACCAAAATACTGCTAAGTGATTTCAGATTATTTTATTCTAATTTATCAACTTTCTGTCTACAGGTTTAGCTCTCTGATAAATCTATTCTCTTGAATTTATTGCTTAATTAAGTTGTCCGGTGAATCTGTATTGTGATGCACTTCTCTGCTTTCTAAACCTGCCCGCCCCGCCCCCCCCCCCCCAAAAAAAAAGACAAAAACAACAACAAAAATCTTTCTCTTCCTGCCTAGCATAGGTTTTTCCAGTGCATTTTATCTAGCGAAAAGGGTGCAGGTACTCAAATGCCAGGCCACCCTTCAGGGGTGGGGTGAACACTGAGGGACCCACCCCATAATAGCCAGGCCCCCTGCAACCAGTCACAGAATCTATGACAAGGCAGAATTGTTGTGTAGAGCTTGAGCTCTTTCATTAAAACTTGGGGATCATGGGTCAATTTTAGCAAACAATGGAAAAGGTGCCGGTACTCAGTACCCCCAAGTACCCCCTCAAAAAAGCCTTGTTTTTTTCTAAGTGCTTCTTGTCCTATACCCTGCTAACTCTTGCTGTAGCATTCTTTGTGGACAGGTTCTGCCAATCCTAGGCAAAAAGAAAAAAGCAGCCTTAGTCTCCCAACTGGTTATAAATTTGCATTTTACATTGATGAAACTGTTGTAATTAGTATGAATATTTAGATTTACTAAAGGAAAATTATATTCTAGTGGAATCTGATTGTTGAATCAAATTGAATTTATCAGACTGTATCATTGCTGGCCCCACCCAAAGAACTTTTTTTTTTTTTTGAAACAGCACATTTCAGACTCACTGGGACTTATAGTCCCACCCACCATCCCCTCACCCCACCAACCCAAGAGTTTAACCAGTCATATATAGACAAGCCAAAAATCATTAACTTTACTCCTCAGTCACACACAGGCAATCTTGTAGACTGTTAACCCTATCATAGTACACCTGTTCATACCCATTTTAACCAATCAAGATTACTTTTATTCTCTGTAATAATTGTGGTGCTTTAGTTCCAAGGCAACCCATCTGGAGACTTAAGGCTTGGCCTATCTGTCTTCAGCTTGCTAGTTTAAAACAGGAGCTCAGTAAAGTAAAGCAGGAATTGGATGCACTTAAAGCAGCTTCTATGACTGTAGAGAATCATACCAACTTCTCACCACTGCCTCACAGGATAAAACCACCTAAGAATAGATGGTTCACGGTAGGCTCAGGCAGACTACATTATGTGGCACAGAAGCATCCGTCCTCACAAGTGTTGCCCCTACAGAATTCTTTTGCTCCATTACAGCACTGTGATGTCCCTGAAAATAGAACCGAGGCAGAAGAAAAAGCCATGAAGGTGGAACAAAAAGATATGAAGGTGCACAAAGAGAAAAGACACCCCCAAAGCGCCAATATTGAAACTCATACCAGGAAACTGTTGCTACTAGGGGATTCCATTATCAGAGGCATTAACTTTGAAACACAGTTCAAGGGGCCATGCAAAGTGAAATGCCTTCCAGGCTCCTCAGCTACCAAGAGTACCAAGCAAATAATCTCTATAATCAGAGAATAAACTAAGGAGTCAAACACTGATGTTGTTATTCACCTGGGAACAAATGACTTGTCCAGTAGTACCCCACTTGCCGTGCAGAGAGCTTTTCAGGAGCTGGGAGAGGGGTTAAAACCTTTGATACAAACAATAGAAGAAGCAATATGGATCACCTTAAAAAGAGATGATGGAACCTCTGTCCACATGGGTGTTGTCTACAGACCTCCGACACAATTGGAGGAACTAGATAAAGATCTGGTCACAGAGAGGTGCTGTTGCCGGGAGATTTCAATCTGCCAGATGTGGATTGGAAAGTTCCATCTGTGGAATCGGAAAGAAGTAGAAGGATTGTGGATGCTTTTCAAAGTGCTCTACTCAGACAAATGGTGATGGAACCCACGAGAGAGGAAGCAACGCTGGATCTGGTGCTCACAAATGGGGATAGTGTGGCAAATGTCCGAGTGGGTGCCCACCTGGGCAGCAGTGACCATCAAACAGTTTGGTTTGATGTAACAGCTGAAGTTGGGGGCAGCCACTCAAAACTCAAAGTCCTGGATTTTAAGCATGCTGACTTTAGTAAAATGGGGGAATACCTGAGGAAGGAGCTGATGGGCTGGGGGAAACATATGAGAAGTGGAAGGGCAGTGGTCCAGGCTTACAGAAGCTATAAATATGGCCACAAACCTTTATGTAAGGAGAGTAAATAAAAGCAAGAGAAAAAGGAAACTGATATGGTTCTCCAAGCAAGTGGCTGAGAAAATAAAGGCTAAAGAGTTAGCGTTCATGAAATACAGAAAAACTCAACAAGAGGAACACGGAGAGGAATATCGGATGAAACTGAGAGAAGTCAAGAGAGAGATACGTCTGGAGAAAGTGCAAGCGGAAGAACAAATGGCTAGAAGTGTAAAGAGGGGTGACAAAAATTTCTTCAGGTATATTAGTGAAAGGCGGAAGACTAGAAATGGAATTGTGAGACTGAAAGACGCTGCGAACTGCTATGTGGATAATGATGAAGGAAATGCAAAGTTGCTAAACAAATATTTTTGTTCTGTTTTCACTGAAGAAAATCCTGGAGAAGGTCCCTGATTGATTGGCAAAAGTACATATGAGAATGGAGCAGATCTAGCATCGTTCACGGAAGCAAGTGTGGATGAACAACTTGAAAATCTAAAGGTGGACAAAGCCATGGGACTGGACACGATCCACCCCAGGATACTGAGGGAGCTCAGAGAGGTTCTGGCGGGTCCTCTTAAAGATTTGTTTAATAAATCCTTGGAGATGGGAGAGGTTCTGTGGGATTTGAAAACAACGGATGTGGTCCATCTTCACAAAAGTGGTGATAGGGAAGAAGCTGGAAATTACAGGCCGGTAAGCCTCACTTCGGTTATTGGAAAAGTAATGGAAGTGATGCCAAAGGAAAGGATAGTGAATTTCCTGGAAGCCAATAAGTTGCAAGATCCAAGACAAATGGTTTTACCAAAGGTAAATAGTGCCAAATGAATCTCATTGAATTCTTTGACTAGGTGACCGGAGAATTGAATCACGAATGTGCTATAGATGTAATCTACTTAGATTTCAGCAAAGCTTTTGACAGAGTTCCCTACAGGAGGCTCTTGAATAAACTTGACAGGCTGAAGATAGGACCCAATGTGGTGAACTGGATTAGGAACTGATTGATGGACAGACTCCAGAGGGTGGTGGTAAATGGAATTCGCTCGGATGAGGGAAAGGTGAGTAGTGGAGTGCCTCAGGGATCGGTGCTGGGGCCGATTCTGTTCAATATATTTGTGAGTGACATTGTCGAAGGGTTAGAAGGTAAAGTTTGCCTTTTTGTGAATGACACCAAGATTTGTAAAAGAGTGGACACCCCGGAGGGAGTGGAAAACATGAAAAAGGATCTGCAGAAGCTAGAAGAATGGTCTGTTTGGCAATTAAAATTCAATACAAAGAAATGCAAAGTGATGCACTTAGGGAGTAGAAATCCACGTGAGATGTATGTGTTAGGATGTGAAAGTCTGAAATGTACAGACGGGGAAAGGGATCTTGGAGTGATAGTATCTGAGAATCTGAAGGTGATGAAACAGTGTGACAAGGCGGTGGCCTTAACCAGAAGATTGCTAGACTGTATAGAGAGAGGTGTGACCAGCAGCAGAAAGGAGGTGTTGATGCCCCTGTACAAGTCATTAGTGAGGCCCCACCTGGAGTATTGTGTTCAGTTTTGGAGGCTGTATCTTGGTAAGGATGTAAAAAACAATTGAAGCTACAAAAATGGTATGGGATTTGCGTTACAAGACGTATGAGGAGAGACTTGCTGACCTGAACATGTATACCCTGGAGGAAAGGAGAAACAGGGGTGATATGATACAGACGTTCAAATATTTGAAAGGTATTAATCCGCAAACGAACCTGTTCTGGAGACGGGAATATGGTAGAACTAGAGGACATGAAATGAGGTTGAAGGGGGGCAGACTCAAGAAAAATGTCAGGAGGTATTTTTTCACGGAGAGAGTGGTGGATACTTGGAATGCCCTTTGGAATAGGAGGAAACGTACTTAGATGGATCAATAGCTTCCTAACCACAAGAACATACCAAGTGATTTCAAATTCAAAAATATCATCACCATGGAAACCTGATTGCGGAGTACCCCAAGGATCACCATTCTCACCGACCAGTTTTTCACTTAATGATGACATCTTTAGCCAAATGGCTAGTCAACCAAGGACTTAACCCGTACATATATGCAGATGATGTCACAATCTACATCCCGTTCAAAAACGATCTAACTGAAATCTCAAATGAAATCAAACAGAGCCTCCATATAATGAATTCATGGGCGGATGCATTCCAACTAAAGCTCAATGCAGAAAAGACACAAATAGGCATATTTTCAAAGCACTTTGAGAGGCTAAGTTCCATAGGCTTCTATGGAACTTTGGGAGGCTAAGTGCTTTGAAAATGAGCTTGTCTCATTCTCTCCTCACAATATAATACGAACAAACCCACTACCATAATCACCCCTGATTACACTCTCCCTGTTTCAGACAGTCTGAAAATTCTCGGAGTTACAATTGACTGAAATCTCACACTCGAAAACCACGCAAAAAATACGGCAAAGAAAATGTTCCACTCAATGTGGAAACTTAAAAGAATAAAACCTTTCTTCCCAAAGGGAAATATTCCACAGCCTGGTACAATCATTGGTACTGGGCCACCTAGATTACTGCAATGCCATCTACGCTGGATGCAAAGAACAAATCAT
Source organism: Microcaecilia unicolor (assembly GCF_901765095.1). NCBI lineage: Eukaryota > Metazoa > Chordata > Amphibia > Gymnophiona > Siphonopidae > Microcaecilia > Microcaecilia unicolor. The sequence goes on from NC_044039.1 coordinate 200,229,883, forward strand.
CAAGAAACTTCAAACTGCCCAAAATATAGCAGCCAGACTCATATTTGGAAAAATTAAATATGAAAGCACCAAACCTCTAAGAGAAAAACTACACTGGCTCCCACTAAAAGAACGAATTGCGTTCAAAGTTTGCATCCTGGTCCACAAAATCGTTCATGGTGAAGCCCCAACCTATATGTCAGATCTCATAGACTTGCCAACCAGGAACACAAAAAAATCAGCACGCACATTCTTGAATCTTCATTACCCCAATTGCAGAGGACTTAAATATAAATCCACGTATGCATCAAGCTTCTCCTACATAAGCACGCAACTGTGGAATGCACTACCAAAGGCCATAAAAACAATGCATAACCTGACAATCTTCCGTAAACTACTGAAAACCAACCTGTTCAAGAAGGCATACCATAAGGATACATCCTAAACACTAGACATTTAGACTTTACATGATCTAGACAAATCCGAACGCTTACACTTGACTGATACCATCGCTACAAGCGAAATCATGCAATCCATGCACTACTACTCTATTTCTTATACCGGAAATGAACTCGCCATAGTTAATTAATTTATTGTTATTACTCACTCTATCATCAGGAACTTCAATGTAACACCACTATCCGCCTTATTTTCGAAAGAGAAAGACGCCCATATTTCGACCCAAATCAGGAGATGGGTGTCTTTCTCCCGTGGGCGGGCAAATCGGTATAATCGAAAGCCAATTTTGAACTTCTTCAACTGCACTCCGTCGCAGAAACGGCCAAAGTTGACGGGGCGTGTCGGAGGCATGGTGAAGGCGGGACTGAGGCATGGTTATCGGCTGAACAGAAATGGGCGGCTTTCGACGATAATTGAACAAAAATAGCCGTTTTTAGCGAGAATTTAGGGCACTTTTTTTTTACCCTTATTTTCACGAACAAGTCCCAAAAAAGTGCCCTAAATGACCAGATGACCACCAGAGGGAATCAGGGATGACCTCCCCTGACTCCCCCAGTGGTCACTAACCCCCTCCCACCCAAAAAAAACAACTTTTAAAACTTTTTATTTCCAGAATGTATGCCAGCTTCAAATGTCATACCCAGCTCCCTGACAGCAGTATGCAGGTCCCTGGAGCAGTTGTTAGTGGGTGCAGTGGACTTCAGACAGGCGGACCCAGGCCCACCTGCCGCCCTACCTGTTACACTTGTGCTGGTTAATGCTGAGCCCTCCAAAACCTCTCAAAACCCAATGTACCCACATATAGGTGCCCCCTTCACCCCTTAGGGTTATGGTAATGGTGTAGACTTGTGGGCAGTGGGTTTTGGGGGGATTTGGGGGGCTCAGCACACAAGGGAAGGGTGCTGTGCACCTGGGAGCTCTTTTACTGTTTGTTTTAATTTGTAAAAGTGCCCCCTAGGGTGCCCAGTTGGTGTCCTGGCATGTGAGGGGGACCAGTGCACTATGAATCCTGGCCCCTCCCATGACCCAATGCCTTGGATTTGTTCGTTTTTGAGATGGGCGCCTTTAGTTTCCATTATCGCTGAAAACCGATAGCGCCCAGCTGAAAAACGGCAAACTCCTAGGCATTTGCCCCGCACAACCCTTATTATCGGAAAAAAGATGGGTGCCCATCTTTTTTCGAAAATATGGTTTGTCCCTTTCACGGAAATAGGCGCCCACGGATATAGGCGCCCATGGATATGGGCGTTTGCGTTCGATTATGCCCCTCCACATATTCCACCTTCCCTTATTGCAATACTACTTGTAATTTCTATTCGGAAATGGCGATCACCATTACGGTAAAATGTAAGCCACATTTAGCCTGCAAATTGGTAGGAAAATGTGGGATACAAATGCAACAAATAAATAAATAAATAAATAATCAGCATTGATAAGGGAAATGGGACTTGATATACCGCCTTTTTCAGGTTTTTGCAACTACATTCAAAGGTAAGCGACGGCAGCGGGGGAGGGTTGGCGGTGGGAGGGGGGTGGAGAGAGTCGTTGGTGATGGGGGGTCGGTGGCGCGGGGGGGGCTAAAATGTGCCACCTCCCTCTGGCTCTGTCCCCCCCCCCCCCCCCCCCCACCACCACCACCACCAGAATCCAGATACGCCTCTGGTTAGGGCAATTATTCACATTATTTGTCCATTAAAGCTACTTAAAGGACACTAAAACAGGTTGTGATGCCCTAACATAGAGTTAGGTAAGTCACCACGAGGTTAATAGTAATGAGACACAAAAATGCAATTGCATGTAAAGCTGTTCATTGCTATGCAAATGTTACATTGTGGCTTATGCACACCATAAGATGTAGTAAAATAACCCCAGCTAAAAGTTTTGAGATGCCCTAACAAACTGGAGGGGTCTTTTACAAAGCGGTAGGAAGCCCAATGCGGGCTTACCATATGTTAAAACGGAACTAACCTGGCCCAACGCGATCGCCGGCAGTAGTTCCAACTGGAGCGCACGCCATTTCTTTCGCTCCAGGAATTTCTTTTCAGTAGTGTGGTGCTAATCCAGCGGTAATCAGGCATCATCGTGAGCTACCTAGTTAAAGCCAGGTTACCGCGGGAGTCATTACCGCCACTTCAGTGGGTAACAGTAAGTGCTACCCGCTGCATGACCATGCACTGAGTTATCTTACCGCATGGCTATTTTTTTGGGGGGGTGGGGCTTTTCACCGGCTGTGGGGAAAAAAGGACCCTGGCGTGTGGGAAAAATGGCCCCGTCGCTACCGCAGGGCCCTTTTTCCCGCAGATTAGTAAAAAGACCCCTGAACGTACACTAATCAATGTACATCCCTAGTAGTTAATGTATTGTATTCATAACTTTGTGGGCCCCTAAATTATTATTATTATTTAGGATTTATTTACCGCCTTTTTGAAGGAATTCACTCAAGGTGGTGTACAGTAAGAATAGATCAAACATGAATGAACTAAACATGTGAATTGAAACGTCCGTAGTGCACGCGAGGGCAAGCCATATGTCAAAGAACAACAGCGAAACTAGAAAAATGCCGACACAGCTTTGTTTCAAGAACCTTCTGTGTCTCTATTTTTCATTGGTCATGCCAACAACTTCCTGTTTTAACTTATAATCAAAACACCTCAAACCCAGTTACTGTTTGCATATCTGCCAAGCTTCTCAATTTCAGCAGTAGGCAGCAGGTTTTCAGTATGACAACCTGTCTTTCAGCTTCAGTCTAAATCTGCCAAGTTTTCCCTACAGAGGCAAGTGCTAAACGAAATGCCAGGAGACACGGGCGATCGCCTACCTTTACACTCTGCACATGAGAGAATACCACCAGTTTCCTTCATGCGGCAGGTCGTTTATATGATTTGGGAACGAGAGTAAAACCTGCTTCCTTTTTAAAATAAAAGTATGTAAATGATAAATGAATGTGGTATGTTCCTGAGGACAAAAGTTATAATTATGAGGCATACATATTAATCAAATCAAAATCAAATTGCGCCTTATTTATATACCACATTTCCTGCAGCAGCCCAGAAGGTATTATATAGAGGGTTTCTGATTTTAGGGCCCCTTTCACCAAGCTGGTTCCAAAGGGGGCTGCCACTGGCATTTGGCGTGTGTTTAAGAAAACAGCAAGGCAAACGATCCGCAAACTCCAAGATGGAAAACAACAGAGCAGATCAGTGGAAAATCAACATGAATTTATTAATGGAACATTAAAAAGCCCGACACAGGCCGTGTTTCGCCCAATAGGGCTGCGTCAGGGGCTACAGGGAAACAAATAAAACACATAAATAAACCGATATGATAAAAATAATAATGACAATAAATATAGAAGCCCAGCTGAAAACATATTAGCACCATGACAGGACCTAATATCATAAATGTAGAATATATAAGTAGATGCCACAAATATATAAAATATACAGTACGTAAGTAATATAAAAAGTAAATAAAAATAATTAATAATGTAAAAAGTTGTATATATACATATAAAGGTAAATTATAGACCAAACTTGCAAACTGTCAAAATAAATAAGTAAAATAAACTAAACTACATTCATAATATTAAATTTGTATTGTATTACTTATTTTAGTCAAATTTAATATTATTCTAAATTTATGATATTAGGTCCTGTCATGGTACTAATATATTTTCAGCTGGGCTTCTATATTTATTGTCATTATTATTTTTATCATATTGGTTTATTTATGTGTTTTATTTGTTTCCTTGTAGCCCCTGACGCAGCCTTATTGGGCGAAACACGGCCTGTGTCGGGCTTTTTAATGTTCTATTAATAAATTCATGTTGATTTCCCACTGATTGGCATTACATGCGCGCCAAGGCCCTCTTTGACCGCAGCTGGTAAAAGGGAAGTCTCGCTTTCCTATAGAAAATGGCCGTGCGGCAGTCCATTTCGGGGAGGAGCCCTTACCACCACTCGTTAAGGTGGCGGTAAGGGCTCCTGAGTTAACCCGGCGGTAACTGGCCAGTGCACGGCACTGCCTGATTACCTCCGGGTACACTCCAATGCTACAAAGATAGACAATTTTTTGTAGCGCCAGAAATGACGATGTGCTAGGGGTCGGAAGTATTGCCTGGCTGCTGTGGTAGCCCACCGGTAGTTCCTGTTTAGCAAGCAATAAGCCCACATTGGGCTTACCGCTGCTTAGTAAAAGGAACCCTTAGTTTTTAATAGGTAAACACCAGTAAAACACCCGCAGTTCAAAAAAAGTAAAATAGATGTTATGCAAGCAAATCCAGGTGCATTCTTTATTTACGCATGCAACTTAATTAGTTTTAATTTACTTACACTTTCTTTGTTGCACCTTTCTGTATTCAATTCATATATTCTTAAGGCATTTACTATGTTTACTATAGTCTGTAATATTTCTCCCTACAAGAACTTTGTAATTCTATTTACTATGTAAGCCGCATTGAACCTGCTTTGTGTGGGAAAGCGCAGGGTACGAATGTAATAAATAAATAAATAAACAAGCCAATCAGTGCTAATAATTGCCATTTAAGAAGCAATTATTGATATTAATTAGCATTAATTAGAATTTACACACAGAACTGTCTAAGCGTATTCTGTAACGTGATGCACATAAATTCTAAGTCGCATATTTGAAAAGGGAGCGTGGCCATGGGCGTGGAACGGGCAGGTTATGGGCATTTCTAAAATCTATGCATGCTGTTATAGAATACACCCGGTCCACGCATAATTTAGGCGTTAGCAATTACGCCAAGTTTTTCTTGGCATAACTGCTTGTAACTAAATGTAGTCGTGTGGATGGGCGCTTGGTGTATTGTATAAACTGCGCGTAAATTTAGGCTTATTCCATAAAGTACTCCTAAATTTAGACCAACTTTCTTTGTGGTGCTGATTTTTTAGGTGTGATATATATATATATATATATATATATATATATATATAGAATCTAGTCCTTATTGTATAAATACCCCCCTCATCCTAACCCCCCCCCCAAATAAAAGCACTTCCACTACTGCTCTTTCACCCCTCCCTTGGCCTTTCTTGGATCCTGTAATCTGTTCTTATGCCTTTTTTGCAGTGATAACTCCTGAGCTGCACAAATATCTGATTTCATCATACAAATTACCCAGCAATGGCACTTGCTCTGTGAAAACGCCAACAAACGCTAATTCCTTCTGCTCTCAAAGAAACTCCTAATTATCTAGAAAAGAAACACCTAAAATTTACAATGTATGAATACCTTCAATTAGAAGCTCTAATTATATTATTCTTATTTATATGGAAGTGTCTAATTCTCCAAATACATAAAATGTTATCATAGCAAGCAAATTATCTATTTTTTTATTTATATATCTAGCTATTTACCTATTTATTTATATAATTACTATTTGCTATTATAAAAATTTTATCTATCAATCGATCTATCCTGTATTTGGGTTTGATAGACTATTATAAATTTGTATCTATGTATAACATTTGAGTTTGAGATTCCACTATTCAAGCATGGCATCATAATATACATAGAGAGGCATAATCGAACGAAAACGTCTATCTCCATGGGCGTTTATCTCCAAGAACAGGTCCGTGAAGGGGCGGACCGAACCGTATTTTCGAAAAAAATACACGTCCATGTTTTATTCGACAATTTGTGAGCTGGGCGTTTTTGCTTTTCAGCGATAATGGAAAATGAAAGCGCCCAGCTCAAAAACGAATAAATCCAAGGCATTTGTTCGTGGGAGGGGCCAGGATTCGTACTGCACTGGTCCCCCTCACATGCCAGGACACCAACCAGGCACCCTAGGGTGCACTTTTACAAAAACAAAAAAAAAGGTAAAAGAGCTCCCAGGTGCATAGCACCCTTCCCTTGTGTGTTGAGCCCCCCAAATCCCCCTCAAAACCCACTGCCCACAAGTCTACACCATTACTATAGCCCTAAGGGGTGAAGGGGGCACCTACATGTGGGTACAGTGGGCTTGGGGGGGTTGGACGACTAAGCATTAAGCAGCACAATTGTAACAGGGGGGGGGGGATGGGCCTGGGTCCACCTGCCTGAAGTCCACTGCACCCCCTAACAACTGCTCCAGGGACCTACATACTGCTGCCAGGGAGGTGGGTATGACATTTGAGGGTGAAAATAAAAAGTTGTGAAACATCATTTTTTGTGGTGGGAGGGGGTTAGTGACCACTGGGGGAATCAGGGGAGGTCATCCCCGATTCCCTCTGGTGGTAATCTGGTCATTTAGGGCACTTTTTAGGGCCCTATTTGTGAAAAAACAGGGTCCAGGAAAAGTGCCCTAAATTCTAGCTACAAACGCATACTTTTTTTTCCATTATTGGCGAAAGGCGCCCATCTGTGTTCGGGTGATAACCATGCCCCAGTCCCGCCTTCACCACGCCTCCGACACGCCCCCGTCAACTTTGTACACTTCCGCAATGGAGTGCAGTTGAAAACATCCAAGTTCGGCTTTCAATTATACCGTGTTATTCGTTTTTGTGAGATAAACATCCATCTCCTGATTTAGGTCGGAACTTGGACGTTTTTCTCGTTCGATTATAAGCAGGATAGTAACATAGTAACATAGTAGATGACGGCAGAAAAAGACCTGCACGGTCCATCCAGTCTGCCCAACAAGACAACTCATGTGTGCTACTTTTTGTGTATACCCTACTTTGATTTGTACCTATGCTCTTCAGGGCACAGACCGTGTAAGTCTGCCCAGCACTATCCCCGCCTCCCAACCACCGGCTCTGGCATAGACCGTATAAGTCTGCCCAGACATTTGCATTGAATATCACACAAAAGAAAAATATAGAATACAGCAAGACAATCCACAAAAAGAAACACAATACATAGGACAACAGCATTTCCTGTATAACTAAATATATAACTGTGAAATCAAGGGACAAGTTAAAGTCATATCAAACGACATCCAAAAGGTTAAAAACAAGGGGCTCCTTTTACAAAGCTGCGGTAGTGATTACTACGCACCAAGGGGTCCATTTACTAAGGGGCGCTGAAAAATGGCCTGCGGTAGTGTAGGCTCGTGTTTTGGGCGCACACAGAATCATTTTTCAGCGCACCTGTAAAAAATGCCCTTTTCAAATTTTTGACGAAAATGGCAAAATCAAAATTCCATGCGTCCATTTTGGGTCTGAGACCTTACTGTCAGCCATTGACCTAGCGGTAAAGTCTCACGTGGTAACCGGACAATAATGACCTACACACGACAAATGCCACTTGGCGTGCGTCCGATACGCACAGCTGAAAATAAAAATTTATTTTCGGACGCGCGTATCGGATGCGCACCAAAAATGAAATTACTGCAAGATCCACGCAGTACCTACATTTTGGCGCACGTTGGGCGTGCGTAGATGCTTACGCGGCTTAGTAAAAGGGCCCCCAAATGCGACAAAGCCCACAGGAACTGAATGGACTTTCTCACGTTTGGCGTGCCACTAATCACAAATAGAAGATAATACCCATTCACAAGCTTGGATAGTCAGCCAAGGCTGTACCCTGAACGTCAATTCTTAAACAAGCTTTCCAAGCAGAGATCTTCTGGAAGTGCTTTTCAAAGTCAAGGGGCAAGATAACTAAGAGCTGAGATAAGAGATCTATAATTTATCTTCAGTTACAAAATGTACTGTTTTTTGTAATTTCCACTTAGAAATATATATCTATGTCTAACAGATAAGCAAAAAATATTTACTTATATATCTTTCTGCAGAAACCGTTATCATTAGTAACTGCTTCAAGTGGGTTTATTTATTTATTTGTATTCCACATTTTCCCACCTATTTGCAGGCTCAATGTGGCTTACATAATGCCGTAGTGACAGTCACAACTTCCAGATCTGAGAAATACAAAGTGGTATAGCATTTTTTTTTTGTTACATTTGTACCCTGCGTTTTCTCACTCATGGCAGGCTCAATGCGGCTTACATGGGGCATTGGAGGGTTAAGTGACTTGCCCAGAGTCACACCAATGTGGCCGCACAGGCTTCTGCTTCTGTGAGTCTGACGTCCTGCACGTGCAGGACGTCAGACTCACAGAAACAGAAGCCTGCGCAGTCTTCTACATGGAATGTTGCTAGTGGAATAGCAACATTCCATGTAGAATCTCCAACAGTAGCAACATTCCATGTAGAATGTCCAATAGTATCTATTTTATTTTTGTTACATTTGTACCCTGCGCTTTCCCACTCATGGCAGGCTCAATGCAGCTTACATGGGGCAATGGAGGGTTAAGTGACTTGCCCAGAGTCACAAGGAGCTGCCTGGGCCGGGAATCGAACTCAGTTCCTCAGTTCCCCAGGACCAAAGTCCACCACCCTAACCACTAGGCCACTCCTCCACATGTACAAGATAGGGTATGTTACAAAGTGGTATTGCATTAATGTTCATGGATGATAGTATAAATTATAGGGTAGTTAGACAGTCAAATATAGAAAGTTCATTTCCGGTATGGGAAATGAGGTGGTGGTGCATAACGCGTTACGCATGTCCGAATAAGTGAGGTAGTCCGGTGTAAGGAGTTTGGTTTTGTTTAGTTTTGTTAGTATGGATAAATATACTGAGCAGGTAGATCAATCATGATCACCTTAACAAGGTGAATAACTCATTCAGGGACCTATTTACTAAGCTGCAGCAGTAGTGCTACTACTACTAATCATTTCTATAGTGCTACTAGACATACGCAGCACTGTACACATTAGGGGGGAGACTCTCTATATCAGGGACGTAGCCAGATGGTCAAATTTGGGTGGGCCTGAGCCCAAGATGGGTGGGTATGGAATTCACATCCCCCCCAATCCCCCTCTGGTTTGCTCCTCTCTCCACCCTTCCCTGCCCACAGACCCCAAATATTAAATACTTGAGCAGGCGGGGATCCCCAAACCCTGCTTCCTGAAGATTTCCTCCTCCTTCTCGAGCAGCCAGCACTCTTCCAAACGGCAGCCGGCAGGACTTGCCTCAAACTGATGCTGCTACCGGCTTGTCGTGCACGCTCAGTGCTTATGCATGTGTGAAAACTGAGCTTGTGCAGAAGGGCCGGTCTGCAGGCAAATGCCGCTGGCTGACATTTGGAAGAGCGCTGGTGCCCAAGGAGAAAATCTTCAGCTGGCAAGGTTTGGGGATCCCCACCAGCCACAGCAAAAGTGTCACAATTTTGGTTGGGCCTGAGTCCAAAGTGGGTGGGCCCTGGCCCACCCAGGCCCACCTGTGGCTACACCACTTCTCTATATATGGCACCTAAAAAATAGGTGCGGAAATCAGTAAGTGTATTCTATAAGTAGTGCCTAGATTTCGGCTCGGTATATAGAATACGTTTAGTTGATGCATCAGCACCTAAAACTACGCACATCCATTTACACCAATGAAAATGTGGTGTAAATCCCAGCGCACAGATTTAGGTGCACTGGGTTATATTTTATGACTGCACATGTAAATTTTAGAAGGCCCACGAAACACCCATTTCCCTGCCCATAACCATGCCCCTTTTTGCCTGCACGTGGTAGAACTTAGGTGCATTGCATTACAGAATGCACTTAGCGAGTAGTGCGTGTAAATTCTAATTATCACCAATTAGTGCTCATTATTGCTTGTTAAGTGATGTTATTAATGCTGGTTAGCTTGTTAAGCCAATTAAGTTACGCGCATTGTTATAGAATACACTTGGATTTCAGCGTGGATCTCTAGTGCGCTATATAGAATCCAGGGGTATATGCAGGTGCTTTCTGTCCCTAGAAGGCTCACAAGCTAAGGGGCCCTTTTACTAAAGGGTTGGCATGCGGCAACAGGCTTGCCACATGCCAATCCGGAACTACCACAGGAGCCTGGTGATAGTTCGCACCCCCAGGGCGTGCCATTTCCGGAACGACAAAAATATTTTCTATTTTTTTGTAGCGTTGGTGCTTACCCAGTGGTAATTGAACAGCGGTTACCGTCAGGTTAGCACAGGGGCCCTCCAGAAATGGCCACATGGCAAGTGGTTCACTTACCGCATAGCCATTTCTTTTCCCCCAAAATGGCCAGCCTTTTACCCACTGCGGTTAAAGGGAGCCCTCAGTGCACATTAAAAACATGTGCAGACACTGGAGTGGAGTGGCCTAGTGGTTAGAGCACTGGTCTTGCCATCCAGAGGTGGCTAGTTCAAATCTCACTGCTGCTCCTTGTGATCTTGGGCAAGTCACTTAATCCTCTATTACCTCAGGTACAAACTGAGATTGTGAGCCCTCCTGGGACAGAGAAATAGCCAGAGTACCTGCATGTAACTCACCTTGAGCTACTACTGAAAAAAGTGTGAGCAAAATCTAAATAAAATAAATAAATAGCACAGGCCCCCTTTAACTGTAGCTTAGCAAGTTTTTGTACCTAGGGCAATGGAGGGTTAAGTGACTTGCCCAAGTTCACAAGGAGCTGCAGTGGGAATCGAACCCAGGTTGCCAAGATCAAATCCCGTTGCACTAACTATCCTATTCAATAAAATCAACAATATAAACAGTGAATGAACATAGATTGTAGCAGCACCCTATACCTATACTTAATCTGTCTGAATTGTAACTCACCTTGAGCATAGGCTAAGAAAGGCAAATTAACTCGAAAAACCAAATCCAAAGGAAAAAAAATATTATATTCTTTTGGGATACATTTTGAAATATTTTCTTGACAAAATTTAGCCTAACCAAGGGGCCCTTTTACAAAGGCGCGCTGAAAAATGGCCTGCCCCCGTCCCGCCTTATGTACCCTGCCGACACGCCCCCTTGAAGTTTGGCCGGCTCTGCGACGGACTGCAGTTGAGGCCGGCCAAAATTGACTTTCAATTATGCTGATTTCGCCGGACTTGAGAGATGGCCGGCCATCTCCCGATTTGTGTCGGAAGATGGCCGGCCTTCTCTTTTGAAAATAAGCTGGAAAGGCTCCTACCAGCATTGCATTGTATAACGCACATATAAATAAACGAAATTGTATAGCTACCAACTGGTATTCATGATCTGTTCTGCTGTTTAAGGAAACTATTCTTCCATCAACATGCAAATTAAAAAATTGTTATGATTTTGATAGTCTTACCAACCTTATCCTGTTTGGCAAGGTAAGATTATTAGGAAAAAATGCAGTGCCAAATTCTGGGCAGCCTGATCAGGCCCTTTTGTCGGGGGCGGAGGGGGGGCTAATTTGTCAAGGGCTATATTGTGGGCAGGCCGTTTTGACAGTGGCTGTTATGTCAGGGGCATGTCGGGAGCTTTTTTGTTTAGCGCTTTTTTTGTCAGGACTATTTTGACTGGGTACTGGCTTGCGCCCATATCACCGGGACTATTTATTTATTTATTTCCTCCCACACACACCGTTTCCAGTGATAACTGGCAGTTGGTGCGTGCTGACCGGTCACCGTGCGTGTAATGTGTGAGGCTTTACCGCTAGATCAGTGGGTGGCGTTAAGGGCTCAGGCTGATTTTAGACACACGCTGGGTTTTTTTTTTTATACATTTGTACCCTGCGCTTTCCCACTCATGGCAGGCTCAATGCGGCTTACATGGGGCAATGGAGGGTTAAGTGACTTGCCCAGAGTCACAAGGAGCTGCCTGTGCCTGAAGTGGGAATCAAACTCAGTTCCTCAGTTCCCCAGGAACAAAGTCCACCACCCTAACCACTAAGCCACTCCTCCACTGTTGCTACTATTTGAGATTTTACATGGAATGTTGCTATTCCACTAGCATTATTCCATGTAGAAGTCAGCCCTTGCAGATCACCAATGTGGCCACGCAGGCTTCTGCTTCTGTGAGTCTGATGTCCTGCACGTACGTGCAGGACGTCAGACTCACAGAAACAGAAGCCTGCGCAGCCTCCTACATGGAATGTTGCTAGTGGAATAGCAACATTCCATGTAGAATCTCCAATAGTAGCAACATTCCATGTAGAATCTCCAATAGTATCTATTTTATTTTTGTTACATTTGTATCCTGCACTTTCCCACTCATGGCAGGCTCAATGCGGCTTACATGGAGCAATGGAGGTTTAAGTGACTTGCCCAGAGTCACAAGGAGCTGCCTGTGCCTGAATTGGGAATCAAACTCAGTTCCTCAGTTCCCCAGGACCAAAGTCCACAACCCTAACCACTAGGCCTCTAGAACACTAGGCCACTCCTCCAGTTTTACTGCATGCCCTTTTCCTGTCACATTTTTATCACATTTTTTAAAAAAATACTTTTTTTTGCAGACGCGGTAAAAACTGACCAGGCGTGCACCTAATACCAGTACCTAGACTGCCACAGACCACTTTTTACTGCAGCTTATTAAAAGGGCCCCATAACGAGGGATTAAGACCTCTCTTGATCCCTTCTGTAAAGGGATGCCCAAATCAAGCACTTTTAAAAACCCTATGCATGCCCAGGATGGCCTGCAAATCCAGACATCCATAATGTGCCCAGCTCTTGGCATTTGGACGTGGAAATGGCTGTGCTGTATAATAATGCGTGCAATTTTCTGGAATGCCTCTGCCACCCCCCCCCCTCCCCTCTTGATTTGCATGCTGCTGTATTTGAATACCCAGTATAGAACGCAAGAAAATGTGCATGTGAATTCTGATTAGTGCCAATTGACTACAATAATTGATTGTTAACACCAATTTATTGAAGTTAATGGCTCGTCAGCTAATTGATTTGTGCATGCTGCTTCAATCCACATGCACACATATTGTTGGCAGTGTATATAGAATCTGGGGATTAATGCACAACATCCAGGAACTTAACTCTAGGAAGCTAGTTACCCCCCCCCCCCCCCCCCCCCATGAGAGCCTATTTTATAAGGGCACATAGGTGTTTATTATAAAAGAATACAAACAGAACAATTTCAATTTAACTTCCGTGTCCTTTTTTTCCCTATAAATATGGGGTGGAAAGTGAAATGGGGGTGTCAGAGGCACTGTTCCCTCTAAGCTGAGTGGCAGTCCTCCACCTAAAGTCCTGCCAGTGGGTGGCGTTCTTTCACTATTACATTTTCAACAGCAGGGACAGGCAAGTTTTTTTTTTTTTGTAGCATTTGTATCCCACATTTTCCCACCTATTTGCAGGCTCAATGTGGCTTACATTATGCCGTGATGGCGACCGCCATTTCCGGGTACAGGATTACAAATGGTATTACATTAAGTTGCATACATACATGGTTAAGAAGAGTGCATTGTGGTATTGCTTCGTGGTTTCTGAGTGACCTCCTTTTCCGGGTACAAAATTACAACTGGTTTTGCATTAAGGTGCATACCTACATGGTACAGAGGAATACATTATGGTATTGCATAGAGGTTTCTGAGTGATAGAGTGAGTTGTAACATAAGTTAGGTCATCGACTATAGAGTTATCATTTTCAGCTTAGGAAATGAAGTGGTGTGCGTATTGTGTAGCTTTCATAAATAGCAGTGAGGTTAAACAGCCAAGCGACAAGAGTTCGGTTTTGTCTAGTTTGTGTAGAGTCTATTTATTTTGTATATAGGATGGATCGTTATGGTAAGCCTTCTTGAACAGGTCAGTTTTCACTAGTCTACGGAAGATTGTTAGGTCATGTATTGTTTTTATGGCCTTCGGTAATGCGTTCCATAGTTGCGTGCATACGTAGGAGAAGCTGGATGCGTGTGTGGATTTATATTTTAGTCCTTTACAGTTCTGCAGGACTCCCAGGGAACTTGCCTGTCCTTAGTGACTGAAAACACAATACTGAAGCACTGCCCCCCACTGGCAACAGTGGAGTTGGAGGACTCCTGCTCAGCTTATAGGAAACAGTGGTGGGAAGGGGATGCAGATCCTCTGTAGTGCTGAAATTAGTAGGCTGGATAGGATGAATAGGTCCATTGTATTCCAATTATGGATAAATATTAGTACATCCTTAATGACTGACAGAAGTACGAAAACTCAACAAACCTAAGCCAATGAATGGTTAGTGGACCGAAAATATTTTACCAATTGAAGGTAGTCAGTTTACTGCTTCCAAGATCCATTCTAATTTAATAAACTCTGAAATAAGGAAAATACATTTCCTGCGTTGCTTCTGATTTTAGGTTTTAACTGATAAACACAAATGAAACATCCCCATGCAAATAAATAAATTAAAAAAAATAGTAACATGGGGCCCCTTTTACAAAGTGAAGGCTAGTCCAACGTGGGTTTACCACTCGCTGAACAGAAAGTACCACTGGGTTACTGCAGCAGCCCCGCGGTACTTCCCATCCCCAGTGCGCCATCATATCCAGTGCCACGTGCTGCCCAGTTAATGCCGGGTTAGCTACCCCAATGGGTAGCAGTAAGGGCTCCCCCGGAAATGGCCGTTTGAGTTCTATACCTGCTGCACGGCCATTTCCTGCCAAAAAGAATGACCTGCTGCGGTAAAACGGGGCCTCAGCGCGTAACAAAAACACGTGCCAATGCCAGCACAGGCCCCCTTTTGCCACAAGTTGGTAATAGGGGCCCACAGTAAGTGCCCAAGAGTCCTATTCGATATCAATTCATCATTTACATCAACAATGAGCGTGATCCTATATAATAATTTGCACCTCCAACGTTCCATGTCTGGCTGCCTGGGTTCGTAACATCTCCTGACGTCAGCCAGCCTCCAGCGTTCCATTTCCATTCCCCTTCACTGTCCTACCCTCGCATCAAGACGTAATGACGTCAGAGAGCAGAACAATGAGAGGGAAGGGAACGCTGGAGGCGAGCTGATGTCAGGAGGGATGTTACGAACGGAAGCCAGCGCCAGCCAGCCAGAGAACGTTCAGGTACAAATCGAGGGGAGGAGAGAATCGTGGGACATTGAGGGGAGGGAGGGAGGAAGGAAAGGGGAGTGCAGGGCAGGGCAGAGAATTTATGGACATGGATGGGATGGGAAGACAGTAGAGGAGAGAATCGCAGGATACGGATGGGAGGGCAGGGAAGAGGAGAATCGCTGGACATGGAGGGGAGGGGAGGGAAGAATCGCTGGACTTGGAGGGGAGAGAGTGAAAAGAAGCTTACAGGACAGTCTTCCTAGGGCCCGTTTCATTGTTGAGGAAACGGTCATGGTTCCATTAGTATTATATATTTGATCATGGTCTTTCTTTGGTGTTTCTGGGACATAGACCGTAGAAGTCCACCCGGCTCTGTCTTTATATTCCAACTACTGGAGTTGCCGTCAAAGCCCACTCCAGCCTATCCGAATCTGTCTTGTCATTTGCAGGACACGGACCATAAAAGTCTGCCTGACATTGTTCTCATATTCCAAGTTACTGGACTTTCCATCGAAGCTCTTTCCAGTCCATCCTAAACTGGATTGCTATATGCAGGATCCGTATAGCAATCTGTACAAGCCTGTTCAACACCGGCCTTAGTTTTTACAGAGTACAGGAGAAATGCTTTTTGATTTCTCATTTATCAATAGAGTCTGCTTATAGAGTCTGGATTTCTTGGCCAAAGAGGAGAGGGCTCACGGAGTGGAGGAGTAGCCTAATGGTTAATGCACTGGCCTGAGAATCAGGGGAACTGGGACTCTGGGCAAGTCACTTAACCCTCCATTGCCCCAGGTACAAAATAAGTACCTGTATATAATAAGTAAAACACTTTTATTCTAACCACAGAAAGGTGTACATCAAATCCCATCCTGTTTTAGTTTTTGTGGTTCCCTATTTTTTTTATCATATGAGGGTCTAACATGTTCTGCATGCACGACTAAGGTGATGGATTCTGCTAACACGTAGTGTCTCTGTAGGAATCTGAAACAGTACAGTCTGTTCTAGTTTCCCAGTAGTAGGTATATTGGAACTCTAGGGTCCAGTATAATATTTATAGCACTGCCTTTTCATAGGTGGGCTAGGGATGCTATGGTTTGGTAAGTTTGCTATATAGGTTAAAAATAAAAGGTGTTTTTGTGGTTTTTCAAGTGTAAAAAAGGTAAAGGTAGGTCATAAGTACGTAAGTACTGCCACTCTGGGACAGACCAAAGGTCCACCGAGCCCAGCCTCCTGTTTCCAACAGTGGCCAATCCAGGTCACAAATACCTGGCAAGATCCCAGAAAAAGTACAAAACATTTTTTTGCTGCTTATCTCAGAAATAAGCAGTGGATTTCCCCAAGTCAATTTAATAATGGTCTATGGACTTTTCCTTTAGGAAGCCATCCAGACCCTTTTTAAACCCCGCTAAGCTAACCGCCTTTACCACATTCTCTGGCAACGAATTCCAGACAGCCCGAGCACTCGCCTGTCAGCATGTTGTGGCAGTTGTGATCTCTTGTTCCTGTCCAATAAGGAATTGCTGTGAATATGATAAGGAGGACCATGTAAGTAATGCTGTATTATTATATTTAAAAGTTTCCTTCAATGGTTAACAATGTTATGAGGCTAATATACACCCCTGTACTGTATCCTTTTGGTTAACAGAAAAACCATCATTAAGTGGTGGACATTGAACGGCTCCTGAGGACGCCTGGTGGCGAAACACAGTCTTATGTAGAGCTGTTTTCAAGCATCAGTTTTCATTAGCAACTGCAATTTCATTTGTTGGAAGAAGCTGATTATATATGGAATGCAACTGCCTTGATGTTTCAGATTATCCAAATTTGATGACTATACATAGTAACATAGTAGATGACGGCAGAAAACGACCTGCACGGTCTATCCAGTCTGCCCAAGAAATGTGCCCCTTTTTTGTGTATACCTTACCTTGATTTGTACCTGTCTTTTTCAGGGCACAAACCGTACTAGTCTGCCCAGCACTATCCCCACCTCCCAACCACCAGCCCCGCCTCCCACTACCGGCTCTGTTATCCAATCTCGGTTAAGCTCCTGAGGATAAAATTCCTTCTGAACAGGATTCCTTTATGTTTATCCCACGCATGTTTGAATTCCGTTACCGTTTTCATCTCCACCACCTCCCGTGGGAGGGCATTCCAAGCATCCACCACTGAGAAGGAGCAATCTGATCAGAGAACAATATTCACTCTACATAAGCATCGCCATGCTGGGACAGACCAAGGGTCCATCGAGCCCAGCACCCTGTCACCGACAGCGGCCAAAAGAACAAGCAATTTGTCCCGCCCATCCTAGAAATACTGTATTATCCCCTCGTCCATTCAATAACATTCTATGGCTTTTTCCTCCAGGAAGCCGTCCAACCCTTTTTTGAAATCCGCTAAGTTAACCGCCTTAACCACCTTTTCCGGCAGCGAATTCCAGAGTTTAACTACGCGTTGAGTGAAGAAAAATTTCCTCCGATTCGTTTTAAATTTACCACACTGCAGCTTCATCGCATACCCCCTTGTCCTACTATTTTTAGGGCTTTATGTTTTATATAATTATTTAGACGCTTGATCAAAACTGTTTGGAACTAAAATAAAATTATTTGTATTAATCTATTCCTTGGTGGTACATTATCTCCCTTTGGAAATGGCCACCCGGCAAATGTGCTTTTACCCCACAGTCATTTCCTTTTTTTTTTTTTGCTTTTTACCTCCGCGGTAAAAGGGGCCTTGGTACGCGCCAAATCCACATGCCAAGACTACCACAGGGCTTCTTTGACCTCAGCTTGGTAAAAGGGACCCTTAATAAGGCTTATGCGTTCTATCTTTCAATGACTGTTCTGTCTATTCTATGAATTTCACTGTACTTTTGTGGATAATTGTTTTCAGTTTTTCCTCATTGTGATCCCTGTTGTAATTCTCTAGACATTGTTTCTGTGTTTCTCCATCACGATCCGCGTTGAACTTCTTGGATAGGTATATGCAGAATACAAGAAATATTGCTACGTTGTGCTCCATTGATCCTGTTGCAGGCGTTGGTGCTGTTTGCTGGTTATATTTACCATAAATAAAAGCACCGAATAAGAAAATTGTGCTAGGGATATACATTAGCTTGAAATTGTGTGTCATTTTTTTTTTAGCCTAAAATGACAAGAAAAGATGGAATTCCGGGCTTTTTCCTGTGTCCTAAAATGCATTCTTCTGAAAGAGTGAGCACTAATAAAAATATTACTCCCAAAATGAAAAAAAAAATAATAATTATAAACCTGAACAGAGCAAAAATTCTCATAAGCCACATGGGAAACTAAGGAAAATGAAAAGAATTGGCCAGCGCGCCCCTACGTTGTCTACAAACATAAAAGTGTCCATAAGGTACAAGGATGTATGAGAACTATGGAGGACTGGGGTGTAGTACAGGGTGGGAAAAAATATTTAGTGTCACCCAAAGCCCCAGGACTGGGATGGGAAAGAACACCGAAGCCGATTTTGACAGAAGTCTTTTTACGAAGCACTGGCAGACCTAATTGTCGATGAATTTCATCTTAACTGTGGTTGCCTGATGTTCGAGAGGATCTGCTTTTCATTTTACAGCTGCCTTCAAACTGTAAATAAAGCAGTGCTTATTGTACTTACACATGTGATGTTATCGAGTCCTGTTTCTAATGAAACCGCACATCATAATTTCAAAAGATGATAAAGAAATCAATTGGGAGGGGGGGGCAGTGGAATTCACCCTTCGGGACCCAGATTAACACGGTTGCACAGAGAGGTCTGAAAATGCAACAGAACACGTTCTCATTAACATATGAATTCATGCTGGCTTATGTGTTTTTTTTTTTTCTTTGCTTTCCACGTTAAGGAATCTGCCGTTTCAATTCCTGCTTCGGCTCCATCAGCAATAATAGAACATGTGTGTATTAAAGCCTCTGGCCTCACGTATGTGATATGGGTCAGTCCAGAATTCTGAATGTAGGTGTTTCATTCGTGCTTGATTTATAGTCGTTGGATCAGTGAAACCAAAGATAACAAAAAAGATAAAACCACCAACAAAAACAGGCAGCTCCTTGTGACTCTGGGCAAGTCACTTAACCCTCCATTGCCCCATGTAAGCCGCATTGAGCCTGCCATGAGTGGGAAAGCGCGGGATACAAATGTAACAAAAAAAAAAAAATAGATACTATTGGAGATTCTACATGGAATGTTGCTACTATTGGAGATTCTACATGGAATGTTGCTATTCCACTAGCAACATTCCATGTAGAAGGCTGCGCAGGCTTCTGTTTCTGTGAGTCACAAAAGCAGAAGCCTGCGCGGCCACATTGGTGATCTGCAAGGGCCGACTTCTACATGGAATGTTGCTAGTGGAATAGCAACATTCCATGTAGAATCTCCAACAGTAGCAACAGTGGAGGAGTGGCCTAGTGGTTAGGGTGGTGGACTTTGGTCCTGAGGAACTGAGTTCAATTCCCACTTCAGGCACAGGTAGCTCCTTGTGACTCTGGGCAAGCCACTTAACCCTCCATTGCCCCATGTAAGCCTCATTGAGCCTGCCATGAGTGGGAAAGTGCTGGGTACAAATGTAACAAACAAAAAAAAAAGGTTTTGTTTGTGTGTTGCTTCCTTTAGAATATTCATTTGGGTGTCAGCTAAGATGGGATCTTTGATGTGCTGGAAAAGAGCCTGGTAAAAGTCAAGTGTGCTCCTGTAACCTAGACACGCTGTTCTCGCCCTGCGGCCTACTGTAGGCAGAATATAAAAATTAGGAGCAAGTCAAAATAATGTGGTTCACAAGCATGATGAAATAATTATTTCCCAAGAACTCTGGTGACCTGAATAAGAATGATCCAAAGTGAGTAAAACACCAGATATTTCTTTTCATTCACCCGGCCATGTCTTATTATCATTATCATTCATTATTTAGCAATAACCACTTTCTTATCATTCAACAATTAAGGCTTGAACTCACCTAGAAAAAAAATGATTAATGCATTTTATTTTCCAAAACGCAGCTCAGCTGCTCAGTATAAAGGGCTCCTGATTTCATGGTGTGTCGGGTTTCTAAGTCAGCTGAGAGCAATTGATTTAGCCGTAATTAAAGGGTTAATATTCAAATCAGAGAAATTTGCAAGGCCTGCTGCATAAATGGAACTGCCACCCCGATAACAATGGGAATTTTTAACAATATCCAGCCTTGTTAGCAAGAGAGTTACAAGCATTGAGGGCAATCAGTGTGTCTTGTCAGTTTCTTTTTTATCTACCATCTCCAACCGCCAAGGCACCGAAATGAAGCACTTTGGAATCGTCAATTTCAGCCACATTTGCATAACAAAGCCCCCGAGGAAGAGGCATGATAAATGTGAAGGACCCCTCTTGGAAAAGGAACTGTCAACCGCGCCCCGAAAGCTTCTCCGAGTGAGCGCATTCCCCGGGTTTGTAGTCAGCGAAAAAAAAAAAATACAAATGAAAGCATTAAAAAAAAGAAAGTCATTCTCTCCGAGCAAAAGAGGGAGAGAAAAAAATCTCCCCCCCCCCCCCCCCCCCTTTGCCAGGAAGAGAACTGGGTGAAATGACATTACGCATATGAAAATGTCCAGAAAGATGTTTGATTTATGTATGCATTAGATGCAAATTCCATTACCGCACGTGCGCTGTTGTGTGATTTGGTTCTGAACACATCACTGCCCTGATCAAATCTGATCTCATTAATTCCGACAAGGGGAGAGAGAGAGGGAATTGAGAAGACTTTATGGCCTGGACACTTGAAAGAAGTAAATTGTAATTCTGTTTAAAGCTGCAGAGAACCTTTTAAACACCTTTTATTATAGAGAAAAGCACTTACTTCTATAACACTGTAGGAAGTTACTTAAGCAGTTGTCTGGATCGTCCAGTTTTCGTATGGAAAAAAAAAAAAAATTATTCACCTTGTTTTGAAAAAAAGATAAGAGTCTATCTTGGACTGTAAAAATACATTTCTACAGAAGCATCAATGATGAGTCTAAGGGGTCCTTTCACTATTTAATCAGCTTTATGGAAAATTCTATTACCATCATATATGTTTTGATTATATATATATTGATTTTGATTATATATATATATATATATATATATATATATATATATATATATATATATATATATATATATATATATATATTGTGCATTTCCTTATCTCCAAGCAAAAGAGTTTCATGTTAGTCACTGAACATGAATTGTTATTTATAAAGTATTATTTGTGGCAGAAATATATATAACAGAAATGGCAACAAAGAACGTGACATAATGCAATAATATTTCAGATATGCATTATTTGACATCAGTTTATGTTGATAATATAGATAACTCAGGGACTGATGCAGAAAGCTTGCATCAGACCCATGCGCTGATGGCTTAGCGCATGGCTTCTTCTAACACAAGTGTAACATCCAATTTTTGCTCTAATTATATTTGAAAGTAGTTAGCTTAGCAAGGTTTAAAAAAAAGGGTTAGATAATTTCCAAAAAGTCCATAAGCCATTATTAAGATAGACTTGGGAAAATCCACTGCTTATTTCTAGGCTAAGCAGCATCAAATCTGTTTTATTGTTTATTATAGTTGATATACCATTTCTCTTGTAGTCAAATCAAAAACGGTTTACAATAAAATCAAGACCATTCATACATGAACATAAATTTAGGGTATAAGGAACTCCGGTATAGATAGTAAAGCTCAAATACTCAGGCCGGGCATTCAATAAACAGGCATTCATTTACCATCAATCAGAGACAGGCCAAAACAACAAACTTTGATACAAATATATCAACATCATTACTATTCTGGGATCTCGCCAGGTACCTGTGACTTGGATTGGCCACTGTTGGAAACAGAATATTGGGCTTGATGGACCTCCGGTCTGTCCCAGTATAGCGATGCTTATGTTCTTATGTTCTTAAACAGGACCTGCACAAAACTTGTGCACTATTGAGGGGGAGTACAGCGGACACATTTGCACAAGATTCTGCACGAGTGTGAACGTCTGAGCAGAAAAATGAATCAGAACACGTCTGTGCCTGTGCTGGAATGTTATTCTTATATAACGTTTGTGCACGAACAACGTTCATGCGCAGAATAGCATTCCGGTGCAGGTGTAGAAGTAACGTGGAGGGTCATAATCGAACTGGGCGCCCATCTTTAAGGGTGAAGGGGCAGGACATCCCGTATTATCGAAACAAGATGGGCATCCATCTTTCGTTTCGATAATACAGTCGGGGACGGCCAAATCTCAACATTTAGGTGGACCAAAATGTTGAGATAAGCCGACTTTAGAGATGGCCGACCTCGGGTTTCGCATATAATGGAAACCGAGGACGGCCATCTCAAAAACGGCCAAATCCAAGCCATTTGGTTGTGGGAGGAGCCAGCATTTGTAGTACACTGGTCCCATCTCACATACCAGGACACCAACCGGGCACCCTAGGGGGCACTGCAGTGGACTTCACAAATTGATCCCAGGTGCATAGCTCCCTTACCTTGGGTGCTGAGCCCCCAACCCTCCCCCCGACCCACTACCCACAACTATACAACACTACCATAGCCCTTAAAGGGTAACGGGGGGCACCTAGATGTGGGTACAGTGGGTTTTGGGTGGGTTTTGGAGGGCTCCCATTTACCACCACAAGTGTAAAAGGTAGGGGGGGATGGGCCTGGGTCCGCCTGCCTGAAGTGCACTGCAGTACCCACTAAAAACTGCTCCAGGGACCTGCATACTGCTGTGATGGAGCTGGGTATGACATTTGAGGCTGGCATAGAGGCTAGAAAAAAATGTTTTATAATTTGTTTTTTTGGGTGGGAGGGGGTTGGTGACCACTGGGGGGAGTAAGGGGAGGTGATCCCCAATTCTCTCCCGTGGTCATCTGGTCAGTTCAGGCACCTTTTCGAGGCTTGGTCATGAAGAAAAAGGGACCAAGTAAAGTCGGCCAAATGCTCGTCAGGGACGCCCTTCTTTTTTCCATTATCGGCCGAGGACGGTCATCTGTTAACCATGCCCCGTCCCACCTTCAGTACACTACCGACACGCCCCCTTGAACTTTGGCTGTCCCTGCGACGGAAAGCAGTTGAGGACGGCCAAAATCGGCTTTCGATTATGCCGATTTGGCCGCCCTTAGGAGAAGGGCGCCCATCTCCCGATTTGTGTCGGAAGATGGCCGCCCTTCTCCTTCGAAAATAAGCAGGTTAGTAACATAGTAAATGACGGCAGATAAAGATCTAAACAGTCCATCTAGTCTGCCCAATTGATGTACCAGTACAATTTTCTTTTCTGCTCAGAGCTGTGGACAGCTATAGCTGCCCTTAGGACAGAATTCTCACATCCCCCGTTCTGTCTTTCTTTAAACCCATGCTCTTCGTGAGGCCACGAAAAAGTCAGCAGGCCTCCATATGCAGGCGGGAAAAAGAAGAAGAGATATTACATCCACACAGATGCTACTGCAGCGGAATGAGCTAACCCTTTTACGCCTCCTCAAAGGTGCCGTTCAAGCTCCTGGGCTGTGCTGACACCCCTGGATTCTAGGCGCCTAAGATCCTTGCACAAATTAATTGCTTAACAAGCTCAATGACATCAATAATTGGGTGCCAACAATCGATTATTGATGTCAATTGGCTCTCATTAATATGTGTTTTTTTGCGCATCTGGCTGTGCACTGTTCAATAAGGCAGTTTGCCTGATATTCAAAGGTATTCAACCGGTCAGGATTGGCACCTGGCTGGTTAAATACCCTCATGCTGGCTATCCACCGATACTCAGCAGGAGATACCTGGCTATCTCCCATTGAGTATCCCGGCCAGCTGCTAGCCCAGTCACTGGCTATGTTGCATGACATAGCTGGTACTGCTGATTTTCAGCAGGTGACTTGTTAAGTTTAGTGGCTAGGTAGACCCGCGTAAATAGCTGGTCTGTCTTTAGCTGCTAGAACTTACCCGGTCAGCCGATGAATATTGGCTGAACTGGCTATGTTTGTGTTGCCAAACACCCCTCCCCTTCGGAAATTCAACGCTGGTGGCCGAATATGGCCCCGGTATTGAATTTATGGGTTTGCCGGCGACAGCGGGAGTTAGCTGGTCTAACTCCCGCTGTCTCAATATCGGGGCCAGTGTGTCTAACGCCCATAATGCTTATTTTGAAAAGAGGGCGTGGCCATGGACATATCTGGGGTGTTCCAAAAATTTGCATGCACATTTGTAGAATACAGGGTCAGCAAACGTAAGTCTGGTGCACTATGGAAAATGCAAGATCTGTGCTTAAGCACTATTCTATAAAGAACACACACCCTTTACAGCATAAAACTTAGCACTGATTTTTCCAGTGCCTAATTTTGAGCACCATTTATAAAATCTGGCCCTTCAAGTCTTCTGTGCACTTCTCGGCTTTGGAGCCGAATAGCTAATAAACTCGGATTTGGCCTTCCCCTTTATTTATCCAATCTCACGGTTACATAACTTCAATCTGCCTCCCTAGCCCTAGGTCTGCCCAACTAGAATCCACTAGATTCCGCACTTTCTTTTTTTGCTGCTCCCTCTCTCTGGAACTCTCTACCTCTTCATATCCAAGCTGAATTATCCTTCGAGAAATGTAAATCTGCCTTAAAGATCTGGCTGTTTCACCAAGCTTTTGACTCCACTTAGAGTTATTCACCATCTCTGTCCACCATTACTCCTACCACCCAGCTTTACGTATTTGAATAAGTCTAATTGAATGCATTGTCCTCTTTCCTATCATGAGCTATAATTCTTTTCATCTTTGTTTGGTTTTTAGGCTGTGAACCTCTGCGATCTGCTAGTCGGCTACTTGTATAGCAAATTTTAACAAACTATAAAATACCTGCCCCATCAGACGCGCCCCACATAAGCATATATCCGACATATAAGAGACCATGCCCCGACCACCCATTCACAGACTTGCCTGCCTGCCCAAAACTGTGTGGAGATGCAAGGAATTGACATAATGTAAGCTGGCTAAGTAGAACTCCAAGTGAACTTATCTACCCAATTTATCACCATCGACCAACTACCCACGACCCATGCCCTGATGGCATAGTCACAACTCATTCCCTTAGCAGCCGCCGATAAGGCCAAAGCAGAACTGAGCTATCTGGCAATGAGATAAGGATTTCAGATTGAGTGTTTCGCAATGACTGAATGACACACAGTCGAACGTCCCCTGAGTCCAACCAAAACCCCAGTGGGCAAGCCCAAGACGGGAGCCCTCTGCTAATTGGTCCCCATGAAAACTGCATTACTCTCGATACTAACAAGTTCCTACCAGAACCTCAAGCTACTCATCCACCATATGACACAAACTGACAGCAACCACCACCCAATGTTGCGAATCACAAGGAGAGGTGAAGGGCATCGAGGCCCGACCGCTGTATAACCAGACAAAAATGAACAGGACGAGATCCCAATCTTACCTGAGATGGACCAGCCCCATTGTCACACCTGCAATGAAACAATACACTCCAAAACTGAATAGATGTCAGGTGGAGAAATATGATTGTGAGAGCACAACCAGCTAAACAATAAACAAGACGACAGAGTGGACATTCAGCGATACCCATCAAGGCCAAAACCCTATAGTACTTACCCCGTCACAACAGCAAGAGCAAGCAACAAGGCCTAGACCTCCAAGCCAGAAAACTAACATAGAACAAACATAGACCATCTGCCAATTGACCTCCTTGAGGTGATCTTAAAGGCCAACTTGAGATCAACCGGTGCTAACAACCTACCAAGACTGCCACACCATGCCATCATTGACTTGCCTAGAAGCAGAGAGAAGCACATGCCGAATGCATGGCATGGAAAGAGGCTGCATCTGCTCCACTGCAACATAAGGACAAAGATAATTACCGGTCTACCTGCTCCCCTTTTTTTTTGAGTTTATAAACTAATAAAGTAGGCAAGACACTTCCACCCAACTGACCCTGCAGAGCAGAGTGCAAAACTTAGGTCACCCATGTCTCAACCTACCAATGCTAACCACGTTTACCATGCAAGGTTCCACGTTAGGAGTTACGGACCAAGAAAGGGATCTGGGTGTCGTCGTCGATAACACACTGAAACCTTCTGCTCAGTGTGCTGCTGCGGCTAAGAAAGCGAATAGAATGTTGGGTATTATTAGGAAAGGTATGGAAAACAGGCGTGAGGATGTTATAATGCCGTTGTATCGCTCCATGGTGCGACCGCACCTTGAGTATTGTGTTCAATTCTGGTCGCCGCATCTCAAGAAAGATATAGTAGAATTGGAAAAGGTGCAGCGAAGGGCAACTAAAATGATAGCGGGGATGGGACGACTTCCCTATGAAGAAAGACTAAGGAGGCTAGGGCTATACAGCTTGGAGAAGAGACGGCTGAGGGGAGACATGATAGAGGTATATAAAATAATGAGTGGAGTGGAACAGGTGGATGTGAAGCTTCTGTTCACGCTTTCCAAAAATACTAGGACTAGGGGGCATGCGATGAAACTACAGTGTAGTAAATTTAAAACAAATCGGAGAAAATTTTTCTTCACCCAACGTGTAATTAAACTCTGGAATTCGTTGCCGAAGAAAGTGGTGAAGGCGGTTAGCTTAGCAGAGTTTAAAAAGGGGTTGGACGGTTTCCTAAAGGACAAGTCCATAAACCGCTACTAAACGGACTTGGAAAAATCCAAAATTCCAGGAATAACATGTATAGAATGTTTGTACGTTTGGGAAGCTTGCCAGGTGCCCTTGGCCTGGATTGGCCGCTGTCGTGGACAGGATGCTGGGCTCGATGGACCCTTGGTCTTTTCCCAGTATGGCATTACTTATGTACTTATGTACCACTCCACACCATCAACCAACGCGTCTCCCGCAGCACAGAAGGTATCCTGACAGATCACTACAAGCATGCAGAACACAAAAGCAGTGGCAACAACACCCATCCATCGACCATTGACCAACTTTGCCAACCGAGGATTCCATCCCTTACTAAGGGAAGAAGGCTGACCTCTACAGGATAGAGAGCCCACTGAATAAAGTAAGGGAAAGGAAGAACCTGAAACCACTTGTGTATGGGCGCTATTCAAACGGCGTCCAAACTACTCCCACATACCCATATACTTGAGGCAATGGAAGACTAGTTGACGGACCCAAAGACACAGAGAGGCAACACCGAGAGTGACACTAAGTGCCTCCCAAGTAAACAACATACCAGAAGGCTAGGGCTTTTCAGCTTGGAGAAGAGACGGCTGAGGGGAGATATGATAGAAGTGTATAAAATAATGAGTGGAATGGATCGGGTGGATGTGAAGCGACTGTTCACGCTATCCAAAAATACTAGGACTAGAGGGCATGAGTTGAAGCTACAGTGTGGTAAATTTAAAACGAATCGGAGAAAATTTTCTTCACCCAACGTGTAATTAGACTCTGGAATTCGTTGCCGGAGAACGTGGTACGGGCGGTTAGCTTGACGGAGTTTAAAAGGGGTTAGATAGATTCCTAAAGGACAAGTCCATAGACCGCTATTAAATGGACTTGGAAAAATTCCGCATTTTTAGGTATAACTTGTCTGGAATGTTTTTACGTTTGGGGAGCGTGCCAGGTGCCCTTGACCTGGATTGGCCACTGTCGGTGACAGGATGCTGGGCTAGATGGACCTTTGGTCTTTCCCAGTATGGCACTACTTATGTACTTATGTACTTATGAAGTGCTGCCACCAACAGCCTGAGACAAAATGGACATCCAGCCACATGCAGCAAGGAGTCCATTGCAAGCCTACCAACTCATACCCACTCACCCAGCCACAACTGGTAGTGAACCCACGCCCCCCCCCCCCCCAGCCATAAGCAAACCCAAGTCCCCAAGTAACAAACTCATTCTTGTCCTGGAAGACCACAATCCCCCCCCCCCCCCCCACCTCACCCGGTAAATTGTCGATCGCACCACTCCCAAACAGGAAAGCTGATGTAGCCAGCTTGCTGGGGAAAGACTAGGTCTGAATACCTCCACCGCCGGAGCTCGCCACCAGATCCAGCATCTGCTTGCACCACCAGATTTGCCTCAACAAACTGGACCTATGAAGAAAGCAGAAGCAAGCAAGAGCAGCAGCCAAACCTTACCAAGACATCCTACAGCAGCTCCCCCAGCCAAGACAAGGAAGTCCAGCATCCCCAGACCTAACCAAAGAAAACAGAGAACCCTAAGAGGAGTTGTTCTAACTATGAAAGTTCATAAAGCAGAAGCCCAAGCTACAGCAGGACCTGAACCTGCCACAGTAGCAGAGGCCAGTGTGCTACTATAAACCTCAACTCAGTGGCGTTCCTTGGTCGACTGCCACCCGGGGAAGTTCGCCGCTGCGCACCCCCTCTCCCCCAGATGCAGCATTGTCCATTCCTCCCCCCCCCCCCCCGGGGAGCAGCACAACATCCCCCCAGATGCAGGGTCCCCCCCCCCCCCCCGGTGCATTCTTCCTACTTGCTGGGGTGCTGGGAGCAGCTGTGAGGCTGTTGGTTCCGCCGGTTCCCTACTCCCTCTACCCCGGAAAAGGAAGTAACAGCAGAGGAAGCAGGGAACCGGCAGAGCCGACAACTTGCCAGCTGCTCCCTGCACCCCCTGTAGCGTGCACCCGGGGTGGACCATCCCCACCACCCCGCCCTCGGTACACCACTGCCTCAATTCTTTCAATTTGTGTCCTGAAGAGTGGAAGTGGGATTTGAACCCAGGCCCCCGGTCCACATTCCACTGCATGGACCACTAAGCTGCTTCTCAGACGCTGCAGGTTATGAACCCAATACCATTGTGTTCCCGGCTGTTCATAGGCAGCTTCTCAAATGATTAAGCTATAACTCCTTTTTTTTTTTTTAAACCTTTAAGCATTTATTTGTGTATTTAGGAGCACCATAGAGGAAAGGGGAAGGGGGGAAGGAACCACACAGACTGAAGGGCCTATTCACTTCATGACAAGCATAAATTGTCCAGGCCGCCCCCCCCCCCCCCCTAATTCCCGAGCACACCGCCCAGCTATCAAAGCCGGGGGAAGGGCAGCAACTATCACAGAAAGGTACCAAACCCTCCCACAAACAGGAGTCATAGGAATGGAGAATGGTGACCGCCCTTCCCTAAAACCCAATCCAGGGAGTTCCCTGCTGAAGTGTTGTATTAATGTTCTCTGCTGTTAAGGCCAGAAATTGCTTACTGGGAGAGGAGTCCGGTATCAAGGATCACCCTTTTTCAGAAGCCCAGCACTGCAGGAAAACTCAGGGCCAAAGGAGAGCAAGTAAAATGCAGATCACAGTCCCGATTTTGTTAAAAGGGAAGCAGTGCAACATACCACATCCATGCTACACATATCCCCCACTTGCAGGACTCCCTGCCCCAGCCATATCGTGAAGTGCAGGGATTTAAACCCAGGAACCTGCCCGTCAGAGCCTGATAAATGCTTTACCATCCAGGTTACGGAACTGCAATGCCAAAACAGAACAAATAACACAACTCCCCTGGAAATAACTCAGATAGCATCGGAAAGCATGCACAAGCAACCTGAGCAAGCCGACTCCGGGGGGGTAGGAAGGATCCTGGTCCCTGGAGGGGCTGGCCTTATATGGGCGCTGCCTATCCCACCCTCCTCTTCAGAATTGCATCCCTATTGGCAGGTAATTCTCGCCAACAAGATTCTAAATAATACAGACCAATAAGGGCTAACCATGCTCCTGTGCTCTGAACGCAAACCGGGTTAAGGTTTGCCTTCCAAAGGAGAAGAGACCAAAGAAGTTTTTGATTTTCCTAAAATTGTGTGTAATTCTCACCGGTGTATAATATTACACTGCAACACCTGAGATTGATCAAGACCCCTGAGGCAGGCCCTAGGGCCGAAACACGGCCGTGTCGGGTCGTTTTTTTTAGAAACCCAATAAAGTGTTTTGGTATCCTCCTTGGTTTTACAACCAGATCTCCCGCCACACAGATGTGACCAATCAGCAGTGGCAAATGGATTATCACAAAGCAATGATATAAATAGCAGCACCAGTAAAATACCTGCTCCTTCCCTCTCCCTTCGCATAGGTGGCTCAGCACACCCAAATGCTCACTGTTGAGCTAAGACTCCACCGTCTTGCCATTGGCTCCCGTGGATCTCCAAGAGCCAATGACAGTGCCCATGCTTCCAGCAACTATGCCTTTTCTCCTGAGTTTATCACACCATTCTTCTCTTCCTCCTAAGTGTAGTAAGGACGAGGGAAAGGTGTGAGGCTCAGCCACGTTAAGACTTTCTTATGCTCAAGCGAGGAGCTCTGACATAAACACACAAAGGCATATTTACACCCGAATTATCAAGCAGACCCTAAAATACCTGTAAGAATATGTGATCCAACGGGAAAAATGTACATTCAAAGGATTTATTTTCACGCAGTTGCCACTACGGTCAGCCTGGCACTGCATGGATTTAATGTAATAGTAACATACATAGTAACATAGTAGATGACAGCAGAAAAAGACCCGCACGGTCCATCCAGTCTGCCTAACAAGATAAACTCATATGTGCTACTTTTTGTGTATACCCTACCTTGATTTGTACCTGTCCTTTTCAGGGCATAGACCATATAAGTCTGCCCAGCACTATCCCTGCCTCCCACCACCGGCTCTGGCAGAGACCGTATAAGTCTGCCCAGCACTATCCTCGCCTCCCAACCACCAGCCCCGCCTCCCAACCACCGGCTCTGGGCACAGACTGTATAAGTCTTCCCAGCACTATCCCCGCCCTCCCTTCACCAGCCCCGCCTCCGATCTTGACTAAGCTCCTGAGGATCCATTCCTTCGGCACAGGATTCCTTTATGCCTATCCCATGCATGTTTGAATTCCGTTACCGTTTTCATTTCCACCACCTCCCGCGGGAGGGCATTCCAAGCATCCACTACTCTCTCTGTGAAAAAATACTTCCTGACATTTTTCTTAAGTCTGCCCCCCTTCAATCTCATTTCATGTCCTCTCGTTCTACCATCTTCCCATCTCCGGAAAAGGTTCGTTTGCGGATTAATACCTTTCAAATATTTGAACGTCTGTATCATATCATCCCTGTTTCTCCTTTCCTCCAGAGTATAATCTTGCTATCTTTTCAGTTCAGAGAAGGGGGAGGAGAAATTCAGTTGGATATGTTATAGTTTACCATAAATAAACTGACCGTTCTTGAAGGAGAGAGTCAAAGGTTTATGCAGTAAAGCTTTCATTTCCCTACCTGAATGGAAGGCAGAGTTAATGAAATAAAAATTACAAGTCAGTATATATAAATTATGAAGCAAAGAGCAGTAGCAAAGAAGGTCAGGTACGAGAGAGGGGGGAGGAATGATGGTTCCAATCATGAGAGGAGCAAGAGACGGTGTTGAGGCAGTAAGCGTTGTGAAGGTGAATTTTGGAGCACAGATAAAACAGGAAGAGTTAGATGTTCAACTGTGCAAACATGAAACACTAGAAACTAATAAACTTAGGCTTGACTTATTCACATAACAGCAGTTTACAATTAAAAGAAATGCACAAAAGAATTGAAAAGAAACTCCAGCAGCTAGACAGGAAAAAAACCTAAAACAATCACTCAAGAAACACTCACTCAGTCTATAAAAGATACAGGAACTCTCTGAAGCAGGGCTACGAAACAAGGAGGGCCCAGATCTCTCGGTGAAGAGAAAACTTTAAATAGCAGATACTTGTGGAGGTTTTTTTCAGGCCTTTGTGGGAGTGGATAAGAATTGGAATACACATCTGTGTACGTTGAGTTGTTGGATGTTGGATTTGCGAGATGCATGAATAATCTTACCTGGGGGACAGCACAGATAAGTGACTGATTTTCTTCCACATTCAAAGTATATTGCTGTTTTGAAATCAGCCTTTTGAGGATTTCTTCAATATTTTTGAAGCCTATTTGAAACAAGGTTATGTTGGATTTGTAAGTTTTGTAAATATAGTGCCTCAAGACCTATTTTTTTTGTTGTTGGGGTTTTTTTTGCAGCAGTGGTTTTCTCCAGATTTTTTTTTTTTTTAGTTTTTTTTTCACTGCTGTTTTTTTCCTAAGTTTGGCAGTAAGCCTGTGATGAGATGTCCAGTGAGGGGTGTTGATAATATGTAATCTCACCCTGGGTGATTGAGGCTTGCTTTATTTAAATGTATATTTTATTGAAGGGAACATAACCATGGTCCAATTGGCTTGTGGTAAACATTTTTCTTAATTTTATTACCAATTGAATATCAAATGCAATATAAAAATTTTGTTTTGACTAATTGTGTACCTGCTGTAATCGCATCATCTACATTTGTACCAACCCTCAAGGACTTTACATTCTGGATCATATGGAGGGGTATTTTCAAAAGAAGGCAGAATTGGGACGTCCTGTTCATAATGTCCAAAAAGAAAGTCTGCCTTACAGCCATTTTTGAACAGGAAAAATGTTGGGATTTTCTATTGAAAATACATCAGGTCAAATCATCTAATTCCACCTCTGCCCAATGGGCTCCAGACTATGGAGTCCCACAGGGATCCCCCCCCCACCCCCCCCCCCCCCCCCCCCCCCCCGCTTTCACCCATCTTATTCAATGTTATGATGTCACCTTTAGGAAAGGCGCTGGGTGTCCATGGTTATAATAATTTTACTTATACAGATGATGTAACCATCTTCATCCGTTTCAAAGATTCTGTTGAAGTGCTATCTATCATCAAATCTGGTCTAGACCTGATGGAGAGTTGGGCCTCCACCTTTAAACTAAAATTGAATAGAAAGAAGACAAAATTTCTTTTATAATCTAACCCTCAACATAAAACTGAATAGAGAGAAGACACAATCTTTGTTATTAACTAACCCTCAACACGTCAAACTGTCAAAACTTCACAACTGATAATGTAACTTATCTATTGGAATCCCAGCTAAAGATTATTTGCACAATAATTGATTCCTACATATTATTTGATATCCAAGTCCAAGTAGTCATCTTTAAAAACTTTTAAAGCAATGTGGAAACTAACAAGAATCAGACATCTCTTCTCTAATGATATGTTTAGAACCTTAGTACAAACATTCGTATTATCACATTTCGATTATTGCAATGCCGTTTATGCTGACTGTAAGGAATCTACCTTGAAAAAACTGCAGACAGCTCAAAATACAGCAGCCAGATTAGTCTACAAGATTTGAAAGTGCAGCCCCTCTGCTTGTAAAGTTACACTGGCTCCCAATGAAACCAGAATAACATTCAAACCATGTACATTTGTTTCAGAAATCTATTGGCCCTGTTTACTGAGGTGCTGTAGTGTTTTTTAGCGTGTGCATGCACTACACGCTAGAGTCACTCATATGGGCTCATTTTCAAGTACTAGACTGAGGACAGCAGGCAGTATAGGGAAAATTAGGATGGACACGGCCCTTCCACTAATGGTCATTAGTCAATACCTGTTTTTACACGCACATACGAACGTCCATATATGCTGCCACTACTTATGGATCTGGGGTATGAGGAACGCCTATTAAGTAGGCGTTGCAAAACTTTTCACCCTTGGTCCATCCTTATGATATTTTGCCTTTTCCCTGGACGGGGGAAAAGGCGCTTCTCATTTATCATGAACAACTGGGCCAGCCGTCCATGTTGGAGAAGTTGGGCTTTCACCTTCTTGCAGCCATGACTTCTCCGACAAATGTGCACACGCGCGTACCCATGCATATATAGCACGTCGAAGGTTATGCACGCACTACATGGACGTGGTATGATGTGCTTATGACAGCTCTAGACTTTTACCGGCAGCCTCTGACCACACGTTCAATATATCACGGTAAAGGATTCGGATTCCTTTCGTGCATTCGTCGGTATCGGTAGTGCATCGCGACACGTCCACATTACTATAGTAGTTTGCTCGTTTGCATTCCATTTTCGTTAGTTGCTACCGTGATCGGAAATGACTCGGAGAAGCCTTTTGTGCATGCCGCGGTTTACTACTTGTCCGTTAATGGCGCGTTAAGGTTAGTGCATCTGCACCTTAGACTTACAAAGTTCCATAACCTATGGAATTTTGTAAGCCTAAATGCTTTGAAAATAGATTTGTTCCCTTTGCCCTTAGAAGTTGATATTCAGTGGGACCTTTTTGGGTAGGAATGGCTTCTGCTTGGATAAGTCCCACACACTGAGTCCACACACAGATTGTCAACAGCATAATGCTAAAAATCTAGAAAGTATGCCTCGGCCTACCTGGGTAATTTCAGGGTAATCCAGGGGTGGAGCCTGGGTGAAATTAGCAGTGATATTCAGTTTGCTAACCAGGAAACTGGCCAGATGAAGTTATGACGGAAAAAGGCTGTCCTAACATTGTCAATTTACTTATCCATGTACCAAGCTGAATCTCACCAGAACCAAGATGAGTAACACTGGCCAAGTTATACCTGGATACATGTGATGAAAATCCAGGTATTAAAAGCCGCAGTGTTTGCCACAGGCTGAATATCAAGGGCAGGGGGTTAAACTTCTTGAGAAACCCAGAAAACTCTTCAGTAGGAAGACAGTGCATTTTGAAGGACAACACAGAATGGCAGTGACTGCACAACAAGGTCCTCTTATCAATGTTTCACCTTGCCCGTGAACAACTGAGCGCACTTACTGAAACACTACAGCCACTCATCGGCTGGCATCATTCTCAACACTGTAAAAGGTAATGAACATTAGGACAATGTAAGAAAACAATTTAATTATCAGAATACTAGAAAGGGGTATCTCTAAAAAGGAAAAATGATTTTTTCCCTCCACTTGTGCCCTTGCCAATTTCCAAATACACACACACACACACACACTCTTTCCTCCTGTGACTGCTTTAAGCTCCATGATTAAGGTCATGCCATTGGTTCATTACTGGTCTGGCTAATGTGATTGAATTGGAACAATACCTTTGAACTCCTGGGCTCTGATATGCATACTAATTTACTCCCACGTCCTTGACTGTGACCTTGGCAGCCTTTCACTACTCCTAGACTGCCCAACCAGTTTCTAATCAAAATTGACATCAACCACCGAGAAGAGAGCAGGATTTTGGGACGTGCTTTTCTAACCCATATCTTTTATCTCCTTGGGAAAGCCAGAGTTGCTTCTTGATTCGTCTGAATATTTTATTGAAACTGAAAATATCCTTGGCACACTATACTATCCATGCCAGACATATTTCCATCATGATATTTTCTTGGAATTAGCTGTTTCGTCCTAATATTAGATTTATTAAATGCATGATGTCCCATTTTTTTATTCTGTAGGATTGTGAATGCTTATATATGCTCTCGCCACATGACAAGAGGCTCACTGTAGCTCATAATTATGTTCCAGAGAGTTTAGCCAATGCTGCTTATTGGGTGATACGGTATTTGGTCATTTTCTTGGTGTTTTCATATCACAAAGTTTAGACATTGGTGTCTAATATCTAACAGTATAGAAAAAAGCTGTATGTTTTTTTTTTTTTAATTCAGTTTTGAAGATATCATAGAGTTATCAACGTATACAACATGAGCTCCATACTCTCTAAACTAAAACAGCTAATTCATTTCTCATTAAAAAGTCCAAATCAACCAAAAGCAACAATTACATTCTAGAAAATTTGTGGTTCTGTCATTCCCTGAAAAGACAGATTGCCTGTATCCAGGAGATTATTAAGCAGAAGAGTCAATGCTTTTCAAGTAAGGTCAGAGAAATTTTATATGGTCCTATCTGGTCACTTAATTAAGTGCACACTGGCACTGAGGGGCCGACACACAAAAGTCCCCGGAGGAAACTGCGCGCTATTCCACCTCAATAAAAGTACACACTAGTGTGGCTTTGTAAAGACCGCCTTAGCGGGGGTTCTACTACTACTACTACTACTTATCATTTCTATAGCGCTACTAGACATACGCAACGCTGTACACTTGAACATGAAGAGACAGTCCCTGCTCGACAGAGCTTACAATCTAATTAGGACAGACAAACAGGACAAACAAGAGATAAGGGTATATTAAAGTGAGGATGATAAAATAAGGGTTCTGAACAAGTGAATAAGGGTTAGGAGTTAAAAGCAGCATCAAAAAGGTGGGCTTGCAGGACATCAGACTCACAGAAACAGAAGCCTGCCCTTGCATATCAGCAACACGGCCGTGCTGGAGAAGAGGGCAAATAAGGGATAAGGACAAGGAGTAGCAAGATTCCGGAATCCCAAAGAGTTGCAAGATTCCGGAATCACGATGACTACTACTACTACTTATCATTTCTATAACGCTACTAGACGTACGCAGCGCTGTACACTTGAACATGAAGAGACAGTTCCTGCTCGATAGAGCTTATAATTTAATCAGGACAGACAAACAGGACAAACAAGAGATAAGGGAATATTAAAGCGAGGATGATAAAATAAGGGTTCTCCATATTAATCCATAATGCTTATACCCAGATCTAACACATTTCACAAAAGTTTTTATATAATGACAATTACTTATTTTTTTTCTTACATTTGTATCCTGCGCTTTCCCACTCATGGCAGGCTCAATGCGGCTTACATATACTTATTTGTACGTGGGGCAATGGAGGGTTAAGTGACTTGCCCAGAGTCACAAGGAGCTGCCTGTGCCTGAAGTGGGAATTGAACTCAGTTCCCCAGGACCAGAGTTCACCACCCTAACCACTAGGCCACTCCTCCACTCTTATAATTTTGTAACCTCATAAATTTGTAACCTCAGCGATGACTTATTTCACAAGAGCTACTGAATTCTTGGCTCACCTGCCTCTTCATCAGTTAAGTAATATCACTTTAATATAATATTTTAGAAACCCTAATTGTACTTTTTTAAAATTTTCAGTTTTTTCTTAAAACAATTCAGCAAAATGCCGCTTAATCGGTGAACAGTCCCACAATCAGCCTTGAGTTAAGTGGCATTTTCTAAATTGTTTTAAGAAAAAAATTGTAATCTTAGGGCCCCTTTTACTAAGCTGTAGCAAAAGGAGGCCTGCGCTGGCGTGTGCTTTTGATGCACACCGAGGCCCTCTTTTACCACAGCAGGTAAAAGACAGGTCTTCTCTTTTTTTCAGGAAATGGCTGTGCAGCAAGTGAAGCACTTGCCACGTGGCCATTTGGGGGGGGGGGGGGAGCTCTTACTGCCACCCATTGAGGTGGTGGTAAGGGCTCCTGCGCTAACAGGGCAACACGCAGCACTACCCAATTACCACCAGGTGCAGAGTGGCGCTACCGATGGGCTGCTGCAGTAGCCCAGTGGTATTTCATTTTTAGCAAGCAGTAAGCCCGCATTGGGCTTATCGCCGCTTTGTAGAAGGAGCCCTTAAAAAGTACAATTACGGCTTTCTAAAATATTGTATTAAAGTGACATTATTTGACTGATGAAGAGGCAGGTGAGCCAAGATTTGAATGGCTCTTATATAATAAGTTGCCGCTGAGGTCACAAATGTATAAGTAAATGTTGCTATATAAACACTTTTGTGAGATGTATTAGCTCTGGGCAGGTGTTCACAAACTGTTTTTGTTCGCGACCCCCCCCCCCCCCAGCCACATTGCTCTCTGTGGCACCCGCCAATCACATCGGTCTCTGCACCCCCCCCTCCCCGGTCACATGGGTCACCCTTTCCCTGCAGCCCACTCCTCTCACACCAGCACACCTCTGCCTTCCCTAAATCCAGCATCACTCGCTACCTCCCTTCCTGCAGGTCCAGGATCGCTGCCGCTTACTTCTCTTTCCACTGCCGCCACTGCAGTGATTGCAGATTACATTTTTGTGCCATCTACAATTCACGTGGAAGGGCATTTTCGAAAGGGACGTCCATGTTTTGATATGGATGTCCTCGCAAAATATCCCGATCCAGGGATGGGGAAACCTGTATTTTCGAAACAAGATGGACGTCCATCTTTCGTTTCGAAAATACCGTCAGGGACGTCCAAATCCTTAAATTTAGTCCATAGATTTGGTCGTCCCTAGACTTGGTCGTTTCTGATTTTTGGCAATAATGGAAACCAAGGATGTCCATCTCAGAAACTACCAAATACAAGCCATTTGGTCGTGGGAGGAGCCAGCATTTCTTGTGTACTGGTCCCCCTGACATGCCAGGACACCAACCGGGAACCCTAGGGGGCACTGTAGTGGACTTCATAAATTGCTTCCAGGTACATATCTCCCTTACCTTGTATGCTGAGCCCCCAACCCCCCCCCCCCCCCCCCCCCCCGAAAACCCACTACCCACAACTGTACACCACTACCATAGCCCTTACGGGTGAAAGGGGACAACTAGATGTGGGTATAGTGGGTTTGTGGTGGGTTTTGGAGGGCTTGTCGTTTCCTCCACAAACGTAACAGGTAGGGGGGGTGAGCCTGGGTCCGCCTGCCTGAAGTGCACTGCACCCTCTAAAACTGCTCCAGGGACCTGCATACTGCTGTCATGGACCTGAGTATGATATCTGAGGCTGGCATAGAGGCTGGCAAAAAATATTTTGAAAGATATTTTTTGAGAGTGGGAGGGGGTTAGTGACCACTGGGGGAGTAAGGGAAGGTCATCCACGATTCTCTCCGGTGGTCATCTGGTCATTTCGGGCACATTTTTGTGCCTTGGTCATAAGAAAAACACGACCAGGTAAAGTCGTCCAAGTGTTTGTCAGGGGCATCCTTGTTTCTTTCGATTGTGGGGCAAGGACGACCAAGTGTTAAGCACGCCCAATTCCCACCTTCGCTACGCCTTCAACACGCCCCCTTGAACTTTGGCCGTCCCTGCGACAGAAAGAAGTCGGGGTCGTCCAGAATTGGCTTTTGATTATGCCAATTTGGACGACCCTGTGAGAAGGACGTCCATCTTCTGATTTATGTCGAAAGATGGGCATCCTTCTCTTTTGAAAATAAGCCCGATAGGCATTCCGGGGCCTTTCCAGTCTGCCGCGTCCAGCCCTTTCTGATGCAACTTTCTGTTGTGAGGGCAGGACGTGGCAGAGTTAAGTCCCTGCAGTGCCTGCATGAATTGTGGACAGCCCAAAAATGTAAGCTGCAAGCACTGCAGCGGCAGCGGGTGAAGAAGCAGGAAGCGGCAGATGCCTATCCTGTGGGTGGAGAAAGTAGGGAGCGATGCGCCGCAGCACCCCTGAGAGTTTGCTGCGGCGCACCAGGTTGCTGCGGCATACAGTTTGGTAACCGCTGGCTCTGAGTGTAAGCAGTATGGATCAGTGGCATAGCTATGTGGGGCCACGGGGCCTGGGCCCCCTTAGATTTGGCCCTGGACCCCCCTGCCGACGACCCTCTTGACCCCCTCCCGCTGCCAACCCTCCCCCACCGCTGCCATCGCCGTCCGCTACCTTTGCAGGCGGGGGATGTCCAGGACGTCAGACTCACAGAAACAGAACGAAGTCTTGCGCCGGAAGAAGAGGACCTCGTCTGGCGGGGGTTGGGGTCCCCTGCCATCAAAGGTAGGCGACGGCGGGGGAGGGTTGGCGGCGGGAGGGGAGGAGGGCGGGTCGAGAGGGTCGTCGGCGGGGGGGTCAAAGTTGTTGGTGGCAGCGGCGGTGGCGGGGGGGGGGTGGCCCCTCACCTCGGGCTCTGGACCCCCCTCCCACCGAAGTCTGGCTACGCCCCTGGTATGGATCATAGCATCATATTGACATGGACCCATTGTCCCATGCTCTACAGAGATCCTCAACCTCAGTTTTTAGCAGGGGAAAGTCTCCACATCATGTTTTTTTTTTCTTCCAGGGAAGCTCTTCACTTGTCTTTACATTAATACGCTGACTTCTTATCTTTCTGCTCTATAGCAGATTGTGTCCTAAGCATGGTGAAACTGGCTTAGGAACAAACTAGTAGTAGACAGGAAATGAAAATGTGCGGTAACTTCACATCAGATGAATAATTGTGCTTTTCAATGGTAGGCGAAATAAATAGTTAGTTTAGAGAGTATTTAATTTATACTAGACAAAACAACACACCAGTCAAATTAGTCAATCAGGTGGTGATATTATAGGAGAAAACCTCTCAGAACCTATCGGACCACACGTCCTAGGTTTACAACATGCCAAGAAA
Source organism: Microcaecilia unicolor (assembly GCF_901765095.1). Taxonomy (NCBI): domain Eukaryota; kingdom Metazoa; phylum Chordata; class Amphibia; order Gymnophiona; family Siphonopidae; genus Microcaecilia; species Microcaecilia unicolor. The sequence goes on from NC_044039.1 coordinate 200,270,117, forward strand.
TGGCCGTTGATAGTTTCTATCAAAGGGGGTTATAAACGTTTCTCCACACGTCCTAGGTTTACAACATGCCAAGAAACTATCAACGGCCATTTCTTGGCATGTTGTAAACCTAGGACGTGTGGTCCGATAGGTTCTGAGAGGTTTTCTCCTATAATATCACCACCTGATTGACTAATTTGACTGGTGTGTTGTTTTGTCTAGTATAAATTTACCTATTGATCACACCAGCGTATTCCTGCATTCATAGATAGAGTATTTAATTTGTCTGCTAACATTGGCACAGCTTATTTTGTTGATGTTTATTCTTCACGTTGTTGTATTTAAGTATTTTATTCTTGTTTTACTGGGGTTTTTTTATATATAGTTTATGTATGTTTTATTGTATTCTGCTGAAAACTGTGGATTGAGCGGGTAATAATTATTTTTTTTTTTACATTTTAAATCAAATTTCAAGATTATACACTTGAATCGGAAAAGTGTTTTTCCCCCTGTAATAGTCAAATGATATATATCATAATATAGATGATTATTAACACTCAAGTCCACTTGAATTGGGTTCCAAGAAACAAAGAATAAGGAGGGTATAAAAGAAAAAAAGGATAACATTGCAATAAATTTACAGCACCATGAATAGAACAGAGAATTGATACAATTAATATTCTTGGGGCCTAAAAATAAATTTGTTTCCCGATGTTTCGAAAGAGACCCAGAAAAGGCGGAAACAATTTGTACTGTTAAAAACCAGCCGTTCTCCAACTGGGAGGAGTATAATATTTAAGATTCCCTTGTAAATATATCATACGATACAACTCAGTAAAATATGTCTTTATGGAACTCTCACACTTAACATCTTTCATAGCCTCAAAAAGATCTGAAGGAGTTTAATTCTATCAATAAATATTTTTTAATAAATGAAAAATGTGGTATCACATTTGATAGTATACTTGTAAAATAGTATGTAGCATGTCTCTTTTCTACACACACACACACACACTGCTCACTTTCTTATACTTAAGGGGTCCTTTTACTAAGCTGCGGGGGGGGGGGGGGAAGGGCCCTGTGCTAGCAGTGGGGGATGGTTTTCCTGCTTGCTAGGACCCTTTTTTCTGCAGCCAGTAAAAGAGCCCCCCCCCCCCACACACACACACACACACCTCAAAAGTGGCCACGCGGTGAGATAACTCTTACTGCATGGCCATGTGGCGGGGAGCACTTGCCGTCACCCATCGAGGTGGTAATAAGGGCTCCTGCGCTAACCCGGTGGTAACCGAGCAGCACGTGGCGATGCTCGATTACTAGAGATTCAATATGGTGCCCGCTTCGTTGTGGTAGATTATCAGTAATATAATCTACCACAACGCTGGATCTTTAAACTGAATGCTGTTGAGCCCTATGGGCTCAACAGAGAAATTGAATAGCAACCTTTAATTTTGATAAGCTCCGCTATTGGCTGGGTGAGTCATGTGATTATACCTTTAAAAAGCTTGCAAGAAACTGCCGCAGCGGGGGTTTTGAACATCGGATACTCGTTTCGAGACTTGAAGGTAACAGACCAATTAGATATGACTATGTTGAGAAATCTTTTTCTATAATAAGGTCTGATTGTTTTTTCTGTGTTATTTTTCTGGTGTTTTTTAGGGATACACCTTGAAAAAGCCCTGCTGGCGAAACACGTGTCGCTGTATAGCCCTATTTTTCCAGCTTCAAAAGAACTTATTTCAACTGTTGTATAACCCTATTTTTCAGCTGATATGAATGCTTAAAAAGCCAACTAAATGAAGTGTATACCATCTCTTCATGGATATAGAAGTTTCTTGTAAAAAACATATACATGTACAGTGACCTACAATAAGAAGGGTATGAACCCTGTAACCACACGTTAAATAGCGCGATGGTGATTTGCAACTGATTCTGGGTTTACCTCTGAAGGTCCAATGAAAAATAATATTCAGTAATAATTAACTGAGTTGTGTGATGCTCGATTACTGGCAGGTTATCACCACGGAAGCCACGGGGGTTTTCTTTTCCCCCCAGAAATGGCATGTGCTTGGGGTTGGACTATCGCCGATGGCTGTGTTGGGCTGGCAGTAGTCCCGAAAGAGCGAGCGGTAAGCCCACATTGGGCTTACCGCCACTCTGTAAAATGACCCCTAAGTGGGTTGAAGTTCATAGCCTGGTGTAATAACCTTTGAAAAGGAAATAGGAAATAATTGTAGTAACATTACCTCTAAGTGAAACAGGCAGACCTTGACTTATATAATTACAAACATTAAGGGGTCCTTTTACTAAGGTGCCCTGGAAAATGGCCTGCGGTAGGGTTTTGGGCGTGCGCCAACCCATTTTTCAGCGCGCCTGTGAAAAAGGCCTTTTTATTTTTATTTTTTGCTAAAAATGGACGTGCAGCAAAATCAAAATGGCCGCGCGTCCATTTTGGGTCTGAGACCTTACCGCCAGCCGTTGACCTAGCAGTAAAGGATCCGGGCAGTAATGACCTACGTGAGTCAGATGCCACTGGGCGCACATTCCATTACGCGCGTCCGAAAATAATATTTTTCAGACGCGCGCCAAAAATGAAATTACAGCGAGAGTAACGCCGTAGTAGGGCAGTAACTCCATTTTGGCACACGTTGGGCGCGTATACACGCTTCCGCGGCTTAGTAAAAGGGCTCCTAAAAGAGGGAGAGCATAAGAGAACCTGGATGGCAGCTCAAAAATAAAAGGATGGCATTAAAATGAGGGTTACCAATGATAGAATACCCTAGTAACAGTGGTGTAGCTACGTGGGGCCTGAGGGGACCTGGGCCCCCGTAGATTGCAGCCTGGACCCCCCTCCTGGTGAACCCGCCCCGCCTACCTTCACTTTTGCTGGCGGGGGACCCCACACCCCGCCAGCCGACGTCCTTTCCGTCCTGCTCCTGCTCCTGTTGCATGTCCGTCCTGCTCCTGCTGTTGCATGCATTGCATGCAACAGCAGGAGCAGGATGGAGAGGACGTCGGCTGGCGGGGAGTGGGGTCCCCCGCCAGCAAAAGCGAAGGTAGGCGGGGGCAGGCTCGCGGCGGGAGAGGGGTCAGCAAAGACGTGGGGGGGCGGCAATTGCGGCGGGGGGGCGGCGCCGTGGGTAGGGCTAAAATGTGCCCCCTCCCCTCGGCTTCTGGACCCCCCTCCCACGGAAGTCTGGCTACGCCCCTGCCTAGTAAGCACACGAACAATTAGTCACTGGAGCTCCCTCTATCTGGTTCCTTTATTTTTTGTTACAATATTACTGAGCAATAAAGGCTGATAGAATACACCTGCTAGACAGATAATGAGCACGGTACTGATAAAACATATTATTGCCATGGTCTTGACTCCTCATGATCTTTCACTGTTTGCCTGCTGAAAAGTGCTTTATTGAGAATGTGGATAATAATATTGACGGCCCAGGATGTATCTTTTTAAACAACCTCTTGTCCAGCTTCACGAGATTGGCAGACACAGACCTTGCTGATGTGTGAAGCTATTTTTAATGAAGTTTTGACTGAACCCCTAGGGGTAAATTTTCAAATGCTCTGTCAGGACACAGGCATGTAAAATAAATCCAAATGCATATAATTTAGAGGAGTGGGGGAGGATTTTCAGCAGCCTAAAAAATATGGGTGTAATTTTATTGCTTGCATAAATTTATACACATAAAAAAGGGGCATTCCGAGGAACACTTGGCAAAGATTTACATGCATAATCTGGATTTTCATGAATGTCATTTACATGCATTGCTTTGTGCTCTCTTTTCGCAATAGGCAAAATTATGCATGTAGAGTTAGACAAATGGCAAGGCAGTCTTTAAAGTCAACTTATGCATGTATCTTATGTTGGAAAATCAGGTTACGTTAATATGTGCTTGAAATTACCAGGGATGCGCTTTCACTGGAAGTGAAATAGGAAATCTCTGTATAATTTTTCAGCTTGATGACCTGCTGAATACTTACCCCCCCCCCCCCCCCCCCCCCCCCCCCCCCCCCCCATACTTGTATCTCAGTTCTAAAACACATTTTACCAGGGGAGCAATAAATAAGGTGAACGTAACTATAGCTTCAGAACAGTAAAAATTCACCCCTTGTATCATTGTTTTTATTTCCGCATGTTGAGGACCCGAGGTGGCCGAGGCTGGGGATAGAAGCATAGAAAATGAGAGCAGATAAAGACCATTTGGCCTATTCAGTTTGCCCATCCATACCATCTATCCCTTCCTCCTCCTTATAAATCCACTAGTAATAGAGTGGCCTAGTGGTTAGGGTGGTGGACTTTGGTCCTGGGGAACTGAGGAACGGAGTTCAATTCCCGGCACAGGCAGCTCCTTGTGACTCTGGGCAAGTCACTTAACCCTCCATTGCCCCATGTAAGCCGCATTGAGCCTGCCATGAGTGGGAAAGCGCAGGGTACAAATGTAACAAAAATAACATAGATACTATTGGAGATTCTACATGGAATGTTGCTACTATTGGAGATTCTACATGGAATGTTGCTATTCCACTAGCAACATTCCATGTAGAAGGCTGTGCAGGCTTCTGTTTCTGAGAGTCTGACGACGTCAGACTCACAGGCACAGCCTTCTACATGGAATGTTGCTAGTGGTTTCATTTTTCATTTTTGGTTTTAACTTGTACATAGACACAATGTTAATTTTCAATACAGATTGATGAATTATTCAATGTACAATCCATGCATTTCAACAATTTATATTTGATAAAATATTCAAAAAAATTTTTTTTTTTAATTTTTCTCACATATATTTTATTCTTATAACATAAAGTCATGTTTCTAGATTTATTCGTCGCTACTTTTTTCTTGTTTGTTTGCTCATTTATGATGTATACTATGCTATTGTCTGTTACTAGACATTTTATCCATTACGTTCAAGATATATTTGTAACAAATTGTTTTATTTGTCTTATTGTTTTAATTAGGTTTTAAAGACCCCTGAGGCAGGCCTTTGGGCCGAAACACGGCCGTGTCGGGTCATTTTTTATGAGAATTTCGTCATTTTTTATGTGAATAAACATATTATTTGGTATCCTCATTCATTCTCCTCACTTTTTTTCTCCATATCTCACGGTTTCGTGAGGGTTTTTACCTCCTTTTTGTTTTATCTTAGCTAGTGGAATAGCAACATTCCATGTAGAATCTCCAATAGTATCTATTTTATTTTTGTTACATTTGTACCCCGCGCTTTCCCACTCATGGCAGGCTCAATGCGGCTTACATGGGGCAATGGAGGGTTAAGTGACTTGCCCAGAGTCACACCAATGTGGCCGCGCAGGCTTCTACATGGAATGTTGCTAGTGAAATAGCAACATTCCATGTAGAATCTCCAATAGTAGCAACATTCCATGTAGAATCTCCAATAGTATCTATTTTATTTTTGTTACATTTGTACCCCGCGCTTTCCCACTCATGGCAGGCTCAATGCGGCTTACATGGGGCAATGGAGGGTTAAGTGACTTGCCCAGAGTCACACCAATGTGGCCGCGCAGGCTTCTACATGGAATGTTGCTAGTGGAATAGCAACATTCCATGTAGAATCTCCAATAGTAGCAACATTCCATGTAGAATCTCCAATAGTATCTATTTTATTTTTGTTACATTTGTACCCCGCGCTTTCCCACTCATGGCAGGCTCAATGCGGCTTACATGGGGCAATGGAGGGTTAAGTGACTTGCCCAGAGTCACACCAATGTGGCCGCGCAGGCTTCTACATGGAATGTTGCTAGTGGAATAGCAACATTCCATGTAGAATCTCCAGTAGTAGCAACATTCCATGTAGAATCTCCAATAGTATCTATATTATTTTTGTTACATTTGTACCCTGCGCTTTCCCACTCATGGCAGGCTCAATGCGGCTTACATGGGGCAATGGAGGGTTAAGTGACTTTCCCAGAGTCACAAGGAGCTGCCTGTGCCTGAAGTGGGAATTGAACTCAGTTCCTCAGGACCAAATGCCACCACCCTAACCACTAGGCCACTCCTGCTGTAAAAATTTTCTTTATACTTATTTATTTATTTATAACACTTATATCCCGCGCTCTCCCACTCGCTAGCAGGTTCAATGCGGCTTACAAAGTACAACAAGTTTACAGTGAAACATAGAATGGATACAGCTGTAAAATAATGAATGAAGAGGTTGTCGATTTGATGTGGGTAGGTAAGATGGGCAAGGGGGAGAATGGTAGAGGTGGGGGAGTGGGAGGAAGGTGTGTATTGGGATTAGTGAGTTGTTTAGTATGGGAGAATGTATAGGGAGGGGGTGGAAAAAGGGTGTGCTTAGAAAGGATTACATGGGGCAATGGAGGGTTAAGTGACTTGCCCAGAGTCACAAGGAGCTGCCTGTGCCTGAAGTGGGAATCGAACTCAGTTCCTCAGGACCAAAGTCCACCACCCTAACCACTAGGCCACTCCTGCTGTAAAAATTTTCTTTATACTTATTTATTTATTTATAACACTTATATCCCGCGCTCTCCCACTCGCTAGCAGGTTCAATGCGGCTTACAAAGTACAACAAGTTTACAGTGAAACATAGAATGGATACAGCTGTAAAATAATGAATGAAGAGGTTGTCGATTTGATGTGGGTAGGTAAGATGGGCAAGGGGGAGGATGGTAGAGGTGGGGGAGTGGGAGGAAGGTGTGTATTGGGATTAGTGAGTTGTTTAGTATGGGAGAATGTATAGGGAGGGGGTGGAAAAAGGATGTGCTTAGAAAGGACTAAGTAGGGGAGCATATTTTCCTGGTTCTGTCAACATAGTCTGTCATATTTTTATTTATTACATTTGTACCCTGTGCTTTCCCACTCATGGCAGGCTCAATGCAGCTTACATGGGGCAATGGAGGGTTAAGTGACTTGCCCAAGGTCACAAGGAGCTGCCTGTGCCTGTGGGGGGAATTGAACCCAGTTCCCCAGGACCAAGGTCCACCACTCTAACCACTAGGCCACTCCTCCTCCTCCATATCCATTGATGACATTTGAAAAGGATGTTTTTGTATTGTTTACGTATCCCTTCCTTTTGAGTTTGTCCTTTCAATTGGACATGTACCTCTCCCTATGCACCCAAACATTATTCTGGCTTTTGCCCTCACCTTTTCTACCTCTTTGGCCATGTTTAGATCATCACATATGATCACTCCATGAGCTGTTCTTCTTTAATGCACAAAAATACTTCACCCTCTAAACCATACCATTCTCTTGGATTTTTGCAGCTCAAATACACAACCCTGCATTTTTTTTTTTCATTAAATCTTAGCTGCTAAATTCTGGACCATTCTTCAAGCTTTCCTATTGCAGATTTTGGTATTATCTGCAAAGAGTCAAAACCTTACCAGACAGTAAACCAGTCCAAGAATACCACTGGCCATGTCCCTTTCCTCAGAGTGAGCTCCATTTGCCACAACCCCTCTGTCGTCTTTCACGTAACCAGTTTCTATCCCAGTAGTCACTTTAGGGTCCATACCGAAGACACTTTATACGTTGCCTGCGTGAAACTGTCAAACGCATTGCTAAAAATCTAAGTGCACCACATCTAGCACTCTCCCTTGATCCAACTATCTGGTCACCTAAGCAAAGTAATCATAAGTACATAAGTAATGCCACACTAGGAAAAGACCAAGGGTCCATCGAGCCCAGCATCCTGTCCATGACAGCGGCCAATCCAGGCCAAGGGCACCTGGCAAGCTTCCCAAACGTACAAACATTCTATACATGTTATTCCTGGAATTGTGGATTTTTCCCAAGTCCATTTAGTAGCGGTTTATGGACTTGTCCTTTAGGAAACCGTCCAACCCCTTTTTAAACTCTGCTAAGCTAACCACCTTCACCACGTTGTCCGGCAACAAATTCCAGAGTTTAATTATGCGTTGGATGAAGAAAACGTTTCTCCGATTTGTTTTCAATTTACTACACTGTAGTTTCATCGCATGCCCCCTAGTCCTAGTATTTTTGGAAAGCGTGAACAGACGCTTCACATCCACCTGTTCCACTCCACTCATTATTTTATATACCTCTATCATGTCTCCCCTCAGCCGTCTCTTCTCCAAGCTGAAAAGCCCTAGCCTGTCTGACAAGCCCTACCTCTAGTAAAACCATTCTGCCTCACTTCCTGCAATCCACTGGATTCTAGAAACCTGAGGAACAGAAGTCCCAGCAGTTGTTTCCTCTAAACTGAGCAGGAGTCCTCCACCCACGGTCCTGCCAGTGGGTGGTGCTGTTTCACTACCACATTTTCAATAGTGAGGGGCAGGCAAGCTCTGCAGGACTCCAAAGAAGCTGCCTGTCTCTAACTATTAAAAACACAGTATTGAAGCACCACCCCCTACTGGTAGCAATGCAGTTGGAGGACTCTCACTCAGCTTAGAGGGAACAGTGTTCCCAGCCATTCTGTAATGGAAACACCTTAGGGCGCCATTTTATAACTGGGTACCTCCGTTGAGTTGCACTGATGCTGTGTGGTGAGAGCCTATTCTATTACAGTATCTAGGCATTTCAGCATAACCCAACACTGTGTGCCTTACATTTATGCACCCCCAGTTACACCCAGGGGCATAGCCAGACAACAGATTTTGGGTGGGCCTAAGCAAGAAGTGGGTGGGCACCAAGTGTTCTTCCCCCCACCACCACCACTACCACCACCACCCAAAAAATATCTCAGCTGGTGGGAAAACGCTTCTTTCCACCTTGGCAGTGCAGCAGGAATACGCTGAAAACTGAGCATGAGCAGGTACCAGTTTTGTGGAGAGTAGCGTTTTCGTTACCATCAGAGGGAAGTCTTCAGCTGATGGAGCTTGGAATCCCCACCAGCTACCACTAAACACGTGCTACTATTAGGTGGGCCTGAACCCTAAGTGGGTGGGCCCTGGCCCACCCAGGCCCACCTGTGGCTACGCTACTGCTTACACCAGCCATAGACCTGGCATAACTGCAGTCCCATAAATGCAGTAGGAATGCAGTATTCTGTTAGTTATATGTGCAAGTAGGAGTCCTGCCCATTGCCTGACCATACTCTGCCCAAGTGTATGCCCCCTTGCATTTATATGCTATGCCACTTACAGGCGCCCTTACAGAACAGTGTTTAGGTGCCCTGCTAGCATTTTCATGAGTAAGTTCTAGTATTCTGTAAATTGACATGCACAAGGGGCACAGGATGCAGGCGCCCAGTTTTGAATCTGACCTTCTAGTGGCCATGCTTATAGTCCATGATTTCAGGATTCTAGATGGAGGCTTGGCTCACAGACCTCTGACTGAAGCCGCTTCATTGGATCTCTATCCGTTTCTGCATACAGAATAGCCATCTAGCCCAGTATCCTGTTTCCAGCAGCGGCCAATCCAGGTCACAAGTACCTGGCAGAAACCTAAACAGTAGCAACATTCCATGTAGAACCCCAAAGATTAGCAAGATTCTAGAATTCTAAAGAATAGCAAGATTCCAATCAGAATTTCAAAGTGTATAGCAACATTCCATTTAGAACCCTAAAGAGTAGCAAGATTCCATTCAGAATCCTAAGTACATAAGTATTGCCATACTGGGAAAGACCAAAGGTCCATCAAGCCCAGCATCGTGTTTCCAACAGTGGCCAATCCAGGTCACAAATACCTGGCAGAAACCTAAATAGTAGCAACATTCCATGTCATCATTCCAGGGGCTTGGTACACTGAGAAAAAGATGTGATGTGAGTGGCTGCTGAGCTGTCCTGTCTAAAGGTTACTGCAGTGTTTATTTATAAAGGAGTCTTTGAACTCTTACCATTGGCACTCACACCATGTCCTCACACTCATTAACCACAATTCAGAACTCTCATCCTAAAAGAAAGAGAACAGCAGGATATTTGGCACAGAAATTCATGAGCCCATATGCCACGTTCCCCAGTTCCAGGCTTTTTGGCCAGTCCTGCTTTTGAACTTACATCCTAAAGCAGTGTGGGATTTGTAGTGCCTGATCTTGCCCACTGCAATCAGTGCTGTAAATCCCATAATGCACTGGGATGGGGTGGCCAGAAATCCAGTACCATCCTAAAATCTCCTGCTTGGGGATTGGGCAATTTAGCATCTCTGCAGGAGGTGGAGAAGAAAAAGAAATGCAGAAGACAAAGCTGAGCATTGCAGGGCTGCCAAGTTGCTCGATTCCAGGTGGAAGACTTTTTTTTTGGATAGTCCTGATTTTGAACTTAATAGGCAGACTTCTATGGTCTGTGCCCTGATTGTGGCTGAGTAGTGGATGAGCTGGAGTGGAACTTTTCAGGGGCTTCAACGACAACTTCAGAGATTTTAGAACAAGGACAGTGTTGGACAGTCTTCTACGGTCTATGCCTTGAAAATGGCAAGGACAAATCAAGATCAGGTATACATATAATTATCACATACCATTTGTAATGAGTTTATCTTGTTAGGCAAACTGGATGGACCGTACAGGTCTTTGTCTGCCGTCATCTACTATGTTACTATTGGGCTCATTTTCAAAAGAGAAGGGCGCCCATCTTTCTACACAAATCAGGAGATGGGCGTCCTTCTCTCAGGGTCGCCCAAATCGTAATCGAAAGTCGATTTTGGGCGTCCTCAACTGCTTTCCGTCGCAGGGATGACCAAAGTTCCCGGGGGCGTGTCGGAAGTGTAGTGAAGGTGGGACTGGGGCGTGCTTAACACATGGGCATCCTCGGCCAATAATGGAAAAAAGAAGGGCGTCCCTGACGAGAACTTGGCCAACTTTACTTGGTCCATTTTTCTTGTGACCAAGCCTCAAAAAGGTGCCCGAACTGACCAGATGACCACCGGAAGGAATTGGGGATGACCTCCCCTTACTCCCCCAGTGATCACTAACCTCCTCCCATCCTAAAAAAAAACTTTAAAAATATTTTTTGCCAGCCTCAAATATCATACCCAGCTCCATGACAGCAGTATGCAGGTCCCTGGAGTGGAGCAGTTTTAGTGGGTACTGCAGTGCACTTCAGGCAGGCGGGCCCAGGCTTCCCCCCCTCCCCACCTGTTAAACTTGTGGTGGTAAATGTGAGTCCTCCAAAACCCACCACAAACCCACTGTACCCACATGTAGGTGCCCCCTTCATCCCTAAGGGCTATGGTAGTGGTGTACACTTGTGGGTAGTGGGTTTTGGGGGGCTCAGCACACAAGGTAAGGGAGCTATGCACTTGGGAACATTTTCTGAAGACCACTGCAGTGCCCCCTAGGGTGCCCGGTTGGTGTCCTGGCATGTCAGGGGGACCAGTGCACTACGAATGCTGGCTCCTCCCATGACCAAAGGACTTGGATTTGGTCATTTCTGAGTTGGGCGTCCTCGGTTTCCATTATCGCCGAAAATCGGGGATGATCATCTCTAGGGACGACCATCTCTAAGGTCGACCTAAATGTTGAGATTTGAGTGTCCCCAATCATATTATCAAAACAAAAGATGAACACCCATCTTGTTTTAATAATACAGGTTTCCCCGCCCCTTTGCGGGGACGTCCTGCGAGGACGCCCTCAGGAAAACTTGGGCACCCCGTTTGATTATGCCCCTCCACGTAAATCTCCCTCTCAGAACTAGGTAATGTTTTAGCTCTGGCACTGGAAAGGGATCTTGGGAAGTCAGGGAGGAACAGAGGAAACCAAAAGGATGGGAAGGAGTGTTTACTAGAAGTATGTAAACACCTTTTCTTTTCTTTTTATTTTTTTATGCTGTCACATTGCATGGGAACCTCTTACCTGAACCGGATTTGAAGAAAATTTTCTCAGTAAAGAATTTTACTTTGGAATATCAGTATCTTAGAGAATCTCTTCTTCAGTCAGAGAATCCACACCAGAGTTTACAAATAGACCACGTAACGAGGAGTAGCCTAATGGTTAGAACAGCAAGCCAATGATCAGCAAACCTAGGTTCAGCAAAACGTCCAAAATTGGATTTAGACATTATATCAAGAAATGTATTAAGTTATGTCCAACAAAAAAGGTATCATCTTATTTTCTTTTCCATGTTTTCTTTTGTTTGATTTCTATTGATGACATTATATCAAAAATGCCCTCCACATATACCACACTTCACAAACATAGCCCTCTGGGGACACAGAAATAGTTAAGGTACCTGAATATAACTTGTCTTGAATTACTACTGAGCTAAATCCAAATCCCTCACCCCCAGGGCCGTGCCAAGGGTCTGTGGCGCCCCCCTGCAGATGATCAGTTGGCGCCCCCCCACAGATGAACAGTTGCGCCCCCCCCCCCCCCCCGTGAAGGTGATCGCTGCCGTCCCGCTCCCTGGGCCATGTCCCAACTGCCCGTCCTCTTCTCCCCCCCCCCCAAGATCCCTTTTAAATTTACCTCCGGCAGCGAACGAAGGTGCAGCGCAGCGTCAGTGAAGGAGGCGGCGCTCCCGACGTCTCTAGTCTTCCCTTCGCTCTATGTCCCGCCTTCTTCTGACGTCATTTCCTTGACGTCAGAAGAAGGCGGAACACTGAGCGAAGGGAAGACTAGTAGAGACGTCAGGAGCGCCGCCTCCTTCACTGACGCTGCGCCTTCGTTCGCTGCTGGAGGTAAATTTAAAAGGGATCTTGTTGGGGGGGGGAGAAGAGGGCGGGCAGTTGGGACATGGGAGGGGGTGAGGTAAGCATGGTGCGGCGGGGCGCCCCCCAGAGGACGGCGCCCTCCTGCCGTGCTTACCTCGCTTACCGTGTTGGCACGGCCCTGCTCACCCCATGTCTATAAGGAGGACTACATACATTTTAAAAGATAAATAAATCATAAAAGACCTTTGCAAACTTCTATGTGTACAAGAAAAGAGGGGTGCATTATGCCATGAGGGATTTGGGGGTTTTTTTGTACAGAAAATATTGAATGACTATGTTTCTGTCTGAGCAGAATTATCATACAGTCTGAGTGAGCATGGTTTCAATAAATTCTCCCGTAGTTATACACGAGCACTCATCAATATCCATGATTGACCCATAGTTTTATCACATAATTAAAGCTAAACCTACAGTTTTGTTATACTTATATATCTGAAGAGCCATCAAAAGTAAATTAATATCAATTCTCAGCACTGAGTAGTTGGAATTTCCTGGTTAACGAGCATAGATTAAATTCATTTTATGGGTTTCAGGCAAGAAAGAAAGGCATTATCTTATGTTAAGGATCTTGAGCATTCAGACCACTTCGGGAATATAGGCAATACATAGGAAGAGAGAATTTACCCTGATGCTTCAATGGCTGTTCAACAAATCTTTTCATAATCAGTTGAGAATCCATTAAAGGACTGTTAAGAATAAACGGCATGATTTAAAATACAATTTCTATTTAAATAATAAAATAATGCTGTTAGGTATGGGTTCTGTCATTTGATAGGCGGGAAAGCGAAGCTAAAATCTGGTCAGTGATGGAAGGGAGGGAGAAAAAAAAAAGTTTTTTTTGACTTTCATTAACCTTCTCTCGTGCTTGGGGTTATTTCTTTAATGCATTTATCTGCTTTAAAATTGTCTCCTTTGCCTCTCAAGGGAAACCAATATAATACACCAGCACATTTCTCACAAGAGAAAAAAAGAACACTTATTCTTAATAGGTGGCAATTTTGCCAGATGTTATTGACATCGTAAGTGCGAAATTTCAGTGATACCGAATGCAAAGTGCAGCAGATTAAAGAACAATGGAACACGAGTGTAAAATGAACTTTCAAAAGCAAGAGTGTCAGAGTCAGGGAAGGTGTGAAAAAATTACATCTTAACAACACCATTAAGAGCAAGTTTACTAATTATCTGCACAAATTTTAAAGTAACTGCTGAAGACTGGGAAAGTTTTTAAAGGGTGATAATCTTTCTTTTTTTTTCCCTTTTGTCTCTTTCTTCAACATTTTGCCTTCTTTTATGTACTGTATAGTAACACTGAGGTATCGAGTGCTCTGGGCAGAGGTTGGTAGCAGATTGACACTGTAAGCAGCAAATCAGCCTAACACATTTAAAAAAAACAAAAAGACACAAAGAAACCTTGTTCTGTAAGTAGAAATCAGGATATCTAGTCGTGGTGCCTGATTCATAGGGCCCTGGTTTACTAATGCGTGTTAGTGTTTTTAACACGCCTACAATGAACGCATGCGCTAACCGTGTAGGCGCCTATAGAGATATTGTGGGCGCATACATGTTTAACGTATGTACATAGTTAATGCGCATTAAAAATGCTAACGCACCTATAACGTGGTTCAGTGAACAGGGTCCATAGTAACATAGGGGTCTTTTTACTAAGCAGCGTTAGGATTAACACGCGAGTACTGCGCACCAAGAGTCAGATGCACTAAACTTAACGAGCCATTAATGAGCAAGTAGTAAACCGTGGCATGCACTAAAGGCTTCTCCGAGCCATTTTCCGATCATGGTAGCAGCTAACGAAAATGGAATGCAGATGATCCAAAGGCTATTGCAAGGCTATTATAATGAGATGCACTACGGTTTTCCGATCCCCTTACCATGAAAAACCTAACGGGAGGTCTACACCTCTCATTGGGGCAAATCGGAAGAAAATAAATGTCGTCAGGGACGTCCTTTTTGGACGTCCTTCACTCGGAAAATAAAACCCCACTCCAAAGACGTTCTTTTTGGATGTCCTTCAATTAATAAAAACCTGTGCTGCCCGAAAGGAAGACGCCGTGCCGCTCACCCCCTCCACAGCCTGCTGCAGGAAGGCTTCGATGCGGCTCGATCCTAGCAGGAGGAGAGTGCAGTTGAGGACGTTCTTCCAAAAAGACGTCCTTTTTGGTTGTCTCCCCCCCCCCTGCAATAATAAAAACGGTCTTTTTGGACGTCCTTCACTCAGCCGAGAGACCTGAAAGTCTCTGAGCCAATCACAGTGCGTTTAGCTCAGCTAAACGCGTTATGATTGGCTCAGACTTCCAGGTCAAAGGACGTCCAAAAAGGCCATTTTAATTATTGTGTGGGGGGAGGACGTCCAAAAAGGACGTCTTTTTGGATGGATGTCCTCAACTGCGGCCATCTTGTTTCAATAATACAGTCGGGTACGCCGCTTTATGGGGCCGTCATTAGAGATGACCGCCCTTTTAGATGGGCACCCCCGTTTGATTATGCCCCTCTATGCGTGCCCAATGCGAGCCAATTTGGAACTACTGCCCGGCTAAAAAATCGTTATTCTTACCGCTTAGGAGCAGATTCTATATATGGTGCCTGGATTTCTGTGCAGAATATGCACGTAATTTAATTGGCATAAGAAGCCAATCAGCATTTTTAACAGCACTTAACAAGCAATAATGAGCACTAATTGGCAACAATCACAATTTATGTGTGGAAATCGCTAAGCATATTCTATAAAGAACTGCGCCTAAATTGTGAAGCGTAAAGTTCAAAATAAACGTGTGTACTTTAAAAGGGGCATGTTTACATATGTTTCATGGGTATTCCTCCTCTCTATGATTCCCTAATGTGCCTGTACACACAAACCTTATTCTACCACAACATTACTGTATTTGTTCATTCCGGAATTGGCGAACGCCTTTACGGTACTATGTAAGCCACATTGAGCCTGCAAATAGGTAGGAAAATGTGGGGTACAAATGTAACAAATAAAATAAAAATAAATAAATTCTAAAATTTCTGCATGTAATTACAGAATACGGGTCAGTACACCTAAATCTACAAACGCAGATTTACACCACGTTTTTATTGGCATAAATGGGCATGTGTAGATTTGGGTGCCTAAATCTTATAGAATTCTCTTAGTTCTGCATGGATTTTTTAGGCAACACGTATAGAATCTGGCCCTTATTGCACTGCCTTTACTTCTCCCCTCTAGCATCGGATTTTTCAAAATGGCGCTGAACTTTAAACAACACACCTATAAAAATAGGCCAATCCTCATAGAGGAATACCAAACAACTGGCATCAATTAGTTAAGCAAGAAATTCAAGAATGAGAAAAATGACATTACTGCACAATCCCTAGATATTTAAAATCTTCCTCTTATTAGTGACCATCACTGTCCTTCCTTATATTAATTAGAAACAATCTTTCCACATAATAGCTATATTTAATCTATTTGGTTGCAAACTCCTCATTCTGAAGATCTATTTCTGTTCTAAGCAAATTCATTTTTTATCCCTGACCCCTCCTGTTATAGTTTCCGTCACCGTATCAATGGCAAAACATTGCAATTCATCAAATGAATGGTTTAAAGTCAAGCAATGGGAAACCATTGGCGTTTCGTGTTTTTTTTTATGTAGGTGACAACACCTGTGTTCATTGGTATGGATCTTTCTTAGCTCTAGTAGACTTACTTGCATAGATTTTAGGACATAGTAACATAGTAACATAGTAGATGACGGCAGAAAAAGACCTGCATGGTCCATCCAGTCTGCCCAAGACAAACTCATATGTGTATACCTTACCTTGAATTTGTACCTGTCCTTTTCAGGGCACAGACCATATAAATCTGCCCAGCAGTATTTCCCGCCTCCCAACCACCAGTCCCGCCTCCCATCACTGGCTCTGGTACAGACCGTATAAGTCTGCCCTCCCCTATCCTCGCCTCCCAACCACCACCCCCTCTTCCCCCCACCTGCTCCGCCACCCAATTTCAGCTAAGCTTCTGAGGATCCATTCCTTCTGCACAGGATTCCTCTATGCATATCCCACGCATGTTTGAACTCCGTTACCGTTTTCATCTCCACCACCTCCCGCGGGAGGGCATTCCAAGCATCCACCACCCTCTCTGTGAAAAAATACTTCCTGATATCTTTCCTGAGTCTGCTCCCCTTCAATCTCATTTCATGTCCTCTCGTTCTACCGCCTTCCCATCTCCGGAAAAGATTCGTTTGCGGATTAATACCTTTCAAATATTTGAACGTCTGTATCATATCACCCCTGTTCCTCCTTTCCTCCAGGGTGTACATGTTCACGTCAGCAAGCCGCTCTTCATAAGTCTTGGATCCTCCCATGACCATGGACATTGAATTACATAGACTACATGCAAACTTTCAACATCTGTGTGATTTTTTAAATATGGCCACCTATTGGATTAATAAACTCCTTATTCTCAGCAGCCATTTGACATGTTTTATATTTACCATGCTTATAGTGTCCTATAGGTTGCAATGATACACTATTGTCAGAACATTTTAACAACACTTTAAATTTTGTCACTGGAAAATGCCAATCTCAACTCCTGCATGCTTAAAAATGGACGAGTTTGCACTACCCACCAGTCATAAGTACATAAGTAATGCCATACTGGGAAAAAACCAAGGGTCCATCGAGCCCAGCATCCTGTCCATGACAGCGGCCAATCCAGGCCAAGGGCACCTGGCAAGCTTCCCAAACATACAAACATTCTATACAATCAAGCCATTGTGACATCACTAATGAGGTTGGCTCTTATTGGTGGAATGAGCCACTATGACATCACAATAGGTTAAATCACTGCTCTATGTAATAAACGTGAGCCACGTAGAGGACATAAGTACATAAGTAATGCCACACTGGGAAAAGACCAAAGGTCCATCGAGCCCAGCATCCTGTCCCCGACAGCGGCCAATCCAGGCCAAGGGCACCTGGCGAACTTCCCAAACGTACAAACATTCTATACAAGTTATTCCTGAAATTGTGGATTTTTCCCAAGTCCATTTAATAGCGGTCTATGGACTTGTCCTTTAGGAAACCGTCCAACCCCTTTTTAAACTCTGCCAAGCTAACTACCTTCACTACGTTCTCCGACAATGAATTCCAGAGTTTAATTATGCGTTGGGTGAATAAACATTTTCTCCTATTTGTTTTAAATTTACTTATTTCTTATAATTTCTGATACCTGTGATGAACCACAGTTATATGTCATAATACAAGTTTGAAAACTTGTCGTTTCTGGAGGAGAACTTCTATGTTGTAATAAATATTCCCGATGGTTGTATATTGCTCTCGAATAATCCCGTTTCAACACCTTTTCAGGATATATATGATGTAAGAACTTCCGTTTTAATTTTTTCGATTGTAACTTGAAATCCAATGTATCAGAACAAATGTGTCGATATCTCAGAAACTAAGAAAAGGGTGGGCTCTGTTTCAAAGGTAAGGATGACTGCTGTCAAACTGCAACAATGCACTGCAATCAGTAGGCTTCGTAAAGACCCTAGTTGCAAACATAGACTATTGTTGAAAAACATCAACTTCCAAAAAGCTAATAGGATCAACAGATGGATGCATAGAGAGGCATAATTGAATGGGGACGACCATCTCTAAGGGCATCCATCTCTAAGGACGTCCTGGCGAAGGGTCGGGGAAACCCATATTATCGAAACAAGATGGACATCCATCTTTCGTTTCGATAATATGGTCGGGGACGCCCATATGTCAACATTTAGGTCGACCTTAGAGACGGTCACCCTAAATGTTGACATCATCGACCTTAGAGATGGGCGACCTCGGTTTTCGCTGATAATGGAAACCGAGGACGCCCATCTCAAAAATGACCAAATCCAAGCCCCTTGGTCATGGGAGGAGCCAGCATTCGTAGTGTACTGGTCCCTCTCACATGCCAGGACACCAACCGGGCACCCTAGGGGGCACTGCAGTGGACTTCAGAAATTGCTCCCAGGTGCATAGCTCCCTTACCTTGAGTGCTGAGCCCCCCAAATCCCCCTGAAACCCACTCCCCACAACTGTACACAGCTACCATAGCCCTAAGGGGTGAAGGGGGCACCTACATGGGGGTACAGTGGGTTTTGGAGGGCTCCCATTTACCACCACAAGTGTAACAGGTAGGGGGGATGGGCCTGGGTCTGCTTGCCTGAAGTGCACTGCACCCACTAAAAACTGCTCAAGGGACCTGCATACTGCTGTGATGGAGCTGGATATGACATTTGAGGCGGGCATAGAGGCTGGCAAAAAATGTTTTAAAAATTTGGGGGGGGGGGCTGGGAGGACATTGATGGGGGAGTAAGGGGAGGTCATCCCTGATTCCCTCTGGTGCGGTGGTCATCTGGTCAGTTCGGGCACCTTTTTTGAGGCTTGGTTGTGAAAAAAAAGGGACCAAGTAAAGTCGACCAAATGCTTGTCAGGGACGCCCTTCTTTTTACCATTATCGGCCGAGGACGCCCATCTCTTAACCATGCCCCCGTCCCACTCCCACCTTCGGTACACTGCCAACACACCCCCGTGAACTTTGAGGACGCCCAAAATCGGCTTTCGATTATGCCGATTTGGGCGACCCTGAGAGAAGGACGCCCATCTCCTGATTTGTGTCGGAAGATGGGCGTCCTTCTCTTTCAAAAATGCCCCTGATAGAGAATTTGATTATGAGTCCTTTTCATTTAACCATCCAAAAAAGTCTGCTTACTGTTGAACTGAGCCTGACCATAACACGAAGACATTATCTGTGAATCGATGTCAGCTGTACACATATGTGGTCCATTCAATTGGCTTTTAACCATTCCTCCTCAAAACTGCTTTGATTGTAACCACATAAAGGTAGTATATCAAGTTCCATCACCTTTCCCTATCCCTTACCTCTCTATTGCTGGCTGAAGCCATCACATCTAAGCGCCTACACGCATGTATAATAAGTTACACTAGCATTCTATAAAGCATTTTCTAACAACGTATATACTGCTTAGACCTAAGCGGTTTGTAGTTCCATTTTACAGGTACTGGAACTGTTCCTAGTGGGCTCACAATCCAAGTGGTACATTGTACTACTGTTGTACCTGAGGCAACAGAGGGTTAAGGGGTCCTTTTACTAAGGTGTGTAGGTGCCTAAGCTCATCCAACGCACATCAATTTGGAACTTCTGCCCGGCTACTGCATGCCCTAGGCGGTAATTGTATTTTTTACGTGCATCTGATACACGTGGCAGAACATATTTTTTATTTTCTACCTCGTGGTGCTAACCGGGCGGTAATCGGCAGTGTACGCATACTGACAATTACCGCCCGGTTAACGAGTGAGGCCTTACCGCTAAGTCAATGGATGGCGGTAAGGTCTCATGCCCAAAATGAATGCACGCCAATTTTTATTTTGCTGCACATCCATTTACACCAAAAAAAGGGCCTTTTTTGCAGGCGCGCTGAAAAACGGACCTGCGTGTGTCCAATACATGTGCCTATAACAGCACAGGCTATTTTTCAGTGCACCTTAGCAGGGCCGCCGAGAGACTGGGCCAGGCCCGGGACAAGGCCGCCCCCCGGGCCCCACCACTCACCCGAGGTCGCAGGGCTCCCCCTCCACCTGCCACCGGGCCCTCTCTCCACCCTCAGGCCCTCTGCACTGACCTTAAGCGTCTCACCTTCGAAAGCGCAGCAACAAGCAGCGGCAGACCACTCCTTCCTTCCGTGTCCTACCCTCGCGGAAGTCACATCAGGCGAGGGCGGGACATGGAAGGAAGGAGTGGTGTGCCGCAGCTTGCTTTGCTTTCGAAGGTGAGGCGCTTAAGTTCAATGCCAGGGAGCGACGGAGGGCGGACGGGCCAGATTGCGGCGGCAGCGCCAGCCCCCCCTCCCCTGGAGGCCCAGGCCTGGAGAATTTTGTCCCCCCTGTGCCCCTCTCTCGGTGGCCCTGCACCTTAGTAAAAGGACCCCTAAGTGACTTGCCCAGGGTCATACAGAGCTGCAGAAATAATTGAACCTGGTTCCCCAGGATCTCAACCTACTGCTGACCATCTGGCGGCAGCAGGAATTGAACCCAGTTCCCCAGGTCTGCAACCTGCTACACTAATCATTAGGCCATTCCTTCACTACTTATGCTCCTTCATAGAACAGGCTCATACCACATGTTCTCCGGCATCTAACTGTAGGATCCTTGTTATAGAACTGCCCTTTGTCACTTGTGCAATTAGCACAGATGAAATAACCCTCTCCACGCTAATTGCCAACAGTCTTAATGGGGGAAATTCTATAGATGGTGCTCAAAAATTCAGCTCTGAAAGGTATTCTATAATGGGCATTCTAAGATCAGCACCATTTATAAAATAGCACATAGCTCCGAGATTCACACTCAACTTTGGGCGTGAGGAGTTACACCTTACACCTACTGAAACCAGGTGTAAATCCTGGTGCACAAGTTGGACACGGATTCCCTGAATTCTAAGACACTGTGCGTATTTTATGGGAATTCCTCTGGTCCACCCAGGTCCCTCCCGTGGCCATGCCCCCTTTGAAGATCCATACAGAAACACTTATGTGCAATTCTATAACTAGGCGTGTAAGTGTGTTTTTACATGGATCTGCCACTCCTGTCCCTTTTCAGTATCTTGTGTCCATTAGAACACTTTTCGACACTGAAAATTTGGCACAGAAGTGGCACCTAACATTCAGCGTCATATATAGAATTTCCCCCAATGCGTATAAGGAACATAACTGCAAATCACACCCCCAACAATTACTACACAGCCTTTGCACTTACTAGGGCAGATTCAATAAATGACACCTAAAATTAGGTGCAAAAATGACGGGTGCTAAGTGCAAATTGCATAATTGCAGTTCCACGTGGAATAGTAGAATACTAGTCCAAATTTTCATGCCTAATTTTTGGTGCAACCATTCACAGCACGCAAAGGCTGATGTGAATGTTGTACTGGCATTCAAGCACTTAAATGACAACAGAATACCATGCTTAATATAGATAGATAGATAGATAGATAGATAGATAGATAGATAGATAGATAGATAGATTGCTTAGCCTAGAATGGGTGGCAGAGCTGGTGGTTGGGAGGCGGGGCTAGTGCTGGGCAGACTTATACGGTCTGTGCCAGAGCCGGTGGTGGGAGGCAGGGATAGTGCTGGGCAGACCTATAGGGTCTGTGCCAGAGCTGGTGGTTGGGAGGCAGGGATAGGGCTGGCCAGACTTATATGGCCTGTGCACTGAAGAGGACAGTACAAATAAAAAAGTAGCACATAGGAATTTATCTTCTTGGGCAGACTGGATGGACCGTGCAGGTATTTTTCTGCCGTCATCTACTATGTATGTTTATGTTTACTATTTATTTATTTATTGCATTTGTATCCCACATTTTCCCACCTCTTTGCAGGCTCAATGTGGCTTACAATACATCATGAATGGTGGTAATACATAAGAAAATAAACATTTAGTATTATAAAGAGATCTTGGGTAACAGATAATGAAAAACATGATAGTGGTGTAGCAAGCAAATATTATAAGGCAGTTTTGGATTTCTGTGTAGGAGTTCACATTTGTTGATCTTTGTGGTATGCCTTGTTAAAGAGATGGGTCTTCAATAGTTTGTGAAAGTTGGTTAGATAGATAGATAGATAGATAGATAGATAGATAGATAGATAGATAGATAGATAGATAGATAGATAGATAGATAGATAGATAGATATATTTGTTACATTTGTATCCCACATTTTCCCCGCTATTTGCAAGCTCAATGTGGCTTACATAGTACCGGAGATGCGTTTGCAGACTCCAGTGTAAACAAATACAGAGTGATAAGATAAAGTTCATGTAGTACAGCCACATCAGGGAATCGTACAACGGAAGAGTTGTGTTATTTTCATTACGCTTTTTGGTTTTGTTGTGTTGCAGAGATCAGGCATTTATGGTGGATTGCTAGGGTATACCTTTTTGAACTGATTGGTTTATAGTGTTCTCCGGAAGTGTAGGTGGCCGTACGTAATTTTCAAGGCTTTTGGTAATGCGTTCCACAATTGTGTGCTTGTGTAGGAAAAAGTGGATGCGTAAGTTGATTTGTATTTGAGTCCTTTGCAGCTTGGGTAATGCAGGTTTAGGTACGTTCATGTTGATTCGGATGTGTTTCTAGTTGGTAGGTCGATCAAGTCTGTCATGTATCCCGGGGCTTCACCATAGATAATTTTGTGAATCAGTGTGCAGAATTTGAAAGCAATGCATTCTTTGATTGGGAGCCAGTGTACTTTTTCACTGAGGGGTTAGGTAGATAGATAGATAGATAGATAGATAGATAGATAGATAGATAGATAGATAGATAGATAGATAGATAGATAGATAGATAGATAGATAGATAGATAGATATGGGAGGGACACAAATAATATCACAACAAATCATTAGACATTGAACAAATCAAGGCAAATAGTCAATAATCCAGAGATGGGCACAGAGTGATAAATGTGTAATGGCAAGATTGCAATTAAAAGTAAGGAAAGGTGGGAGGGACAGTACACAAGGTAGACATACAAAATCTTCATGTCTTCCATGAGTGCTAGGGCAGAAGACAATAGAATGTTTGGTCAAGAGAGGTATTTGCAAAAGCGAATGAAAAGTAGTAGACCTTGAGTTGGGGCTTACATTTGTTGAACTAGGATTCAAGCCTGAGGTAAAGAGGGAGACTATTCCATGACAATCTTTTAGTGTCCAAAATACACTTGGTGGAAAGAAGAAATGAATAAGAGACATTGTCAGGATGAACGGAGGGTTCCTGGCTGAAGTGTAAAGGGTGAGAAGGCTAGCCAGGAATGAGGGCATTATGGATGATTGAATCTAGTGACATAAGGTATGTAGTTTATAGGGAATCCTGAAAGTGACTGGAAGCCAGAGTTCAATAATGACAAGAGAAGTTACATGATCATAGTTCTTTTAAGTTTCAACATTTTTATTGATGACAAACAAAATGAATTACCTCCAGTCTCTGGCATAAACCGAGTTGCCAACATCCAAACATTCAAAATCCAAATCAAATGATAAAGTCCGTCATCAACCTTTTTAACAATTTCCTCCCTTCCCCACTAGTCCCCCTCCCTCCTCCCCCCACCTATTATTGATTCCTACAGTTGGAACACCACTATGCAACCACCCATATAGCCCATGTAAGATATTCCTCTTTGTCAATACATATCCTTCCCACCCTCCCTCTTCTCCCCCCCCCCCCTCCCATGTTACCAAACGCACTAATTCCTAAGGAAAAGTTGAAAATCCTACCGCCCTTAGGGCCTCAGTATCACAAGTACCTTATATAAAGGAGGGAGGCCTTGCTCTGATAGCCTTCCTCTCCGTGCCCTAACAGACCTTTATATTAAGTTCCAGCCCTTCTCCCCAAAAACCCGAACAATTGACCTAAAATTCCACCCCCCCCCCCCTCATATTTCTTTTAATTGTGAATAAGTTGAATGGCAGTGTTTTGTATTACTTGAAGCCTAGATTGCTAAAAAAAAGAAACAAACAAGCAAAAAAACACACATTCACACACACTTGCAAATTATAGTATTCTTTAATTTACTTGTGTAACTGTGTGCCACACCCATTCTCTGCCTATGCATAGCCCACCTTCAAACTACGCATCTTCGCATCTAGGTGCTATTTTATAGAATAACACATAGCCAGAATATTGACATTTACATGTGTATGTGCACTCATATGCATGCGTATCCCGGCATTCTTGGGCCCTAAATATTAGCAAACCCTTTATAGAATTACCCACATACCACCAGATTTTATATTCAGTGCCCAAAGTTGTGTACACAACTTGATTGATCAACGATTCCTTAACTGACAATAATTGGGCGCTAATAGCTAATTATTACTACTACTACTACTATTTAGCATTTCTATAGCGCTACAAGGCATACGCAGCGCTGCACAAACATAGAAGAAAGACAGTCCCTGCTCAAAGAGCTTACAATCTAATAGACAAAAAATAAATAAAGTAAGCAAATCAAATCAATTAATGTGAATGGGAAGGAAGAGAGGAGGGTAGGTGGAGTCGAGTGGTTACGAGTCAAAAGCAATGTTAAAGAGGTGGGCTTTCAGTCTAGATTTAAAGGTGGCCAAGGATGGGGCAAGACGTAGGGGCTCAGGAAGTTTATTCCAGGCGTAGGGTGCAGCGAGACAGAAGGCGCGAAGTCTGGAG